>NC_092716.1:182335169-182673982 GCF_047496885.1 Scyliorhinus torazame
CCGGGATACAGGGCGTCCCTCCTCTGCTCCACCGCGTCCAGGAGCGCCTCCACATCACGTGACTCGAACCTCGGGGCTGAGCGACGGCCAGCCATCCAGTCGGGTGTTCCGGTCGGGTGTTGCGGTCGGGTGGGGGGGAGCTGCGCGGCCTTATAAGCCGTCACGCCGTGCAGCGCGTATGACGCTGCACGGCGTGAACCACTGCGCAAGCGCGGATCCCGTTACGTCGCTGCTAGCCCATTTCGGGCCGGAGACTATCGTCCCATTTTTATGACGTGACGCAAGTGGGATTTGCGCCGTTTATTTGCGCCGATCGGCGGACTTTCCGCCGATAACGGAGAATTTCGCCCAAGGTGCCTTACGGATGTGCTTCATAAAACCTGGAATTACCCACTGGTGAACAGAGTCGCGTTGCCCATTCCGAGGAACTCTGGTATTCCACGGGTGCTAAATGACTGTCGGAGTCTCTCAACAATGGTGCTAGAGGTGGTGGCGCCCATCTGATGCACATCCATCCATTTAGAATGGCCATCTATTAAGATGAGGAACATAGAACCCATGAATAGTCTGGCAAAGACTGCGTGCACCCATAACCCAAGTCTCACTGGCCATTCCCATGGGTAGAGTGAGGCCGACAGTGGAAGCTTCTGCTTCTCTTGGCAGGATGAACAGTATCTTACCACATTCTCAATGTCCACATTGAGTCTGGGCCACCAGACCTAGCTCCTTGGGAGCATCTTCATTTTTGAGACTCCTGGGTGGCTGCTATGTTGTCCTGCAATATTGGGTGTTGACCGGGGTGCGGGACGATCACTTGGGCTCCCCATAGGATAATGCCATCTTCCACTCTTAGTTGCTGGTGTTTTGTGAGGAAGGGTTTTAAGTCCTCTGTGGGGTGTCCTTTTAATCTGTCACTTCGAATGATATGGCATAGCTTTGTCAGTGCAGGGTCCTTTTGGGCCTAATTTTGGATTCCTGGGCAATGCTCGAAAGGGAACTTGTACTCAGCCATAAATAGTGCTCTGGGTTGGATTCGGGCCAAGTCAATAGGAAGGATTGCTTTGTCCTCTTTAAAGAGGTCCAATAGAAGTCCATAGTCTATGATGATGGTAAGGTATTGTCCGTAGACGTATTGATGAAACTTCATTCCTGTGAATATCACGGCCAATCTGTACCTTATCTCCTCTCTGCATCAGCAAAGGTCCTAGATGAATGCATGATTGGCCTCTTGCTGCCATCGCCCCATCAATGAGATAGTGCTGTTCCTACTCCATAAGGAACGGCGTCGCATGTTAATATGAGTGGCCTTGAGGGGTCAGAATGTGTCAATATGTTAGATGACAATAGATTTTTCTTCACCCTAGTGAAAGCTTCATCTTGTGGTGTTTGCCACAACCACTTCTGATTATTTTTTAACAGCGTGTGCAGGGCCAGCAAGGTGGTGAGATTAGGTATAAATTCCCGTAATCGTTTATGAGGCTGAGGAATGACTTTAATTCCATTGTGTTTGGGTCCTTTGATAGCCTTTAACTTGTCTTCTACGGGATGTAGCCTGTCCTTGTAACATGGTACCCAAGGTTCGTTACCTCGTGAGCCTACAACCTACATTTTCTGCTTTTAAGGCAGACACCTGTGTTGGAGAATCGCTGTAAGACTTCCTCCAATTTTTCCAATGTTCCTTCTTGGTGGCCCCTGAGATTAATATGTCATCCAGGTATATGGCTACCCTGGGAAATTCTTGAAGGATATTTTCCATTACCCTCTGGAAACTAGCACATACTGATGATACTCTGAAAGGTAGGCAAGTATATTCGTATCACCACTTGTGGGAATTATTTGTAATGAATTTTTAAAATACAACATCAAGCTCCAGCTGGAGGTGTACATGGCTCATATCTAGTTTTGTGAATATGTGTCTTCAGCCAGTTTTGCGAATAGGTCTTTGATGTGTGGTATGGGGTACCGGCCTAGAGAGGAGGCTCTGTTGATGGTCATCTTATCGTCACTGCAAAGGCGGATCGACTTGTCAGGCTTCAATACTGGGACCACAGGTGCAGCCCATTCTTCAAATTGTACCAAGCATATGATGCCTAGGTTCTCCAGTTGCTTCAATTCGAGTTTGAAGCAAACTATTTCAACATTGTTCAATTAGAATATTTATGGTTATTTTTCCTTCTTACATGTAGCATGTTAATTGATTATTAGGTTAATACGGTATGGATAATGTTCAAGTTTACTCCTACTGATCAATTCCATCCTTTTACACACAATTAAAGTTAGATTAATGGCCTGCAGTTGTCTATTATTGTATTCTCACCCTTTTTGATTACTGCTGGCACAATATTATTCTGTTTCAATCTTCTGGTAACTTCTCTAATTTGATGGATTCCTTCCTGATGATTATTATTATGTCACGAATCTGGGGCGTCATTCTCCGACCCCCCGCCGGGTCGGAGAATGGCCGTTGGCCGCCGTGAATGCCGCCCCCGCCGAAGTTTCCGGTACCGGAGATTGGGCGGGGGCGGGAATCGGGCCGCGCCGGTTGGCGGGACCCCCCGTTCAATTCTCCGGCCCGGATGGGCCGAAGTCCCGCCCAGAAATTGCCTGTCCCGCCGGCGTAAATCAAACCTGGTATTTACCGGCGGGACCAGGCGGCGTGGACGGGCTCCGGAGTCCTGGGGGGGGGCCCGTGGGGCGATCTGACCCCGGGGGGTGCTCCCATGGTGGCCTGGCCCACGATCGGGGCCCACCGATCCACGGGCGGGCCTGTGCCGTGGGGGCACTCTTTCCCTTCCGCCTCCGGCACGGCCTCCACCATGGCGGAGGCGGAAGAGACTCTCCCCACTGCGCATGCGCGGGAAACTGTCGGCGGCCGCTAACGCTCCCGCGCATGCGCTGGGAAACTGTCAGCGGCCGCTGACGCACCCGCGCATGCGCCGCATTTCCACGCCAGCTGGCGGGGAAACAAACGCCATTTCCGCCAGCTGGCGGGGCGGAAATCCCTCCGGCGTCGGCCTAGCCCCTCAATGTTGGGGCTAGGCCGCCAAAGATGCAGAGCATTCTGCACCTTTGGGCCGGCGCGATGCCCTTCTGATTGGCGCCGTCTTTGGCGCCAGTCGGCGGACATCGCGCCGTTGGGGGAGAATTTCGCCCCTGCTTCCTAATCTCTCAGTGCACTCTGAGATAAATATCACCTATCACTTTTGATTATTTGCTTGAAGCACTTTGAACATTCTTAAGACATCCGTCACATTTATACCTCAGTAATTGATTTTATTTGAAAAAAGAAACTTTGGGGAATGCAAGCTGCTCATATCTTCCTTGTGAATAATCGAAGGAAGCAACCATTAATAGTATTTACATTTTATTTCTCCTAGTTAGTCTTGATTCTAATTGTTTTCTACGCTCTTACTATTGTTCTGAGGAACTGAGAGTTAACACCAAATATGCTTGAGAACTCTGTTAAATATCATGGGCGAGATTCTCTGTCCCGCCACACCAGGGGCTGTATTCTCCGTTTGGGAGACTGAGTACTGACGCCAGCGGAGCATGTGTGGTCTTTCACAATCGAAACATCGGCGTGGATCCCTCACCGATTCTGGTACCGGTGAGGGGCTAGCACTGGCGCCAACTGAAACTCCCGCCACCAGTGCCGAAAATGGCCGGAGAATGGCTGGGTCCCTGGCCTTGCATTTGCACGACTAACGACCTGCACCGGTCGCGCCATACAACATGGCGTCGACCGTGCGTAAACCCAACCTGTCATCCGCGACCCCACAGCCCAACCCCTGGCTCACACGTGGCCCACACCGTTGGGAACACAGCCCATTGGGGGCGGAGCATCGCAGGTGGGTCAGTCGATGACGTGCCAACCCTCTTGAAATGGCGTGCGGCGCATGGCACGATGACGGCAGTTTGGAGGGGGTGGAGCATGGTGAACCGGCGTCAAGCCGACACCGGTCCCGATTTCAGCATGGAAATCCATCCTCTGCCCGATTGCAGATCACGATTTCGGCGTTGGGCTACGGAGGATTCCGTCCAGATATCTAGTGCGGCGCGCCCCCGGGATTCTTTGTCTCGCCAGCCGGCCAGTGGGGTTTCCCATTATGGGTAGCCCCACGCGTCGAAAATTCCCTGGCTGCTGCCGCAAAGGAGAATCCGGCCCCATGTCTCATTACCAACTCCCCTAACGCTTTAAATTAATTTAAATACCTATTTTAAAAAATACTCTTGAACTTTTCCAGAATCGAAGAATCATTCGCTTGCTATTGGAGCTACAATCTGTGTCCTGGCATTATTAGGCATAACACTTGGCTTTGGAATTTACTTTTGGAGAAAGCATTCAAAAGGTAAGACACTTGTTTAACCTTCTAAATGAGTGAAAAGGTCTGTTATCAATTTATTTTCTCTAACTCATTCTTTGGCGATGGGAGCTTTAAGCAATGTCAGCATTTATTGCCCATCGCTCCTTGTTGCATAAAGATGCTGGCGTACCTTCATTTTGTATCCCTGGCGGGCGGTTTAGCTCACTTGGCTCGACAGCTGGTTTGCGATTCGGAGCCAGGCCGGCAGTGTGGGTTCAATTCCTATATCGGCTGAGGTTATTCATGAAGGCCTGCCTTCTCAAACTTGCCTCTCATCCGTGGTGATGCTCAGTTTAAATCACCACATTAGCTTTATCGGGCAGCACGGTATCACAAATGGATAGCACTGTGGCTTCACAGCGCCAGGGTCCCAGGTTCAATTTCCTGCTGGGTCACTGTCTGTGCGCATGTTCTCCCTGTGTCTGCATGGGTTTCCTCCGGGTGCTCCGGTTTCCTCCCACAGTCCAAAGATGTGCAGGTTAGGTGGATTGGCCATGATAAATTGCCCTTAGTGACCAAAAAGGTTAGACTTGGGTTACGGGGATAGGGTGGAAGTGAGGGCTTAAGTCGGTCAGTGCAGACTCGATGGGCTGAATGGCCTCCTTCTGCACTGTATATCTATGAAGTCTGTCTGATGATGGCACTCCCATAATGCTCTTGATTAGGCTCCACTTGAATTTTTAGCCTATGATGATGAAGCAACGTAATATCAGATCCATGGCATAATGATCTGTGATTTAAGCGGGAACGTGGAGGTGCAAGTTTGTGGATTTGGAAGGTATTGTTTAAGAACCCTTTGTGAATTTCTGCAGTTCACCCTGTAGATAGCAACCTATAGGGTCCCTGTGGACTGCTGGTGGAGTGAGTGGATCTTTAAGCATTGTTATCATGCTGGTCATGGTCACAATGATTAAGGAAAAGGCTCTGTGGTTGGATTAATTATTTCAAAAGCTTAATCCTCCAGTTATATTTGAGGAGCCATACACGTGACACTTAAGCCTATTTCTCTTTACATCACAGCTCACTTTGTTTCAACAATGCAATTTCAAATTCTTCAACATTATTTGAAAGGAATCTATATAAATCAGATCTGGCTCAGTGTCAGTGCTCCCACCTCTGTAACAGAGATTTCAGAGACTTGATTGGAAAATCTAGGCAATAGAATTGTCCTGATGTTGCGGCCAATGTTTATTCCTCAACTAACATCACTTAAAAAAACAGATGCTGGGATTTTCCTTTGGGAGACCCTTGGCTGTGTTTCAGGCTCAGTGGGATGCTTCTGTATCCTGACTGGAAATGTTCAGTTAGCATCAGCAGAATGACATTAATAGGCCCTTTAATGGTCCAAACTGGCTATCTGCTCACCACTTGTGGGACCAGGCCAGCAGGCTGGTTGTCAGTGGGAAATAACAGTCCGTCTTCCTCCAATCCTCCCTCCAGTGCCGAATAAAAACTCATCCCCTGCAATTGGCTAATTCTGGAATGACCAAATGATGTATTGTATTTAAAGAAGTGATGTCAAGAGTGCTTTTGGGTTTATTGTGATTTAGTGTGTTCAGATCTGGTAGATAATCTTGTTTTGAAGAAGATTTTTCCATTAATATGGCAATACGTTACATTAGAGACCCAAGACATGCTTTCAATCCATATATCAGCCATTACAAACCCATGTTATTGCAGCTTTCCCATGCCACCATGTAATTGCAGCCTTCCCATGCCATCCCTCTGCCATCCCCTACCTCCTATGCCATTCCCATCTCATGCAATTTCATTTTTCCAGGTGAACTTTCCTATATCATACCCTTCCTAATGCCATTTACAGCTCCCACACATCGATCCTTTGCATGCCATCTCCTTCTTCTCACTTCGCCAATGCCATGGCCATCCATCTTTCTAATGCTATCCTCTCCCTCCCATAGCATTGTCATCCCATCCCTCCCCATTCCCCCCTTTCCATGCCATCATTCCAATGCCATTCCCCCCCTTCGATGTCTCCTGTGTCATCCCCATCCCATGTATTTCATCTTTCCAATCCCTTCCTCCATTCCATCCCCTCACACCCAAGGCATCCTTCTGCCATCATAAGCCATTCCAGGCTTCCTATGTAACCCTTCCAATGCTATCCTCTCCATCTCAGCTCTCCAATGCCATCTTGATCCCAAGCCATTCCATCCATTTCATGCCATCCTTTTTGTCAAATCTATCCCATGTATTTATATCAGTAAGTTTGGTGTAGTGTAAACAGTGGGAGGAATATGAATGAAGGCCATTTGCAAAATTCAATTTTGGATTTATTAATTAATGACACTTTCCATTATATGATGAAATACTGAATATCAAGGAGAAGAGCATTGGCTGGTCTAGTAGTACGAAAATTCCAATCTTTTCAACTATGTGCCTAGTAATTACTTCAGTGATTATAAAGTTGTAAGTTTATTTATCCATGTTGGTTTGTAGGGTACATTTCCCTTCTAACATAACCAATAAAAATCATTAATTGAAATTTATGAATATTCTCAAAGGCAGGAAAGTGCTGTGGCTTTGGGAAAAATTCTGGAGATGAAGGGCAGGATTGAAGTTTAACATGACCGACGTTGGTATATAGTAAAGTTTGTGCAGTGGTGACTATTTACTGGTTTCTTTGGATTGATCTCCACAGTGAAAAACTTTTGCCGGGATTCTCCGCTATCCGGCAGGGCGGGCCGTACCGACGCCAAGGAGTGGCATGATCCACTCCAGCGTCGGGCCCCCCGGAAGGTGCGGAAGGGCCTCCGCTGGCCGGAACGGGTTGGCGCATGTGCGGGAGTGCCAGCGGGTTCTGGCGTGATCCCAGCGCATGCGCAGGGGGGTTCTTCTCCGCGCCGGCCATGGCGGACCGTTACAGCGGCCGGCGCGGAGGGAAAGAGTGCCCCCACGGCACAGGCCCACCCGCGGATCGGTGGGCCCCCCCCCGGGGCCAGATCCCCCCGCGTTCCCCCCCCCCCCCCCAAGGACTCCGCAGGCCGCCCGCAGAGCCAGGTCCTGCTGGTAAGCACCTTGGTTGATTTACGCTGACGGGACTGGCCGAAAACGGGCGGCCACTCGGCCCATCGCGAAGCGGAGAATCGCCGGGGGGGGGGGGGGAGGGGCCACTGCCAACTGCCCCCGACCAGCACGACGCGATTTCCACCCCTGCCGAAAAACCAGAGCCGGAGAATCCAGAATCCGGCGCGGGGTGGCGGGGCAGGTTTCACACCACCCCCCAGCGATTCTCCGGCCCGGCTGGGGTGGGAGAATCCCGCCCTTTGACTCATAGGGCAGAATTCCCCCGTGACAGGTGCAGGGACGGGGAGTGTCTCCCACTGCAGAGGCCGACAGGAAACCATGGGCGTCATTCTCCGACCCCCCGCCGGGTCAGAGAATGGCCGTTGGCCGCCGTGAATCCCGCCCCCGCTCCCGCCGAAGTCTCCGGTACCGGAGATTGTGCGGGAGCGGGAATCAGGCCGCGCCGGTTGGCAGGACCCCCCGTTCAATTCTCCGGCCCGGATGGGCCGAAGTCCCGCCCAGAAATTGCCTGTCCCGCCGGCGTAAATCAAACCTGGTATTTCCCGGCGGGACCAGGCGGCGTGGGCGGGCTCCGGGGTCCTGGGGGGGGGCGCGGGGCGATCTGACCCCGGGGGGTGCCCCCACGGTGGCCTGGCCCGCGATCGGGGCCCACCGATCTGCGGGCGGGCCTGTGCCATGGGGGCACTCTTTCCCTTCCGCCTCCGCTACAGCCTCCACCATGGCGGAGGCAGAAGAGACTCTCCCCACTGCGCATGCGCGGGAAACTGACAGCGGCCGCTGACGCTCCCGCGCATGCGCCGGGAAACTGACAGCGGCCGCTGACGCTCCCGCGCATGCGCCGGGAAACTGACAGCGGCCGCTGACGTTCCCGCGCATGCGCTGCATTTCCGCGCCAGCTGGCGGGGCAACAAACGCCATTTCCGCCAGCTGGCGGGGCAACAAACGCCATTTCCGGCAGCTGGCGGGGCGGAAATCCCTCCGGCGTCGGCCTAGCCCCTCAATGTTGGGGCTAGGCCGCCAAAGATGCAGAGCATTCCGCACCTTTGGGCCGGCGCGATGCCAGCCTGATTGGCGCCGTCTTTGGCGCCAGTCGGCAGACATCCCGCCGTTGGGGGAGAATTTCGCCCCATGTCATATATTCTGCAACATAATTAGTGATGAATCAGGAGATTTGTGCTGTTTTCAGTGATGGGGCGCATCCTGCCATCAGATACAGGACTCAACGGGATTTTCCACTTGCTGACGCCGATTTCGTAAAGCGCGGTTGGGCAGAGAATCCCTTTTTATGACCGTATCGGGGGTGGCACCTGTTTTCGGATGCTCCACCCCCTCCAAAACGGTGTCATCAAGGAGTACACCACACGCAGTTGTGAAGACGTCAGGAAGTTACCCGAAGGCCCTCCCCCGATGCTTCGCCCCCGATGGGTCGATTTGCCGACCGCACGGTTGACTCATGGGCCGGGATTCTCCGACCCCCCGGCCAGGTAGGAGAATCGCTGGGAGCTGGCGTGAATCCCGCCCCCGCCGGTTGCTGAATTCTCTGGCACCGAATATTCGGCGGGGGCGGGAATCGCGCCGCGCCGCGCCGGTCAGCGCCCCCCCCCCCCAGCTATTCTCTGGCCCGCGATGGGCCGAAGTCCCGCTGCTGTCATGCCTGTCCCGCTGACGAGAATCAAACCACCTCTCTTACCGGTGGGACTAGGCGGCGCAGGTGGGCTCCAGGGTCCTGGGGGGGGCCCGGGGCGATCTGGCCCCGGGGAGTGCCCCCACGGTGGCCTGGCCCGCAATCGGGGCCCACCAATCCGCGGGCGGGCCTGTGCCGTGGGGGCACTCTTTTCCCTCCGCCTCGGCCACAGCCTCCGCAATGGCCGACGCGTAAGAGATACCCACCCCGAGCATGCGCGGGGATGACCTCAGCGGCCGCTGATGCTCCAGCGAATGTGCGGACTTCCGCCGCCCGGCGAAGTCCTTTCGGCCCCGGCTGGCATGGCGCCAACGGCCTACCACGCCAGCTGGTGGAGCGGAAACCACTCCACCGCGGGCCTAGCCCCTCACGGAGAGTGCTTAGCCCCTAAAGATGCGGAGAAATCCGCACCTTTGGGGCGGCCCGACGCCGGAGTGGTTCACGCCACTCCATTCCGCCGGGACCCCCTGCCCCGCCGGGTAGGGGAGAATCCCGGCCATGGTCTCAGCAGTCGGGAACCCAGCATGGCGGCTGTGAACTGTGTCCAGTGCTGCCACAGTCAGTGGGGGAGGGGAGCCATGCTGCTGGCTGGGGGTCTTTGATGAGGGCTGTGGGGACTGGTGGGGGGTGGCGAGGGGAAGTCTAGGGGGGCACTATCTGACAGGTTGGGTCCATGCACTGCTGGTGCCATATTGTACAGCGTGACCGCTGCAGGTCGTCACTGCGCCCATGCGCGGCCACTGACCCGGCGTTTATTCAGTGAAGGCCGTGTATTTTATGTGATGCGGCTGCTAGCCCCTCACTGGTCGGAGCGTCGGTGCTGGGGTTTGCCGATTTTTGTCATCGTAAAACTAGACACTTCCTCCGGACAAAACCTCAAAATCGGAGAATCCAGTCCCCTATATTTAAACAATGCCAACATCCACACAGTCAGATCAAAAACACAGAGATGTCTGCAAGGTCATCTGCCAGCCCAGCTCTGATATTGCAATGCTGACTCTCTATGCGGCCTCCTGGACCATGTGTAGGTGTGCAGGAATGTGTTCTAATAATCTGATGAGTGGAGGAGGCCAAACAGGGAAACCAACACGACATGGGCGCAAGTGGCTGATGCTGTCAGTGCCCAGAAGGTACACAAGAGGTCAGTCATACAGTGTCAAAAAAAGGATGAACCACATTATTCGCTCTGCCAGGGACGTTTCATCACATGGTTGCATAAGCACAAAGATTCCAATACGTCAGGGTCCAAGACCCAGTGGCAATGGCATGTCTTATCTCACAACCCCACTTCAGGGCATCCACGCTATGCTGGAGTGACCACTGTGCCTCCTTCACCCCTCAGCAGACATGGAAGGGGGGGGGTGTGGGCGGATGGGGGGGGAATGTGGGGGGAGCCAGCTTAGGCGCAGAAGGAACCAGTAAACTCCCCAAATTACATGCCTCTCTGACCCTTCCCCTTGAATGCAGATGGGTGGACAGCTCTGGAAGGAGTGATGAGAAGAATGGCATCAGATGGATGGAATAGCTTGGGATCAGGCTGGCATGGGAGGGATGAGAGGGACAGGATGACATTGGACACATGGCATGTGGATACCTCGGGTGCAAGGGGATGGCATGGAGGTTGGGATTAGAGCGGTGGATGGCAGTGGCATTGGAGAAGTGGGAAACAATAAAACAATGCATTTTAATCAGGGTTACCTTTCAGTTTCTTAATCGATGCTCCCAATTTCTACAGTTAAAACTTCAATTCCTGAAACTTTATATTCGGGAACATATAAAACATGAACTCGATATTTGCAAAAAGGGCATTAGTTTTAGCAGATAACTCTTCAATATATTATGTAATGTTTAATTTCTCATACTCCTGACATTTACATTCTATCAAGGTTGTAATCGAGATAATGAAGAATCGCAATCATTTCTGAAAAGTGTGTCACCTGACCATAAAAGCAAGTTACTTCCTGGGCCAGACATATCAGAAACTGGAACAAGTAAGTTATTAGCCATTTGTACCGTACATTATCTTTCATTTTTCCAAATGAATCCCTATTTGTACATCATTCAGGTAAAACATAACTTTAGATTTGAAGTTTCTATCTTCCAAGTTCAATGACAAAAAGGGCATCAAAATTTAATACATATGAACATGCAAATTAGGAGCAAGAGTAGGCCACTTGGCCCTTTGATCCTGTGTTCAATAAGATTATGGCTGATCTGATTGTAACCTCAACTCCAAATTCCTACCTACCCCTGATAATCTTCACCCTCTTGCTGAGTAAGAAACTATCTTCCTCTGCCTTAGAAATATTCAACGACGCTCTTCCACCATCTTTTGCGGAAGAGAGTTCCAAAGACTTGCGACTCTCTGAGAGAAAATATTTCTCCTCACCTCTATATTAAATTGACCAAGCCTTCTAGTTAAACAGCGATCAAGACTAATACAGACTAAAGTTATCCAAATATTTAGGACGGGATTCTCCAATCCCGCGGCCAAGTTCTGATACCGGCTTGAAAAGCGGCGCCAACCTCTCCGGCGTCAATGGTCCCCGATATTGAGGAATGCGCCCCTTCCAAGGGGGCTAGGTCGGCGCCGGAGTGGTCCCTGCAGCTCCAGCCGGTGCGGAACAGCCGGCATGATTCCGCGCATGCGCGTGGGTTCCTGTCTCCACGCTGGTCCCAGGGCAAAATGGCATAGTACTACAGGGGCTCGGCGCTAAGGAACATAGGCCTCCTCCCCCGAATTAGCCCGCCAGCCGATCGGTAGGCCCTGATCGCGGACATGGCCAATGCAGAGGCCCCCCGCGGGGTCGGATCCCACCGCCCCCCCTCCAGGATGGCCCCCGCAGACACACCTTCCAGGTCCCGCCGTGTGGGACCTGGGTAACCCAAGCCGGCAGGACTTGGCAGAACCCGGCAGCCACTCGGTCCATCGGGGCCCGGAGAATCGCCGGGGGGGGGGCTGTCAATGGGCCCGACCGGCACGGCGGCGATCCCACGGGTACCCGAGAATCGGCACCGGAGAATAGGTAAGCCAGTGTCGGGGCGGCGGGGCGCGATTCTCGCGTCCCCCCGGGGATTCACCGACCCGGCGCGGGGTCGGAGAATACCGGCCTTAATGTCGGTGGCATGTTAGACAAGGGAGCAACCTGAATGGTCCCATTTCACTGATTTGGAATCTCACCACTGACTGCTATAAAATGCAACAGATAGTCTTATTTTGTGTTTTCTCATACACTACTGTGTGAATTCTGATTTTTTTTTAGCTTATTTAATACTATCAGGATTTTACCAATTCGCTGATTTGAACCAAATCTTGGGCGTCATTCTCCGACCCCCCAGTGGGTCGGAGAATGGCCGTTGGCCACCGTGAATCCCACCCCCGCCGGTTGCCGAAGTCTCCGATGGGAGAAAAGTCGGCGGGGGTTAATGGCGCCGCTGCCGCGGAGAATGTCTCGGGTCTGCGCAAGGCAGCCGATTTTCGGCCTGCCGATATTCTCCCTTCCGGATGGGCCGAAGTCCCGTCGACGTGATGACCGTTCACGTTGACGTAAATTAAACCTCCTTTTCATCGGAGTGACCCGGTGCTCCAGGCTCACGCCGACCAGCGTGGAGGTGAGTGACGGCCTGGGGGGTTGGCTCTGGGCAGGCGATGGCGTGGCCGCAGTCTGAATGCGTGAGGAGAGGTGTGTCCCGGGTTGTGTGTGTGTGCGGCGGGGGGGGCGGTGGGGGGGGTGGTTAGAATAGGCTGGGCTCCGGGGGAGTGCCGGGAGGGGGTCCGTGCCGGGGTGGAGGTTGGGGGGGGGGGTCCGTGCCGGGGAGGGGGATGGGGGGGTCCGAGCTGGGGTGGAGGTTGGGGGAGGTCCGTGCCGGGGAGGGGGATGGGGGGGTCCGTGCCGGGGTGGAGGTTGGGGGGGGGGGGTCCGTGCCGGGGAGGGGGATGGGGGGGTCCGTGCCGGGGTGGAGGTTGGGGGGGGGTACGTGCCGGGGAGGGGGATGGGGGGGTCCGTGCCGGGGTGGAGGTTGGAGGGGTCCGTGCCGGGGTGGAGGTTGGGGGGGGGTCCGTGCCGGGGAGGGGGATGGGGGGGGTCCCTGCTGGGGAGGGGGATGGGGGGGGTCCCTGCTGGGGAGGGGGATGGGGGGTCCCTGCTGGGGAGGGGGATGGGGGGGGTCCCTGCTGGGGAGGGCGATGGGGGGGTCCGTGCTGGGGTGGAGGTGGGGGGGGTCCGTGCCGGGGAGGGGGATGGGGGGGTCGGTGCCGGGGTGGAGGTTGGGGGGGGGGTCCGTGCCGGGGAGGGGGATGGGGGGGTCCGTGCCGGGGTGGAGGTTGGGGGGGGTACGTGCCGGGGAGGTGGATGGGGGTGTCCGTGCCGGGGTGGAGGTTGGAGGGGTCCGTGCCGGGGTGGAGGTTGGGGGGGGGTCCGTGCCGGGGAGGGGGATGGGGGGGGGTCCCTGGTGGGGAGGGGGATGGGGGGGGTCCCTGCTGGGGAGGGGGATGGGGGGGTCCGTGCCGGGGTGGAGGTTGGGGGGGTCCGTGCCGAGGTGGAGGTTGGGGGGGGGGGATCCGTGCCGGGGTGGAGGTTGGGGGGGTCGGTGCCGGGGTGGAGGTTGGGGGGGGTCCGTGCCGGGGTGGAGGTTGGGGGGGGGTCCGTGCCGGGGAGGGGGATGGGGGGGTCCGTGCCGGGGTGGAGGTTGGGGGGGTCCGTGCCGTGGTGGAGGTTGGGGGGGGGGGTCCGTGCCGGGGTGGAGGTTGGGTGGGGGTCCGTGCTGGGGAGGGGGATGGGAGGGCCAGTGAGTTGGTCCACCTGGCCAGGTGCCAGCCTCCAACAGTCGGACCCATGTGGTCCATGCCACCTGGCTGGGGGGACGAGAGGATATGGGCAATGATGACATGTCGTCGTTCCCCTCCCCCCACCAGGCCGTCATGTTTTCAGATCATCCAGCGATGTTGGCCGCCGTGGCGGCAGCCGCTCATGTCTATGTTGCCCTGGATGAGGAGGAGGAGGAGGAGGAGGAGCGTGCCAGAGAGGCGGCGCAGGCTGCCGCAGAGGGGCAGGCGGCAGACGCCCAGGCAGGAGGGACACCCGACCGACAGGACGAGGAGGGGGAGGAGGACGTCGTGGCCCCACGGCAACGGAGGCACCCGAGGGCGCCCCGTGTGTACCGGCCCCGGCAGTCATACCAGGACTTCACGGACCGGGAATGCAGGAGGAGACTCTGGATGAGCCGGGAAACCGTGGCACACATCTGCCACCTGCTGGCACACCTGTCACCGCGTGGCACTGGCGGGGGACACCATCTCCCCGTGTCCGTCAAGGTTACGGTGGCCCTGAACTTTTATGCAACGGGGTCATTCCAGGCACCGAGTGGAGACCTGTCGGCATATCACAGACATCGGTGCACCGGTGCATCCGGGCAGTGACAGATGCCCTATATGCCATGGCGTACCGCTACATCCGCTTCCCCGTGGACCGGGCCAGCCAAGATGCCCGGGCCGTGGGCTTCTCTGCCTTGGCCGGGTTCCCCATGGTCCAGGGCGCGATCGATGGGATGCACGTCGCCGTGCGGCCACCTGCAGATAACAGGGCCATGTTCACTAATAGGAAGGGGACCTATTCGATGAACGTACAGGTGGTCTGCGACCACCGCATGATGATCCTGCCGTCTGCGCCCGTCACCCAGGCAGTGTACACGACTCATTCATGTTGTCGCGGTCATCCATCCCCGGCATGTACGAGGGACGCCATCCCCGGCTGAGGGGCTGGTTGCTGGGCGACAGGGGCTACCCATTGCGATCGTGGCTGATGACGCCTATACGGAGGCCACGCAATGAGGCGGAGAACCGCTACAATGATGCCCATGTAGCGACAAGGGGAGTGATCGAGAGGTGCTTCGGCGTGCTGAAGATGCGTTTCAGGTGCCTGGACCTCTCTGGGGGCGCCCTCCAGTATCGGTCAGATAGGGTCGGCTGCATCATTGTGGTGTGCTGCGTCCTACACAACATAGCCCAACAGAGGGGCGATGTGCTGCAGGCAGAGGAGGGCGGAGTGGAGGAGCAGCAGGATGAGGCGCAGTCCTCCCCAGATGAGGGGGATGGGGGTAATGGTCAGGGCAGACGGGGTAGACACAGGCGGGTGGCTGTCCACCGTTACCGGCTGGCCCAGTGGGCACGGGACAGACTGATAGACGCCCGCTTCACTGACTAGATGGGCGTGGGAATCGGGTAGTATGGCCACAGACCGCACACCATGGCAACAGCCGACCACCCACACCCCCTACCCATCCACCCACCCAGCACCCTCACCCCCCTCCCCAACCCCACCCGCATGCACACCACCCCCTCCCATTGCCGATCCACCTGCGGCACAACGGGCCGGGCTCACACAGTTGCGGGTGGACGCGTGTCTATCGCAGGCCATGGAGGATGATGACAACCCGCCCTGCGGTGAGCTCCTGGCTCTACATCATTGGACTATGTCTGACCCATGGCCACAGTACCACCATCCACCCGGACCATCCCTGCATGCGGCTGTGACACTGCAGCGCACGGTCCCATCCTCTGCCCGGGGGATGTTGATGGCGGCCCAGGGGGAAGGGGGCAGACTCACCTGGGGCTGAGGTAAGACCACCCCTCACACACACACTTGCGCTCAACGTACATGACACCCCCGCACACTTTGGACAGAGCACAAAGGCAGCTTCTGTAGGTGTAACATTGACTTTAATAACCAAAGGAGTTCATGCACGTGCCCTAGCCCCTAAAACTCATCTGTGCCCTGCAACCGTGCCAACTTACTCAGTGTCTAATTGTTTGGCCTTACGGGCCCTTTGACTACGTCTACGTGGTTCCCCAGACGGTACAGCAGAACTGGAGGTGGACTCCTGTGATTCCTGCCCTCTGACACTGGATCCCTTTGGCGGCCGTTTCCTGGGGCGTCCTGGCCTAGATGGGCCAGGCTGCGGCCCGGGCGACTGGGATGGCGAGCTGCCAGCCTGTCCTGCCCGTTGCCCACCCGATGCACCTGGGACGGAAGGGGGGGGAGTCTGAGGTGTCTCATATGTAGCTGAATATGAATGTGCGGAGGCTCCTGAATGTGATCATGATGCCCTCATGAGGATGGGGGAGCTACCGCTCAAGATGGTGGAGAGGAGCTTTCGGTACTTGGGCATCCAGGTGGCCAAGTGCTGGGGGGTCTTGCACAAGCTCAACTTAGCACGGCTGGTGGGTCAGATGGAGGAGGACTTTCGGAGATGGGACATGCTGCCACTCTCCCTGGCGGGCAGGGTGCAGTCCGTAAAGACGACGGTCTTCCCTAGGTTCTTGTTCGTGTTCCAGTGCCTGCCCATTCTCATCCGCAAGTCCTTTTTCAAGCGGGTAAATAAGAGTATCACGGGATTTGTGTGGGCAAATAAGACGCCGCGGGTTAAGAGACTGTTTTTGGAGCCCAGTCGGGGGTGGGGTGGATTGGCGCTGCCGAACCTGTGCAGCTATTACTGGGCAGCGAATGTGTCGATGATTCGGAAATGGGGAATGGAGGGGGAGGGGGCGGCATGGAAATGGTTGGAGGCGGCGTCCTGTATAGATACTAGTTTGGGGGCACTGGTGATGGCACCGTTACCGCTTCCGCCGACGCGGTATACCACGAGCCCGGTGGTGGCGGCGACACTGAGAATTTGGGGGCAGTGGAGACGGTATAGTGGGGAGGTAGGGGCCTCAGTTTGGACCACGATACGGAACAACCACAGGTTTGTTCCAGGTAGGATAGACGGTGGGTTCCTGGGCTGGCACAGGACGGGAATCAGAAGGATGGGGACTTGTTCATTGATGGGACTTTTGCCAGTCTGAGGACGCTGGAGGGGAAATTTGGGCTACCCCCGGGAATACCTTTAGGTACATGCAGGTGCGGGCATTTGTGGAAAAACAGGTGGGCGAATTTCCGCTGCTGCCTGCCCGGAGGATACAGGACAGGGTTGTCTCGGGGGTGTAGGTGGGGGATGGCAAAGTATCGGACATATACCAGGAGCTGCAGGAGGCGGAGGAGGCCTCGGTGGAAGAGCTGAAGGGCAAGTGGGAGTAGGAGCAGGGAGAGGAGCTGCATGAGGGCCTGTGGACTGGCACCCTGGGCAGGGTCAATTCCTCCTCATCTTGCGCCAGGCTTAGCCTGATTCAGTTTAAAGTGATGCACCGGGCGTATATGACAAGGGCGAGAATGAGTAGGTTTTTTGGGGTAGAGGACAGGTGCGTGAGGAGTTCAGGGAGCCCAGCAAACCATGCCCATATGTTCTGGACATGCCCGGCACTTATGGAATTTTGGAAGGGCTTTGCAAAGGCTATGTCCAAGGTTTTGGACACTCAGGTGAATCCGAGCTGGGGGATAGCAATATTTGGGGTATCGGACGATCCGGGAGTGCAGGAGTCGAAAGAGGCCGGAGTCCTGGCCTTTGCCTCCTTGGTGGAGTGTTTTACGACGGCGTCACCTGGCCCCGAGGAGCAGCGATCCTGCGCCGCACAGGGGGCCAGCATGGCACTGGAGCGCTTCACGCAGCTCCAGCTGCCAATACGGGTGCGAGCACCTCCAGCGTTGGTCCATGCATGTGCGCATGGCCGGCGCGGGTTCGCGCATGCGTGTGGATTACCTTCTCCGCACCGGCCCCTGGGCAACATGGCAGAGCGCTACAGGGGCCCGGTGCGGAGGAACATAGGTCCGCCACCCCCGGGATAAGCCCGCGCGCCGATTGGTAGGACCCGATCGCGGGCCTGGCCACTGTGGAGGCCCCCCGCCCCCCGGAGTCGGATCCCCCGTCCCCGCCCCCTCCGCCACCAGGACGGCCCTTGGTGAACGCCGAGGTCCCACACACGAACGGCGCGGCGTGACTCGGCCAAATTCGTCCCGTCGAGCGCGGAGAAGCGCCGAGGGGGGGGTCCACGTTGTGCGGCCCCCGACATGCGCTTAGCGACACCATTGACGCCAATTCTCCGGTCGCCGGAGAATCGGCGTCAGAGCACGTCGGCCGATTCGTGCCCCCCCTCAGCCATTCTCCAACCTGGTGCGGGGTCGGAAAATCCGGCCCCATAGTTTCTCCTGATCTCCGTTTTAAATTTGCTACCTCTTATCCTGAAACAAGGACCTCTCATTCGAGAATGCCCCAGAAGAGGAAGCATCTGCTCCACATCTACGTTATCCAGTCCATTTAATATCTTATATAGCTCAATTTGATCTCACCTCATTCTTCTAAACTAAGAATATAGGCCTAAACTGCTCAAGCTCTCTTCATATGACAACCCATCTCTGGTCTAAATCGGTGAACCTCCTCTGAACTGCCTCCAAGCCACAACATCTTTCCTCAAATAAGGGGACCAAAACTGTGCACAATACTCCAGGTGCAGTCTCACCAATGCCTTGTATAGTTGCCACAACATTTCCTTGCAGGGACCTCCCCGAGCAGACCCTGTGCCTCCAGCTTCCGTGCATCCACAATGGCAGCTACGTCCAGATAGATAGCAAGCATTCCTGGCTGTACTCCCCAATTCATTTTCTGCAATGGGAGAAAAGAGAAGACATGTTAGCAAGATGTGTATTCCCTGAATAAATAAAAGCAAATTCCTGCGGATGCTGGAATTTGAAACCAAAGAGAAAATGCTGAAAAATCTCAGCAGGTCTGGCAGCATCTGTTGGGAGAGAAAAGAGCTAATGTTTTGTTTTGTCAAGGGTCATCTGGACTCAAAACGTTAGCTAATACTTTCCATCCACTAGCACTCGCTGTCTTCTTTCGGCCAGCCAATTCTGTATCCAGACAGCCAAATGTTGCTGTATCCCTTGCCCCCTGACTTGCTGAATGAGCCGACCATGGGGAACCTTATCAAATGCCTCACTGAAATCCATACACACCACATCCACTTCCCAACCTTCATCAATGTGTCTCGTCACATAGAACATACAGTGCAGAAGGAGGCCATTCAGCCCATCGACTCTGCACCGACCCACTTAAGCCCTCACTTCCTCCCTATCCCCGTAACCCAATAACCTTTTTGGTCACTAAGGGCAATTTATCATGACCAATCCACCTAACCTGCATTTCTTTGGACTGTGAGAGGAAACCGGAGCACCCAGAGGAAACCCACCCAGACACAAAGAACAAAGAACAAAGAAAAGTACAGCACAGGAACAGGCCCTTCGGGCCCTCCAAGCCACTGCCGACCATGCTGCCCAACTAAACTACAATCTTCTACACTTCCTGGGTCCGTATCCCTCTATTCCCATCCTATTCATGTATTTGTCAAGATGCCCCTTAAATGTCACTATCGTCCCTGCTTCTACCACCTCCTCCGGTAGTGAGTTCCAGGCACCCACTACCCTCTGTGTAAAAAACTTGCCTCGTACATCTACTCTAAACCTTGCCCCTCACACCATAAACCTATGCCCCCTAGTAATTGACCCCTCTACCCTGGGGAAAAGCCTCTGACTATCCACTCTGTCTATGCCCCTCATAATTTTGTAGACCCTATCAGGTCGCCCCTCAACCTCCGTCGTTCCAGTGAAAACAAACCGAGTTTACTCAACCGCTCCTCATAGCTAATGCCCTACCAGGCAACATTCTGGAAAATCTCTTCTGCACCGTCTCTAAAGCCTCCACATCCTTCTGGTAGTGTGGCGACCAGAATTGAACACTATACTCCAAGTGCGGCCTAACTGAGGTTCTATACAGCTGCAACATGACTTGCCAATTCTTATACTCAATGCCCCGGCCAATGAAGGCAAGCATGCCATATGCCTTCTTGACTACCTTCTCCACCTGTGTTGCCCCTTTCAGTGACATGTGGACCTGTACACCTAGATCTCTCTGACTTTCAATACTCTTGAGGGTTCTACCATTCACTGTATATTCCCTACCTGCATTAGACCTTCCAAAATGCATTACCTGACATTTGTCCGGATTAAACTCCATCTGCCATCTCTCCGCCCAAGTCTCCAAACAATCTAAATCCTGCTGTATCCTCTGACAGTCCTCATCGCTATCCGCAATTCCACCAACCTTTGAGTCGTCTGCAAACTGACGAATCAGACCAGTTACATTACAAAAACGGCGGCGGAAAATAGAGCAGCCGACGTTGGGGCGGCGGGGTGGGATTCCGCGGAATCCCGGGCATAATTACCATTCTTATCGGTGAGCTGTCATATATTCTATCACATTAAACATACAAATAATTTCAGTGTGGATTTCAACAGGTCTTCCAAACATTTCATTACTTGAACAGTTGGTGCAGCATCACGGAGGAGAATCTAGGATAGCGATAGAATTGGAGAGGCACTTGGCAAAGTGTTTGTGTTTTGTACAGCATTATCCCACCAATAGGGGCAGCACGGTAGCATTGTGGATAGCACAATTGCTTCACAGCTCCAGGGTGCCAGGTTCGATTCCGGCTTGGGTCACTGTCTGTGCGGAGTCTGCACATTCTCCCCGTGTGTGCGTGGGTTTCCTCCGGGTTCTCCGGTTTCCTCCCACAGTCCAAAGATGTGCAGGTTAGGTGGATTGGCCTTGCTAAATTGCCCTTAGTGTCCAAAATTACTCTTAGTATTGGGTGGGGTTACTGGGATAGGGTGGAGGCGTTGACCTTGGGTAGGGTGCTCTTTCCAAGAGCCGGTGCAGACTCGATGGGCCGAATGGCCTCCTTCTGCACTGTAAATTCTATGATAATGGCAGGTCAAAAGAATGCAAAACAAACGCAAAGTAATGCAGAGGCTGGAAATCTGAAATGAAAGAAAGAAAATGCTACAAAACTCCGCAGGTCGGACATCATCTCTGGTGAGAAACAGAGTTAATGGCCGGGACTTTCCTTTGGCTCCCACAACGGCGGGGCATGCGGCCGGCCATCCAGACGTCCATTGTCATTCGACGGAACTGGAAGATCCTGGAAGTAGGTGGGGGTAGAAAACCCAGCCAATGATTCAGGTCGGGACAACCCATCTGCTCCAATGAAGGATCATCAACCTAAAGCATTCATTCTAGAACGAGAGGTCACAGATATCGGTTGACAGGTGGTAGATTTAAAACTGAGATGAGGAGGAACTACTTCTTGCAGAGGGTGGTGAATTTGTGGATCTTGCTGACCCATACTGCTGTGGAATCTAAATCATTAAGTGGTTTCAAGAAGGAGATAGACATATTTCTGATTTTATAAATGGGTTAAAGTGATATGGGCAACAGGCAGAGAGGTGTATTTTAACCGGGAAGTGATCAGCCATGGTCTGATTGAATGGCAGTGCAGGCTCGGAGGGCTGAATTGCCTACTTCTGCTCCGAAAACCTATGTGCGTATGTACCCATTCTGTTTCTTTTCACAAAATAGGCCTGGTTAATCTGGTCTTTCTGGTTGTGTTAGTTGAAGGAGAAGTATTTTCACTAAAATCAGCCTTTTCCTCCTTGTAATAGTGTAACGGGATCTCTTACAACACCTGAGCAGTCAGCTGGATCCTTAGTTCAACGTCGGTTTTAGTAAATTGACACTTTCATATATACTACTCCCTTAGTAGAAGTAATGAAGTCTCGCCTGCATTGGAGGACAAATTGCGACTAAATGAGCGAAATGGATAACTGATAGGCCTTGATGACAAGTTTAAGTGAAGTTGTCACAATGGGGAATGCACTCCATTTGCCATGAAGTTAGCAGAGTATCAATGACCTCAGGAGCTCTCATTGTAAGGCAGTAAGAACCGTCTGGACAACCTGATGTTCTCAACTCAGTAAACGTTGAAGTAGAGAACATTGTGGTTATCTGCACAGTAATGTCTATGATCATGTAGGGTTGATCTACAAATGAATTTTCTGCTCACTGCACCTGTGGGTCCACAGCTCCCACAAATGGAGTAACATTAAGGTACACACTCAAAGAGGCTAAAATAGTTGTTCATTGGCTTATGAAAGCCACAAAGGGAACAAAGTCAATTTGAGCACAGCTCACATACAGTTTAGAGAAGGTGAGAAAGCAGCAAATGAGAACCAAATAATCAGAATCTAATTCTTCAATAAATGTTGCTGTCAATTGAGATCAGAATTTATGTCTAAAGATGAATGCATAGCAGAAAATTGGAACGCAAAGTTTATATCACATTGATGTCTTTTGTTTTGTAGAACCGGCCAAAATCAGTCTTATTCAGACACCATTTGAAATCAACGAAGGTGAAGAAAGCAAACTAGATTGGGATGTTACTGTGTTCAGCCCAGAGGTGGTAAACATTGTTATATGGGTGAAGAGGAAAGGGAAGCAGGAAGCAAAGATATTATTTCACTGGGAACTTCCAGCATCTAAATTGTCAGGACCAAAGAAAGTAATTATCCCCCTCAACGATGCGTCAGATTTATGTGAGAAAGATGATTCCTTCAGTGCTGAGGTGCCTGAATTACAACGTATGGATTCCGGGTCTTTCCTCATACCCTGTTCCATTACACTGTGTCCTGATATATCCAAGGATGATGGTGCTGAGATACTCATTGAAGTTAAGCAGGACACCAGTGAGAAAACGAGTACTGAAAGCACAGTACTTAAAGTCAAAGCAGGTAATTTCTGTATTTTGGATGTGTGCACCTCATGGTGGGAGGTTTGAGCTGACATTTCATGGCACCAACATAAAGATAGCTTGAAATGTTACTTTCCATCAGTACTACGGTAAAATGAAATTTTGTGGTGTAGTATGTAGTGTCTCTCCCTCTGATCCAGCAGCTCTGGATTTGGGTCCCATGCAAGGACTTAATGGGGAAGGAAGATGCATTCATAACGCGGTTGTAAATGTTGATTAACAACCTGCAAAATTGTTCCAACATGCCAATGGCATGTGGGTAGACTGGGAGAGACTACTGGTCAACCATGCTTCATGTGAAGTGGCGCCCCTCAAGCTATCAGCCTCTGGTGACAGGCTGACAATTATTGGCTTCATTGTGGTGAATCTTGCTGTATCCCTTAAACCCTCTCAGTATCATCATTATACAAGTTTGAAGAAACTAATCTAATTGCTTTCTCTGAAATAAGAACAAGGAACAATGTAGCACAGAAACAGGCCTTCGGCCCTCCAAGACTGTACGGCCCACATCTGCCTTTGCCAAATTCCTCGCCACTTCTTGTGCCAAAACCCTCTACACCCATCATATCCATGTATTTGTCAAGATGCCTTTTGAACGCCGTTAATGCTTCCACAACCTCCCCATATAACGTGTTTCAGGCACCCACCACCCTCTGTGTAAAAAACCTGCCTCGCACAGCTCCTCTAAATCTTGTCCCACGGACTTCAAACCTATGCCACTGGTGATTGGCCCCTCCACCCTGGGCAAGAGTGCCTGCCCATCCACTCTCGCCATGCCCCTCATAATCTTGTAGACCTCTAACAGTTCACCCCGCAACCTCCGTCGTTCTAATGAAAACAGTAAAGAGGCGAGAGTTCATCCAGGATTTGAACACGGCACCTTTCGCAAGCCCTCCATTATAAACACCCAAAACGAGAATCATACCCCGAGACCAACGAACCACCGGTTCTGCTTCTGCTGCTCTTTCTGTTGCTTTAGAAAATTTCAGGTGACATTCTGCATATTTTATACAAATATTGAACATAACTGAACAGCTGGAAAATAACTGCTAATAATTATGAAGACAGTTTTCACTTTAACCAGCTGGATTCTCCACTGTCGGGAGTGTCCATTGTGCCGGCAAAGCACCCACGCCCAGGGATTTCCCGACGGTGTGGGGCTACCCACAATGGGAAATCCCATTAGACGGCTGGCGGGACGGAGAATCCCACCACCGGCGGGGGCGGACCACACCAGAAAACTGGTGAGACGGGACGGAGAATCCCGCCCCAGATGTTTGGTTCTCCTTCATTCTACTAGGGCAGTGAAAGTGCTGAGACAAATGTTGTGTTGAAGTGCTGTCAATCATCCTTCATAAAAGGAAGTTAAACTGAAATCTAAAAAGATCTGCTGATAAAAAATTATCTCATTCAGAGCCAAATGCTATTGATTGAGATGGGTTTGTGTGCTGGCTAATATATTTGGTCTCATTATAATTTCAGAACAATCGAAGCTGAAAGAGAGTGAAGATGACAGTGGCCGGGCAGTTGAGAAGACAATTTGTCACGTTGAAAGAGGTAAGTACCTATAGGGCGGGATTCTCTGAAAATGGGGCTGTGACCCCCACGCCGACGGGAAAACCGACGCCCATGACTCCGGCATCAAAGACCCCCTAAAGTGAGGAATTCTCAACTTCCTAGGGGGTTGGGTTGCCGCTAGAGCAGTCCCCGCTGCTCCAGCCAGCACCGAAGGGCCGGTGCAAGATCGCGCATGCCCGGACGGCCAGCGTGATCTTATGCATTCGCGAACCGGCCGGCGTATTTCCGCACATGCGTGGGGGTTCCCTTCTCCGCGCCGGCCCCCGGGCAATATGGCGGGGCCTTACAGGGGCCCGGCGCGGAGGAAAGAAGGCCCCCATGGAACCAGCCCACCTGCAGATCGGTAGGCCCCGATCGCGGGCCAAGCCACCTGGGGTCGGATCCCCCCGCATCTCACCGCCAAGATCGCCCCCGCACACTTACCTGCCAGGACCCGCTGTGCGTGAGGTGAGTAATTCACACCGGCGGGACTGGCCAAATCCTTACGGCCACTTGGCCAATCGGGGCCTGGAGCATTGCCGAGGGGCTGCTGTCAACGGCCCCCGACCGGCGTGGCGGGAATCCTGCTGCTCCCTGAAAAACAGTGGCGGAAAATAGGGCAGCCGATGTCGGAGCGGCGGGGCGGGATTCGCGCCTCCTCCTGCGGATTCTCTCACCCGGCTCAGGGTCGGAGAATCCCGGCCATAATTACCATTCTTATCGGTGAGCTGTCATATATTCTATCACATTAAACATACAAATAATCTCAGTGTGGATTTCAACAGGAGAGGGGTCTTCCAAACATTTCATCACTTGAACAGTTGGTACAGCATCACGGAGGAGAATCTAGGATAGCGATAGAATTGGAGAGGCACTTGGCAAAGTGTTTGTGTTTTGTACAGCATTATCCCACCAATAGGGGCAGCACGGTAGCATTGTGGATAGCACAATTGCTTCACAGCTCCAGGGTGCCAGGTTCGATTCCGGCTTGGGTCACTGTCTGTGCGGAGTCTGCACATCCTCCCCGTGTGTGCGTGGGTTTCCTCCGGGTTCTCCGGTTTCCTCCCACAGTCCAAAGATGTGCAGGTTAGGTGGATTGGCCATGATAAATTGCCCTTAGTGTCCAAAATTACTCTTAGTATTGGGTGGGGTTACTGGGATAGGGTGGAGGCGTTGACCTTGGGTAGGGTGCTCTTTCCAAGAGCCGGTGCAGACTCGATGGGCCGAATGGCCTCCTTCTGCACTGTAAATTCTATGATAATAGCAGGTCAAAAGAATGCAAAACAAACGCAAAGTAATGCAGAGGCTGGAAATCTGAAATGAAAGAAAGAAAATGCTACAAAACTCCGCAGATCGGACAGCATCTCTGGTGAGAAACAGAGTTAATGGCCGGGACTTTCCTTTGGCTCCCACAACGGCGGGGCATGCGGCCGGCCATCCAGACGTCCATTGTCATTCGACGGAACTGGAAGATCCTGGAAGTAGGTGGGGGTAGAAAACCCAGCCAATGATTCAGGTCGGGACAACCCATCTGCTCCAATGAAGGATCATCAATCTAAAGCATTCATTCTAGAACGAGAGGTCACAGATATCGGTTGACAGGTGGTACATTTAAAACTGAGATGAGGAGGAACTACTTCTTGCAGAGGGTGTTGAATTTGTGGATCTTGCTGACCCATACTGCTGTGGAATCTAAATCATTAAGTGGTTTCAAGAAGGAGATAGACATATTTCTGATTTTATAAATGGGTTAAAGGGATATGGGCAACAGGCAGAGAGGTGTATTTTAACCGGGAAGTGATCAGCCATGGTCTGATTGAATGGCAGAGCAGGCTCGGAGGGCTGAATTGCCTACTCCTGCTCTGAAAACCTATGTGCGTATGTACCCATTCTGTTTCTTTTCCCAAAATAGGCCTGTTTAATCTGGTCTTTCTGGTTGTGTTAGTTGAAGCAGAAGTATTTTCACTAAAATCAGCCTTATCCTCCTTGTAAGAGTGTAACGGGATCTCTTACAACACCTGAGCAGTCAGCTGGATCCTTAGTTCAACGTCGGTTTTAGTAAATTGACACTTTCATATACACTACTCCCTTAGTAGAAGTAATGAAGTCTCGCCTGCATTGGAGGACAAATTGCGACTAAATGAGCGAAATGGATAACTGATAGGCCTTGATGACAAGTTTAAGTGAAGTTGTCACAATGGTGAATGCACTCCATTTGCCATGAAGATAGCAGAGTATCAATTACCTCAGGAGCTCTCATGGTAAGGCAGTAAGAACCGTCTGGCCAACCTGATGTTCCCAACTCAGTAAACGTTGAAGTAGTGAACATTGTGGTTATCTGCACAGTAATGTCTATGATCATGTAGGGTTGATCTACAAATGAATTTTCTGCTCACTGCACCTGTGGGTCCACAGCTCCCACAAATGGAGTAACATTAAGGTACACACTCAAAGAGGCTAAAATAGTTGTTCATTGGCTTGTGAAAGCCACAAAGGGAACAAAGTCAATTTGAGCACAGCTCACATACAGTTTAGAGAAGGTGAGAAAGCAGCAAATGAGAACCAAATAATCAGAATCTAATTCTTCAATAAATGTTGCTGTCAATTGAGATCAGAATTTATGTCTAAAGATGAATGCATAGCAGAAAATTGGAACGCAAAGTTTATATCACATTGATGTCTTTTGTTTTGTAGAACCGGCCAAAATCAGTCTTATTCAGACACCATTTGAAATCAACGAAGGTGAAGAAAGCAAACTAGATTGGGATGTTACTGTGTTCAGCCCAGAGGTGGTAAACATTGTTATATGGGTGAAGAGGAAAGGGAAGCAGGAAGCAAAGATATTATTTCACTGGGAACTTCCAGCATCTAAATTGTCAGGACCAAAGAAAGTAATTATCCCCCTCAACGATGCGTCAGATTTATGTGAGAAAGATGATTCCTTCAGTGCTGAGGCGCCTGAATTACAACGTATGGATTCCGGGTCTTTCCTCATACCCTGTTCCATTACACTGTGTCCTGATATATCCAAGGATGATGGTGCTGAGATACTCATTGAAGTTAAGCAGGACACCAGTGAGAAAACGAGTACTGAAAGCACAGTACTTAAAGTCAAAGAAGGTAATTTCTGTATTTTGGATGTGTGCACCTCATGGTGGGCGGTTTGAGCTGACATTTCATGGCCCCAACATAAAGATAGCTTGAAATGTTACTTTCCATCAGTACTACGGTAAAATGAAATTTTGTGGTGTAGTATGTAGTGTCTCTCCCTCTGATCCAGCAGCTCTGGATTTGGGTCCCATGCAAGGACTTAATGGGGAAGGAAGATGCATTCATAACGCGGTTGTACATGTTGATTAACAACCTGCAAAATTGTTCCAACATGCCAATGGCATGTGGGTAGACTGGGAGAGACTACTGGTCAACCATGCTTCATGTGAAGTGGCGCCCCTCAAGCTATCAGCCTCTGGTGACAGGCTGACAATTATTGGCTTCATTGTGGTGAATCTTGCTGTATCCCTTAACCCTCTCAATATCATCATTATACAAGTTTGAAGAAACTAATCTAATTGCTTTCTCTGAAATAAGAACAAGGAACAATGTAGCACAGAAACAGGCCTTCGGCCCTCCAAGACTGTACGGCCCACATCTGCCTTTGCCAAATTCCTCGCCACTTCTTGTGCCAAAACCCTCTACACCCATCATATCCATGTATTTGTCAAGATGCCTTTTGAACGCCGTTAATGCTTCCACAACCTCCCCATATAACGTGTTTCAGGCACCCACCACCCTCTGTGTAAAAAACCTGCCTCGCACAGCTCCTCTAAATCTTGTCCCACGGACTTCAAACCTATGCCACTGGTGATTGGCCTCTCCACCCTGGGCAAGAGTGCCTGCCCATCCACTCTCGCCATGCCCCTCATAATCTTGTAGACCTCTAACAGTTCACCCCGCAACCTCCGTCGTTCTAATGAAAACAGTAAAGAGGCGAGAGTTCATCCAGGATTTGAACATGGCACCTTTCGCAAGCCCTCATTATAAACACCCAAAACGAGAATCATACCCCTAGACCAATGAACCACCGGTTCTGCTTCTGCTGCTATTTCTGTTGCTTCAGAAAATTTCAGGTGACATTCTGCATATTTTATACAAATATTGAACATAACTGAACAGCTGGAAAATAACTGCTAATAATTATGAAGACAGTTTTCACTTTAAATGCAGAATAACCAGCTGGATTCTCCACTGTCGGGAGTGTCCATTGTGCCGGCAAAGCACCCACGCCCAGGGATTTCCCGACGGTGTGGGGCTACCCACAATGGGAAATCCCATTAGACGGCTGGCGGGACGGAGAATCCCACCACCGGCGGGGGCGGACCACACCAGAAAACTGGTGAGACGGGACGGAGAATCCCGCCCCAGATGTTTGGTTCTGCTTCATTCTACTAGGGCAGTGAAAGTGCTGAGACAAATGTTGTGTTGAAGTGCTGTCAATCATCCTTCATAAAAGGAAGTTAAACTGAAATCTAAAAAGATCTGCTGATAAAAAATTATCTCATTCAGGAGCCAAATGCTATTGGTTGAGATGGGTTTGTGTGCTGGCTAATATATTTGGTCTCATTATAATTTCAGAACAATCGAAGCTGAAAGAGAGTGAAGATGACAGTGGCCGGGCAGTTGAGAAGACAATTTGTCACGTTGAAAGAGGTAAGTACCTATAGGGCGGGATTCTCTGAAAATGGGGCTGTGACCCCCACGCCGACGGGAAAACCGACGCCCATGACTCCGGCATCAAAGACCCCCTAAAGTGAGGAATTCTCAACTTCCTAGGGGGTTGGGTTGCCGCTAGAGCAGTCCCCGCTGCTCCAGCCAGCACCGAAGGGCCGGTGCAAGTTCGCGCATGCCCGGACGGCCAGCGTGATCTTATGCATTCGCGAACCGGACGGCGTATTTCCGCACATGCGTGGGGGTTCCCTTCTCCGCGCCGGCCCCCGGGCAATATGGCGGAGCCTTACAGGGGCCCGGCGCGGAGGAAAGAAGGCCCCCATGGAACCAGCCCACCTGCAGATCGGTAGGCCCCGATCGCGGGCCAAGCCACCTGGGGTCGGATCCCCCCGCATCTCACCGCCAAGATCGCCCCCGCACACTTACCTGCCAGGACCCGCTGTGCGTGAGGTGAGTAATTCACACCGGCGGGACTGGCCAAATCCTTACGGCCACTTGGCCAATCGGGGCCTGGAGCATTGCCGAGGGGCTGCTGTCAACGGCCCCCGACCGGCGTGGCGGGAATCCTGCTGCTCCCTGAAAAACAGTGGCGGAAAATAGGGCAGCCGATGTCGGGGCGGCGGGGCGGGATTCGCGCCTCCTCCTGCGGATTCTCTGAACCGGCTCAGAGTCGGAGAATCCCGGCCATAATTACCATTCTTATCGGTGAGCTGTCATATATTCTATCACATTAAACATACAAATAATCTCAGTGTGGATTTCAACAGGTCTTCCAAACATTTCATCACTTGAACAGTTGGTACAGCATCACGGAGGAGAATCTAGGATAGCGATAGAATTGGAGAGGCACTTGGCAAAGTGTTTGTGTTTTGTACAGCATTATCCCACCAATAGGGGCAGCACGGTAGCATTGTGGATAGCACAATTGCTTCACAGCTCCAGGGTGCCAGGTTCGATTCCGGCTTGGGTCACTGTCTGTGCGGAGTCTGCACATCCTCCCCGTGTGTGCGTGGGTTACCTCCGGGTTCTCCGGTTTCCTCCCACAGTCCAAAGATGTGCAGGTTAGGTGGATTGGCCATGATAAATTGCCCTTAGTGTCCAAAATTACTCTTAGTATTGGGTGGGGTTACTGGGATAGGGTGGAGGCGTTGACCTTGGGTAGGGTGCTCTTTCCAAGAGCCGGTGCAGACTCGATGGGCCGAATGGCCTCCTTCTGCACTGTAAATTCTATGATAATAGCAGGTCAAAAGAAGGCAAAACAAACGCAAAGTAATGCAGAGGCTGGAAATCTGAAATGAAAGAAAGAAAATGCTACAAAACTCCGCAGGTCGGACAGCATCTCTGGTGAGAAACAGAGTTAATGGCCGGGACTTTCCTTTGGCTCCCACAACGGCGGGGCATGCGGCCGGCCATCCAGATGTCCATTGTCATTCGACGGAACTGGAAGATCCTGGAAGTAGGTGGGGGTACAAAACCCAGCCAATGATTCAGGTCGGGACAACCCATCTGCTCCAATGAAGGATCATCAACCTAAAGCATTCATTCTAGAACAAGAGGTCACAGATATCGGTTGACAGGTGGTACATTTAAAACTGAGATGAGGAGGAACTACTTCTTGCAGAGGGTGGTGAATTTGTGGATCTTGCTGACCCATACTGCTGTGGAATCTAAATCATTAAGTGGTTTCAAGAAGGAGATAGACATATTTCTGATTTTATAAATGGGTTAAAGTGATATGGGCAACAGGCAGAGAGGTGTATTTTAACCGGGAAGTGATCAGCCATGGTCTGATTGAATGGCAGAGCAGGCTCGGAGGGCTGAATTGCCTACTCCTGCTCTGAAAACCTATGTGCGTATGTACCCATTCTGTTTCTTTTCCCAAAATAGGCCTGTTTAATCTGGTCTTTCTGGTTGTGTTAGTTGAAGGAGAAGTATTTTCACTAAAATCAGCCTTATCCTCCTTGTAATAGTGTAACGGGATCTCTTACAACACCTGAGCAGTCAGCTGGATCCTTAGTTTAACGTCGGTTTCAGTAAATCGACACTTTCATATCCACTACTCCCTTAGTAGAAGTAATGAAGTCTCGCCTGCATTGGAGGACAAATTGCGACTAAATGAGCGAAATGGATAACTGATAGGCCTTGATGACAAGTTTAAGTGAAGTTGTCACAATGGGGAATGCACTCCATTTGCCATGAAGTTAGCAGAGTATCAATTACCTCAGGAGCTCTCATTGTAAGGCAGTAAGAACCGTCTGGCCAACCTGATGTTCTCAACTCAGTAAACGTTGAAGTAGAGAACATTGTGGTAATCTGCACAGTACTGTCTATGATCATGTAGGGTTGATATACAAATGAATTTTCTGCTCACTGCACCTGTGGGTCCACAGCTCCCACAAATGGAGTAACATTAAGGTACACACTCAAAGAGGCTAAAATAGTTGTTCATTGGCTTGTGAAAGCCACAAAGGGAACAAAGTCAATTTGAGCACAGCTCACATACAGTTTAGAGAAGGTGAGACAGCAGCAAATTGAGATCAGAATTTATGTCTAAAGATGAATGCATAGCAGAAAATTGGAACGCAAAGTTTATATCACATTGATGTCTTTTGTTTTGTAGAACCGCCCAAAATCAGTCTTATTCAGACACCATTTGAAATCAACGAAGGTGAAGAAAGCAAACTAGATTGGGATGTTACTGTGTTCAGCCCAGATGTGGTAAACATTGTTATACGGGTGAAGAGGAAAGGGAAGCAGGAAGCAAAGATATTATTTCACTGGGAACTTCCAGCATCTAAATTGTCAGGACCAAAGAAAGTAATTATCCCCCTCAACGATGCGTCAGATTTATGTGAGAAAGATGATTCCTTCAGTGCTGAGGCGCCTGAATTACAACGTATGGATTACAGGTCTTTCCTCATATCCTGTTCCATTACACTGTGTCCTGATATATCCAAGGATGATGGTGCTGAGATACTCATTGAAGTTAAGCAGGACACCAGTGAGAAAACGAGTACTGAAAGCACAGTACTTAAAGTCAAAGCAGGTAATTTCTGTATTTTGGATGTGTGCACCTCATGGTGGGCGGTTTGAGCTGACATTTCATGGCCCCAACATAAAGATAGCTTGAAATGTTACTTTCCATCAGTACTACGGTAAAATTAAATCTTGTGGTGGAGTGTGTAATGTCTCTCCCTCTGATCCAGCAGCTCTGGATTTGGGTCCCATGCAAGGACTTAATGGGGAAGGAAGATGCATTCATAACACGGTTATACATGTTGATTAACAACCTGCAAAATTGTTCCAACATGCCAATGGCATGTGGGTAGACTGGGAGAGACTACTGGTCAACCATGCTTCATGTGAAGTGGCTCCCCTCAAGCTATCAGCCTCTGGCGACAGGCTGATAATTACTGGCTTCATTGTGGTGAATCTTGCTGTATCCCTTAAACCCTCTCAGTATCATCATTATACAAGTTTGAAGAATCTAATCTAATTGCTTGCTCTGAAATAAGAACAAAGAACAATGTAGCACAGAAACAGGCCTTCGGCCCTCCAAGACTGTACGGCCATGACATCTGCCTTTGCCAAATTCTTCGGCACTTCTTGTGCCATAACCCTCTACACCCACCCTATCCATGTATTTGTCAAGATGCCTTTTGAACGCCGTTAATGCTTCCACAACTTCCCCTGGTAACGTGTTTCAGGCACCCACCACCCTCTCTGTAAATAACCTGCCTCGCACAGCTCCTCTAAACTTTGTCCCACGGACCTCAAACCTATGCCACTGGTGATTGGCCCCTCCACCCTGGGCAATAGTGCCTGCCCATCCACTCTCGCCATGCCCCTCATAATCTTGTAGACCTCTAACAGGTCACCCCGCAACCTCCGTCGCTTGAATGAAAACAGTAAGGAGGCAAGAGTTCATCCAGGATTTGAACACGGCACCTTTCGCAAGCCCTCCATTATAAACACCCAAAACGAGAATCATACCCAGAGACCAATGAACCACCGGTTCTGCTTCTGCTGCTCTTTCTGTTGCTTTTAAAAATTTCAGGTGACATTCTGCATATTTTATACAAATATTGAACATAACTGAACAGCTGGAAAATAACTGCTAATAATTATGAAGACAGTTTTCACTTTAAATGCAGAATAACCAGCTGGATTCTCCACTGTCAGGAGTGTCCATTGTGCCGGCAAAGCACCCACGCCCAGGGATTTCCCGACGGTGTGGGGCTACCCACAATGGGAAATCCCATTAGACGGCTGGCGGAGGGGAGAATCCCACCACCGGCGGGGGCGGTCCACACCAGAAAACTGGTGAGACGGGACGGAGAATCCCGCCCCAGATGTTTCGTTCTGCTTCATTCCACTAGGGCAGTGAAAGTGCTGAGACAAATGTTTTGTTGAAGTGCTGTCAATCATCCTTTGTGAAAGGAAGTTGAACTGAAATCTAAAAAGATCTGCTGATAAAACATTGGGCGTCATTCTCTGACCCCCCAGAGGGTCGGAGAATAGCCGTTGGCCGCCGTGAATCCCGCCCCCGCCGGTTGCCGAAGTCTCCGAAGGGAGAAAAGTCGGCGGGGCGTTAATGTCGCCACTGCCGTCGGAGAATGTCACGCGTCTGCGCAAGGCAGCCGATTTTCGGCCTGCCGATATTCTCCCTTCCGGATGGGCCGAGGTCCCGTCGACGTGATGACCGTTCACGTCGACGTAAATTAAACCTCCTTTTCATCGGCGTGACCCTGTGCTCCAGGCTCACGCCGACCAGCGTGGAGGTGAGTGACGGCCTGGGGGGGTTGGCTCTGGGCAGGCGATGGCATGGCCACAGTCTGAATGAGTGAGGAGAGGTGTGTCTCGGGTTGTGTGTGTGTGTGTGTGCAGCGGGGGGGGGGGGGGGTGGTTAGAGTAGGCTGGGCTCCAGGGGAGTGCCGGGAGGGGGTCCGTGCCGGGGTGGAGGTTGGGGGGGGTCTGTGACGGGGTGGAGGTTGGGGGGGGGTCCGTGCCAGGGTGGAGGTTGGGGGGGGGTCCATGCCGGGGTGGAGGTTGGGGGGGGGTCCGTGCCGGGGTGGAGGTTGGGGGGGGTCCGTGCCGGGGAGGGGGATGGGGGGGGTCCGTGCCGGGGAGGGGGATGGGGGGTCCGTGCCGGGGTGGAGGTTGGGGGGGGGTCCGTACCGGGGTGGAGGTTGGGGGGGGGGTCCGTGCCGGGGTGGAGGTTGGGGGGGGGGTCCGTGCCGGGGAGAGGGATGGGGGGGTCCGTGCCGGGGTGGAGGTTGGGGGGGGGTCCATGCCGGGGTGGAGGTTGGGGGGGGGTCCGTGCCGGGGTAGAGGTTGGGGGGGGTGGTCCGTGCCGGAGAGGGGGATGGAGGGGGGTCCGTGCCGGGGAGGGGGGTGGGGTGTCCGTGCAGGGGTGGAGGTTGGGGGGGGTCCGTGCCGGGGAGAGGGATGGGCGGGGTCCGTGCCGGGGTGGAGGTTGGGGGGGGGGGCCCTGCCGGGTTGGAGGTTGGGGGGGGGGGGGGTCCGTGCCGGGGTGGAGGTTGGGGGGGGGGGTCCGTGCTTGGGTGGCGGTTGGGGGGGGGGGATTTGTGCCGGGGAGGGGGGATGCGAGGGCAAGTGAGTTGGTCCACCTGGCCAGGTGCCAGCCTCCAATAGCCATGCCACCTGGCTGGGGGGAGGAGGGGATATCGGCAATGATGACATGTCGTCGTTCCCCTCCCCCACCAGGCCGTCATGTTTTCAGATCATCCAGCGATGTTGGCCGCCGTGGCGGCAGCCGCTCATGTCTATGTTGCCCTGGATGAGGAGGAGGAGGAGGAGGAGGAGGAGCGTGCCAGAGAGGCGGCGCAGGCTGCCGCAGAGGGGCAGGCGGCAGCCGCCCAGGCAGGAGGGACACCTGACCGACAGGACGAGGAGGGGGAGGAGGACGTCGCGGCCCCACGGCAACGGAGGCACCCGAGGGCGCCCCGTGTGTACCGGCCCCGGCAGTCACACCAGGACCTCACGGACCGGGAATGCAGGAGGAGACTCCGGATGAGGCGGGAAACCGTGGTACACATCTGCCACCTGCTGGCACACCTGTCACCGCGTGGCACTGGCGGGGGACACTCTCTCCCCGTGTCCGTCAAGGTTACGGTGGCCCTGAATCTTTATGCAACGGGGTCATTCCAGGCACCGAGTGGGGACCTGTCCGGCATATCGTGGGGCATACCAGGGGCAGCACGGTAGCACAAGTGATTAGCACTGTGGCTTCACAGCGCCAGGGTCCCAGGTTCGATTCCCCGCTGGGTCACTGTCTGTGCGGAGTTTGCACGTTCTCCCCGTGTCCGCGTGGGTTTCCTCCGGGTGCTCCGGTTTCCTCCCACAGTCCAAAGACGTGCAGGTTAGGTGGATTGGCCATGCTAAATTACCCGTAGTGTCCATAAGGGTTGGGAGGGGTTATTGGGTTGCGGGGATAAGGTGGAAGTGAGGGATTAATGTGGGTCGGTGCAGACTCGATGGGCCGAATGGCCTCCTTCTGCACTGTATGTTCTATGTAATCTATGTAAACATCGGTGCACCGGTGCATCCGGGCAGTGACAGATGCCCTATATGCCATGGCGCACCGCTACATCCGCTTCCCCGTGGACGGGCCAGCCAAGATGCCCGGGCCGTGTGCTTCTCTGCCGTGGCCGGGTTCCCCATGGTCCAGGGCGCGATCGATGGGTTGCACGACGCCGTGCGGCCACCTGCAGATAACAGGGCCGTGTTCACCAATAGGAAGGGGACCTATTCAATGAACGTACAGGTGGTCTGCGACCACCGCATGATGATCCTACGTCTGGCAGTGTACACGACTCATACTTGTTGTCGCGGTCATCCATCCCCGGCATGTACGAGGGACGCCATCCCCGGCTGAGGGGCTGGTTGCTGGGCGACAGGGGCGACCCATTGCGATCGTGGCTGATGACGCCTATACGGAGGACACGCAATGAGGCGGAGAACCGCTACAATGATGCCCATGTAGCGACAAGGGGAGTGATAGAGAGGTGCTTTGGCGTGCTGAAGATGCGTTTCAGGTGCCTGGACCTCTCTGGGGGCGCCCTCCAGTATCGGTCAGATAGGGTCGGCCGCATCATTGTGGTGTGCTGCGTCCTGCACAACATAGCCCAGCAGAGGGGCGATGTGCCGCAGGCAGAGGAGGGCGGAGTGGAGGAGCAGCAGGAAGAGGCGCAGTCCTCCCCAGATGAGGGGGATGGAGGTAATGGTCAGGGCAGACGGGTTAGACACAGGCGGGTGGCTGTCCACCGTTACCGGCTGGCCCAGCGGGCACGGGACAGACTGATAGACGCCCGCTTCACTGACTAGATCGGCGTGGTAATCGGGTAGCATGGCCACAGACCGCACACCATGGCAACAGCCGACCACCCACACTCCCCACCCATCCACCCACCCAGCACCCTCACCCCCCTCCCCAACCCCACCCACCCCACCCGCATGCACACCACCCCCCCCACCCCATTGCCGATCCACCTGCGGCACAACGGGCCGGGCACACACAGTTGCGGGTGGACGCGTGTCTATCGCAGGCCATGGAGGATGATGACAACCCGCCCTGCGGTGAGCTCCTGGCTCTACATCGTTGGACTATGTCTGACCCATGGCCACAGTACCACCATCCACCCGGACCATCCCTGCATGCGGCTGTGACACTGCAGCGCACGGTCCCATCCTCTGCCCGGGGGATGTTGATGGCGGCCCAGGGGGAAGGGGGCAGACTCACCTGGGGCTGAGGTAAGACCACCCATCACACACACACTTGCGCTCAACGTACATGACACCCCCGCACGCTTTGGACAGAGCACAAAGGCAGCTTCTGTAGGTGTAACATTGACTTTAATAACCAAAGGAGTTCATGCACGTGCCCTAGCCCCTAAAACTCATCTGTGCCCTGCACCCGTGCCAACTTACTCAGTGTCTAATTGTTTGGCCTTACGGGCCCTTTGACTACATCTACGTGGTTCCCCAGACGGTAGAGCAGAACTGGAGGTGCACTCCTGTGATTCCTGCCCTCTGACACTGGATCCCTTTGGCGGCCGTTTCCTGGGGCGTCCTGGCCTAGATGGGCCAGGCTGCGGCTCGGGCGACTGGGATGGTGAGCTGCCAGCCTGTCCTGCCCGTTGCCCACCCGATGCACCTGGGACGGAAGGGGGGGAGTCCGAGGTGTCGCGGTGTACCGGGACCTCCCCTACAGGGGGAGCCGGGACGGACCACACCACCTCCTCCTCCCTCGGGGTGCCCGACGGCCCCCAGGCCTCTACATGGGTGGGGGATGCGAACGGACTGGCCATCCGACGCCCCCCCCGACATCTGGCGCTGCCAGTCCTGGAGGCCCGTGCTGGTATCGACAGGGGTCTGCAGGTTTGCAGCCATGGAGCCCAGGGGGTTAGCAAACCCTGTCTGTGACAGTGCGACGCCGGCTCGCACATGGCCACTGGCGCCGATGCCCTCAGCGATGGCCTGCGGAGACTGGGCCATGGCCTGCTGAGACACGGCTACGGCCTGCAGAGACTGGGCCATGGCCTGCTGAGACTGGGCTATGGCGTTGAGCGCCTCTGCCATCTGGCGCTGGCACTGGCTCATGGCCTCCTGTGAGAGGGCAGCCAATTCCTGGGCCACAGACGCCGCCTGCACGAAAAGCCCCAGGCCTCGCAAACCGTTCCCCATGTCTGACACCGTCGCACCCATTGCCTCCACCGCGGACGCCACCCGTGCGGTGTCGGCCTGGGTGGCACGCATGACCGGCTCCACTCCCAGCTCCTGGACGCGGGTGGACTCCTCCACCTCGACTGCAGCCGCCGCAAGCCGCCCGTCACCCTCTTCGCTCGTCTCCGGGTCGGTGGTTCCATCGGATCTATGTGTGGGTGTGGTAACTGCAGGAACCCGGGATCCATCTGGGCGGCAGATGTTCGCTTGGGCTGGGCTGCCCTCGGACCGCCCGGCCCCTCTGCCGCTCCTACCTCCACCTGCTGTACCGGGACGGCTGTGTTGTGCGCACCAGTGAGTGTACCAGACGCCTCATCACTAAAGTGCCCAACCGTGGTGAGTGTTTCTGCGATGGTGGAGGGTGTTGGTGACAGCAGTGGCGTTGTGTCGTGCTCTTCGTCCCACTCTGAGTCATGGCACTTTGAGGTGGGGGTTCGTCTCCACCCATCCACTCTGAGTCACTGTCCGGTATTTCGTCTTCCTGGGTAGTGGTGTCGGGTAGTGGTGTCCCGGGTAGTGGTGTCCTGGGCAGTGCTGTCCCGGGCAGTGCTGTCCCTGGTAGTGCTGTCCCGGGTAGTGGTGTCCTGGGTAGTGGTGTCCCGGGTAGTGGTGTCCCGGGTAGTGGTGTCCCGGGTAGTGATGTCCTGGGTAGTGGTGTCCTGGGTAGTGGTGTACTGGATGGTGGTGTCCTGGATAGTGGTGTCCTGGGTAGTGGTGTCCTGGGTAGTGGTGTCCTGGCTCGGATGTGACGGGGGCATGTGGCTGCCCCCCTCGTCGCTGGGTGGTCGCTCCCGCACGTGACGGGGGTGTCGTCTCCCTGTTGCTCCAGGTCTCTCCGTCTCCCGTGGTGTGCGAGGGGCATCCTGCGGGCGTCGCATGCTGGAGGGTGCGGGACTCTCCGTCTCCCGTGGCCTACGAGGGGCATCCTGCCGGCGTCGCATGCTGGAGGGTGCGGGTCTCTCCGTCTCCCGTGGCCTCCGAGGGGCATCCTGCGGGCGTCGCATGCTGGAGGGTGCAGGTCTCTCCGTCTCCCGTGGCCTCCGAGGGGCATCCTGCGGGCGTCGCATGCTGGAGGGTCCGGGTCTCTCTGTCTCCCGTGGCCTCCAAGGGGCATCCTGCGGGCGGTCTGCATCTGCGGGGATGGGTGCCTGGACGTTTGGTCCTGCGATACACAATGAAGCCTGCATGGTTAGACATCAGGCAGTGATCAGGTCATATGGGGGAGGGGGATATAGGGGAGGGGGCATATGGGGACGGGCTGTCGGTGGCTCACTTGCTAGTACGCCCCCGACCTCTGCATCAGCAACCTCCCGGTCCTCAGGTCCGCCAACAAGTTCCAGGGCCCTTTCCTCGTGTTCGGTCAGTGGCCTCTCATCAGCGGGGCCTCCTCCAGTCCTCACATGCTCCCTATTGTGTGGGCGCTTATCCTGTGGGGGGGGGGGCGTGACAGGGGTAAAAGGCAACATTGTTAGGCAGGTATATGAATGCACGCCATCGGTTGCGCGTGCTTTGCAGAGGTTAAGGTTAGGGCTGGATTCACTTGGGGATATGAGGGATATGGGGGAGGGGGGATATGGGTGAGGGGGGATGTGGGGGAGGGGGGATTTGGGGGATATGGGGGATATGGGGGAGGGGGGATATGGGGGAGGGGGGGATATGGGGGAGGGGGAATATGGGGATGGGGGATATGGGGAGGAGGGATATGGGGGAGGGGGATATGGGGGAGGGGGGATATGGGGGAGGGGGATATGGGGGAGGGGGGATATGGGGGAGGGGGGATATGGGGACGGGGGGATACGGGGGAGGGGGGATATGGGGGAGGGGGGATATGGGGGAGGGGGGATATGGGGGAGGGGGGATATGGGGGAGGGGGGATATGGGGGTAGGGGGATATGGGGAGGCTCACCCTGCCTGCTCTGACGAGGTCGTTCACCTTCTTGTGGCACTGGGTGCCTGTCCGTGGTGTCAGTGCCACAGCGGTGACGGCCTCTGCCACTGCCCTCCACAGACGCCGGCTGTGGCGTGGGGCAACTCTGCGGCCGTGCCCGGGATACAGGGCATCCCTCCTCTGCTCCACCGCGTCCAGGAGCGCCTCCACATCCCGTGACTCGAACCTCGGGGCTGAGCGGCGGCCAGCCATCCAGTCGGGTGTTGCGGTCGGGTGTTCCGGTCGGGTGGGGGGGTGCAGCGCGGCCTTATGAGCCGTCACGCCGTGCGGCGCGTATGACGCTGCACGGCGTGAACCACTGCGCTAGAGCGGATCCCGTTACGTCGCTGCTAGCCCATTTCGGGCCGGAGACTATCGACCCATTTTTCCGACGTGACGCAAGTCGGATTTGCGCCGTTTCTTGCTCCGATCGGCGGACTTTCCGCCGATAACGGAGAATTTCGCCCATTATCTCATTCAGGATCCAAATGCTATTGATTGAGATGAGTTTCTGTGCTGGCTAATATATTTGGTCTCATTATTATTTCAGAACAATCCAAGTTGAAAGAGAGTGAAGATGACAGTGGCCGAGCAGTTGTGAAGACGATTTGTCATGTTGAAAGAGGTAAGTATCTATCGGGCGGGATTCTCTGAAAATGGGGCAGCCAACGTCGGGGCGGGATTCCACGGATTCTCTGACCCGGCTCAGGTTCGGAGAATCCTGGCCATATTTACCATTCTTATCGGTGAGCTGTCATATATTCTATCATATTAAACATACAAATAATCTCAGTGTGAATTTCAACAGGAGAGGGGTTTTCCAAACTTTTCATTACTTGAACAGTTGGTACAGTGTTGTATATAGTGCACGTATAAGGGGCGTCATTCTCCGCCGGCGGGAGTGTCCGTTTTGCCGGCGCCCGGGGGTTTCCCGACGGCGTGGGGCTGCCCCACAATGGGAAACCCCATTGACCGGCCGGTGTTACGGAGACTCCCGCCGGCCGGTCGGGGCAGAAATGTGGCGGGGCGGGTAGGAGAATTTTCGCCCAAGATGTAATACGGTAAGGTTCCTGTACTACAGGTACAGGGGTAGATCCCTGCCTGCTGGCTCCGCCCAGGAGGCGGAGTATAAATGTGTGTGCTCACCGAGCTGCAGCCATTTCGGCGGCAGCTGTAGGAGGCCACACATCTCTGCGTAATAAAGCCTCAATTACTCTCTACTCTCGTCTCGTCGTAATTGATAGTGCATCAGTTACCAATTGAAGCAACTGGATCACTGAAGGCCTTGTAGATACATAGGTCTTGGTGCCAGGTTTAATACAAGTTGACACCATAGTGAATATATTCCACTGACCATTACATTATAAACCAGTGAATACCAAATTTTGTCAGAAATTCTTATCATTCAGCAATAATAATTACTGACCATCCTGATGTCCCCAACTCAAGAAACAATGAGACAGAACACTGCGTGTATTGACCCAATGAAGTCTGTCACTGAGCAATACCTCATGAATCCTGATGGTTCAAATCCGACTCATTTATGAAGCTATAACCGCATGACTAACATCAAGTTACTCACTCAAAGAGGCTCTAACAATGGCGCATCAGCCTATCATAAACTATTTTGGTACTCAGAGAACACCATCAATTTGAGCACAGCACACATGCACATCAGAGAACGTGAGATAGCAGCAAATGAGAACCAATTAATCATCACCTAATTCTTCAATAAATATTGTTGTCAATTCAATTTCTAATTTGTGTCTAAATAAGAATGCTTTGGGGAGAATTGGAACAAATGGGTTTCTGTCATATTAATACTTTTTCTTTTCTAGCTCCGCCCTCAATTACTGAAATCAAGAAACCGGATGAAATCAGACACAGTGAGCCAGCCAATCTGAGTTGGGATGTTGCTGTGTCCAGTCCAGAGGTGGTGAGCATTGTTACATCGGTGAAGAGGAAAGGGGAGCAGGAAGCAAACCAGTTATTTCACTGGGAAATTCCAGCACAGCAAGTGTCGGGGACCAAAGGGTGAATCAGTTCCCCAAAGAAATGTGCCAGATTTGTGCAAGAAAGATGAGTCCTTCACTGCTGAGGTTCCAGATTTACAACGCACATCTGATGGATGTTCCGTCATTCCCTGCTCCATTTCACTGAGGCCTGATATATCCAAGGACGATGGTGCTGAGTTAATCATTGAAGTTAAACAGGATTCGGAGGAAGCCCACAGTAAAAGCACAGGACTGAAAGTCACAGCAGGTAATGTCTGCACTTTACACATCACACAATCTCAGCAGGTCTGGCAGAATCTGTAGGGAGAGAAAAGAGCTAAATTTCGGGTCCAGGTGACCCTTTGTCAAAGCTATAAGACAGAGAAAGTGGGAAATATTTATACTGTGGAGTGAGAATGAAAGATGAGTCATAGCCACAGAAACTCAGGGAAACGGGATGCTAAAAGTCACAGAAACCACGGGAGAAAGAGTGCAAATGGCAGTCCCCAGAGAGAACAAAAGGTGTGAAAGGCCAAGCAGCAGAGAAACTAACATCGGAGGGTAAACTGTGACAGATGTAGATGTGGGGGAAGGGGAAAGGGGAAGAATAGACATGTGGGCATGGGAGCAGGGTTTGTGTTAAAATGGCAAGCAACGGAAAGGTCAGGGTCGTGAATGGTCACAGACCGAATGTGCTCAACAAATCGATCACCCAGTCTGTGTTTGATCTCTCCGATATGGAGGAGACCACATTGGGAGCAGCGAATGCAATGGACCAGATTGAAAGAGGTGCTAGTGAAACGCTGCTTAACCTGGAATGAGTGTTTTGGGCCTGGGATGTTAAGCATGGAAAAGGTAAAGAGGCAGGTGTTACACCTTCTGCGATTGCATGGGAACGTGCCATGGGTGATAAGATGGACTAGATTATCTCCGAGGAGCGGTCTCTGCGGAATGCTGGCAGAGGGAGTGAAGGGAAGATGTGTTTGATGGTGGCATCACGCTGGAGTTGGCGAAAATGCTGGAGGATTATGCTTTGCATGCAGAGGCTGGTGGGGTGAGATGTGAGAACGAGGGGGACTCTTTCCTTGTTCTGCGAGGCAGGGGAGGGGGTGAGTGTAGTGGCGCGGGAGATGGACCACACACTGTTGAGGGCCTTGTCAACAACTGTAGGTGGAAAATCATGGTTGAGCACCATTTTGGAAAGTGGCTTCATTGGAACAAATGCGACAGAGTGAAGGAGCTGAGAGAAAGGGATGGAGTCCTGACAGGGTGTAAGGTGCGAAGAGTTGTAATCCAGATAGCTGTGGCAATCAGTGGGCTTGTAGTGGATATTAGTTGATAGTCTATTGCCGGAAATGGCGACAGAAAAATCAAGGAAGGGAAGGGAAGTGTCTAAGATGGACCAGGTGAAAGTGATGGAGGGGTGGAAACTGGAAGCGAAGTTGATGAATTTTCCAGGTCCGGGCGAGAGCATGGAGCGGCACCAAAATAACGCATCAATGTATCGGTAAAGGAGTTGTGGGAGGGGACCCAGGTGGTCCTGGAAAAAGGAATGTTCCACATACCCCATGAAAAGGCAAACGTAGCTAGGACCCATGCGGGTACCCATTGCTACACCTTTGATTTGGAGAAAATAGGATGAGTTAAAGAAGAAGTTGTTGAGAGGTAGAACAATTTCAACCATGCAGAGGAGGGGGGTGGAGGTGTAAGGAGATTGCACATCCCTGGTGAATAGGATGGGGGTTGGGTCTGCGAACAGGAAGCTGTCAATAGGACGCAGGGGCACCAGAGGAATCCCGGATGTAGGTGGGGAGGGAATGGACCAGAGGAGTGAGGATGGAGTCAAGACAAGAGGAAATAAGTTCGGTGGGACAGGAGCATGCTGACACCATGGGCCTGCAGGGACAGTCCTTTTTGTGGATTTTGGTCAGTAGGTAAAAGCGGGCTGTCCGGGGTTGGGAGACTATGAGGTTGGAAGCCGTAGGGGGAAGGCATCCAGAGGAAATGAGATCGCTAACGGTGTTGGAGATAATGTCTTGATGTTCAGTGGTCTGGTCATGGTCCAAGGGGAGGTAAGAGGAAGTATCTGGGAGCTGGCGCTCAGGCTCTGTGAGGTAGAGGTCAGTACGTCAGGCAACAACAGCGCCCCCTTTGTTGGTAGGTTTGATGACAAAGTCGGGGTTAGACCTGGTGGAGTGAAGAGCAGAAAGTTCGGAAGGAGAGAGGTTGGAATGGGTGAGGGGGGCAGAAAAATTAAGACGGCCAATATCCCGTCGACAGTTCTCAATGAAAAGATGGAGGGCAGAAAATTGTCCCGGCGAGGGGTGTCCATTTGGAGGCAGAATGTTGGAGGCCATGAAAGGATCAGTGGCGGGGGGAGGATTCTTGCCCAAAGAAGTGGGCACGGAGACTAAGGCGACAAAAGAAGAGTTCAACATCATGTCAGGCCGAATTTATTGAGATGGAAACGTAAGGGTACAAAGCTGAGTCCTTTGCTGAGAACAGCATGCTCAGCCTCAGAGAGGAGAAGGTCGGAGGGTAGGGTAAACACGCGGCAAGGGCTGCGGCTGGGAGAAATGGAGTAACAGGGATTGGGACAGGTGGAGGGCGTAGGATGGGCAGTGGTGTTGATAAGTTGTTGAAACTTGTGTTCCATAATATCTGCAAGAAACAGGAAAAGATTCTTGTCAAGGCATTGAATGATGCGTAGGGTGAAATGAAACTGGGGACAGGGACAGCTTTGAGAGAGAGTAAGACGGTGCTGCTGGAGAGAGATGCCGAGTGTCTTAGAACAAAGAACAAAGAAATGTACAGCACAGGAACAGGCCCTTCGGCCCTCCAAGCCCGTGCCGACCATGCTGCCTGACTAAACTACAATCTTCTACACTTCCTGGGTCCGTATCCCTCTATTCCCATCCTATTCATGTATTTGTCAAGATGCCCCTTAAATGTCACTATCGTCCCTACTTCCACCACCTCCTCCGGTAGCGAATTCCAGGCACCCACTACCCTCTGCGTAAAAAACTTGCCTCGTACATCTACTCTAAACCTTGCCCCTCTCACCTTAAACCTATGCCCCCTAGTAATTGACCCCTCTACCCTGGAGAAAAGCCTCTGACTATCCACTCTGTCTATGCCCCTCATAATTTTGTAGACCTCTATCAGGTCTCCCCTCAACCTCCTTCGTTCCAGTGAGAACAAACCGAGTTTATTCAACCGCCCCTCATAGCTAATGCCCTCCATACCAGGCAACATTCTGGTAAATCTCTTCTGCACCCTCTCTAAAGCCTCCACATCCTTCTGGTAGTGTGGCGGCCAGAATTGAACACTATACTCCAAGTGTGGCCTAACTAGTATAAAGGTTCTATACAGCTGCAACATGACTTGCCTATTCTTATACTCAATGCCCCAGCCAATGAAGGCAAGCATGCCGTATGCCTTCTTGACTACCTTCTCCACCTGTGTTGCCCCTTTCAATGACCTGTGGACCTGTACTCCTAGATCTCTTTGACTTTCAATACTCTTGAGGGTTCTACCATTCACTGTATATTCCCTACCTGCATTAGACCTTCCAAAATGCATTACCTCACATTTGTCCGGATTAAACTCCATCTGCCATCTCTCTGCCCAAGTCTCCAAACAATCTAAATCCTGCTGTATCCTCTGACAGTCCTCATCGCTATCCGCAATTCCACCAACCTTTGTGTCGTCTGCAAACTTACTAATCAGACCAGTTACATTTTCCTCCAAATCATCTTATATATACTACAAAGAGCAAAGGTCCCAGCACTGATCCCTGTGGAACACCACTGGTCACAGCCCACCAATTAGAAAAACATCCTTCCATTGCTACTCTGCTTTCTATGACCTAGCCAGTTCTGTATCCACCTTGCCAGCTCACCCCTGATCCCGTGTGACTTCACCTTTTGTACTAGTCTACCATGGGGGACCTTGTCAAAGACCTTACTGAAGTCCATATAGACAACATCCATTGCCCTACCTGCATCAATCATCATAGTGACCTCCTCGAAAAAACTCTATCAAGTTAGTGAGACACGACCTCCCCTTCACAAAACCATGCTGCCTCTCACTAATACGTCCATTTGCTTCCAAATGGGAGTAGATCCTGTCTCGAAGAATTCAAATGAGCCAAATGGATAACTGATAGGCCTTGATGACAGGTTTAAGTGAAGTTGTCACAATGGAGAATGCACCCCATTTGCCATGAAGTTAGCAGAGTATCAATGACCTCAGGAGCTCTCATTGTAAGGCAGTAAGAACCGTCTGGCCAACCTGATGTTCTCAACTCAGTAAACGTTGAAGTAGAGAACATTGTGGTTATCTGCACAGTAATGTCTATGATCATGTAGGGTTGATATACAAATGAATTTTCTGCTCACTGCACCTGTGGGTCCACAGCTCCCACAAATGGAGTAACATTATGGGACACACTCAAAGAGGCTAAAATAGTTGTTCATTGGCTTATGAATGCCACAAAGGGAACAAAGTCAATTTGAGCACAGCTCACATACAGTTTAGAGAAGGTGAGAAAGCAGCAAATGAGAACCAAATAATCAGAATCTAATTCTTCAATAAATGTTGCTGTCAATTGAATTCGGAATTTGTGTCTAAAGATGAATGCATAGCAGATATTGGAACACAAAGTTTATATTACATTGATGTCTTTTATTTTGTAGAACCGCCCAAAATCAGTCTTATTAGGACACCATTTGAAATCAACAAAGGTGAAGAAAGCAATCTAGATTGGGATGTTACTGTGTTCAGCCCAGAGGTGGTAAACATTGTTATACGGGTGAAGAGGAAAGGGAAGCAGGAAGCAAAGATATTATTTCACTGGGAACTTCCAGCATCTAAATTGTCAGGACCAAAGAAAGTAATTATCCCCCTCAACGATGCGTCAGATTTATGTGAGAAAGATGATTCCTTCAGTTCTGAGGCGCCTGAATTACAACGTATGGATTCCGGCGGGGCGAAATTCTCCGTTATCGGCGGAAAGTCCGCCGATCGGTGCAAATAACGGTGCAAATCCGACTTGCGTCACGTCGGAAAAATAGGTCGAAAGTCTCCGGCCCGAAATGGGCTAGCAGCGACGTAACGGGATCCGCGCTTGCGCAGTGGTTCACTGCCGTGCAGCGTCATACGCGCCGCACGGCGTGACGGCTCATAAGGCCGCGCTGCTCCCACCCGACCGGAACACCCGACCGCAACACCCGACTGGATGGCTGGCCGCCGCTCAGCCCCGGGGTTCGAGTCACGGGATGTGGCGGCGCTCCTGGACACGGTGGAGCAGAGGAGGGACGCCCTGTATCCCGGGCACGCCGCAGAGTTGCCCCACGCCACAGCCGGCGTCTGTGGAGGGAAGTGGCAGAGGCCGTCACCGCTGCGGCCCTGACGCCACGGACAGGCACCCAGTGCCACAAGAAAGTGAACGACCTCGTCAGAGCAGGCAGGGTGAGCCTCCCCATCTCCCCCCTCCCCCATATCCCCCCTCCCCCATTTCCCCCCTCCCCCATAACCCCCATATCCCCCATATCCCCCCTCCCCATATCCCCCCATACCCCCTCCCCCATATCCCCCCCTCCCCCATATCCCCCTCTCCCCCATATCCCACCCTCCCCATATCCCCCCTCCCCAATATCCCCCATATCCCCATATCCCCCATATACGCCCCTTCCCCCATATCGCCCCCTCCCCCATATCCCCCCTTCCCCCATATCCCCCCTCCCCATATCCCCCCTCCCCCCATATACCCCATACCCCCCCTCCCCCATATCCCCCTTCCCCATATCCCCCCTCCCCCATATCACCCCTCCCCCATATCCCCACTCCCCCATATCCCCCCTCCCCCATATCCCCCATACCCCCCTCCCCCATATCCCCCCCTCCCCCATATCCCCCCTCCCCCATATCCCACCCTCCCCCATATCCCCCTCCCCCATATCCCCCCTCCCCCATATCCCCCATATCCCCCTCCCCCATATTCCCCCTCCCCCATATCCCCCATATCCCCCCTTCCCCAATATCCCCCCTCCCCCCATATCCCCCTTCCCCATATCCCCCCTCCCCATATCCCCCCTCCCCCATATCCCCCATACCCCACCTCCCACATATCCCCCCTTCCCCCATATTCCCCCCACCCCCATATCCCCCCTCCCCCATATCCCCCCTCCCCCATATCCCCCCTCCCCCATATCCCCCCCTCCCCCATACCCCCCTCCTCATATCCCCCCTTCCCCCATATCCCCCCTCCCCCATATCCCCCCCTCCCCCATATCCCCCCTCCCTCATATTCCCCCTCCCCCATATCCCCCCTCCCGATATCCCCCCTCCCCCATATCCCCCCATATCCCCCCCTCTCCCATATCCCCCATATCCCCCTCCCCATATCCCCCATATCCCCCCTCCCCCATATCCCCCCTCCCCCATATCCCCAAGTGAATCCAGCCCTAACCTTAACCTCTGCAATGCACGCGCAACCGATGGCGTGCATTCATATACTTGCCTAACAGTGTTGCCTTTTACCCCTGCCACCGCCCCCCCCCCCCCCCCACAGGATAAGCGCGCACACAACAATAGGGAGCATGTGAGGACTGGAGGAGGCCCCGCTGATGAGAGGCCACTGACCAAACACGAGGAAAGGGCCCTGGAACTGGCTGGCGGACCTGACGACCGGGAGGTTGCTGATGCAGAGGTCGGGGGCGTAGTAGCAAGTGAGCCACCGACAGCCCGTCCCCATGTCCCCCCTCCCCTATATCCCCCTCCCCCATATCATCTGATCACTGCCTGATGTCTAACCATGCATGCTTCATTGTGTATCGTAGGACCAAACGTCCAGGCACCCATCCCCGCAGGTGCAGACCGCCCGCAGGATGCCCCTCGGAGGCCACGGGAGGCGGAGAGACACGAACCCTCCAGCATGCGACGCCCGCAGGATTCCCCTCGGAGTCCACGGGAGACGGAGAGACCCGGACCCTCCAGCATGCGACGCCCGCAGGATGCCCCTCAGAGGCCACGGGAGACGGAGAGACCCGGACCCTCCAGCATGCGACGCCCGCAGGATGCCCCTCGCACACCACGGGAGACGGAGTGACCCGCACCCTCCAGCATGCGACGCCCGCAGGATGCCCCTCGCATACCACGGGAGACGGAGAGACCCGCACCCTCCAGCATGCGACGCCCGCAGGATGCCCCTCGCGCACCACGGGAGACGGAGAGATCCGCACCCTCCAGCATGCGACGCCCGCAGGATGCCCCCTCGCACACCATGGGAGACGGAGAGACCCGCACCCTCCAGCATGCGACGCCCGCAGGATGCCCCTCGCACACCACGGGAGACGGAGAGACCTGGAGCAACAGGGAGACGACACCCCCGTCACGTGCGGGAGCGACCACCCAGCGACGAGGGGGGCAGCCACAGGCCCTCGTCACATCCGAGCCAGGACACCGCTACCCAGGGACACCACTACCCGGGACAGCACTGCCCAGGACACCCGTACCCGGGACAGCACTACCCAGGAAGACAAAATACCGGACAGTGACTCAGAGTGGATGGGTGGAGACAAACCCCCACCCCAAAGTGCCATGGACTCAGAGTGGGACGAAGAGCACGACACAATGCCACTGCTGTCACCAACACCCTCCACCATCGCAGAAACACTCACCTCGGTTGGGCACTTTAGTGATGAGGCGTCTGGTACACTCACTGGTGCGCACAGCACAACCGTCCCGGTACAGCAGGTGGAGGTAGGAGCAGCAGAGGGGCCGGCGCGGTCGGAGGGCAGCCCAGCCCAAGCGAACATCTGCCGCCCAGATGGATCCCGGGTTCCTGGAGTTACCACACCCACACATAGATCCGATGGAACCACCGACCCGGAGACGAGCGAAGAGGGTGACGGGCGGCTTGCGGCGGCTGCAGTCGAGGTGGAGGAGTCCACCCCGCGTCCAGGAGCTGGGAGTGGTGCCGGTCATGCGTGCCACCCAAGCTGACACCGCACGGGTGGCGTCCGCGGTGGAGGCAATGGGTGCGACGGTGTCAGACATGGGGAATGGTTTGCGAGGCCTGGGGCTTTCCGTGCAGGCGGCGTCTGTGGCCCAGGAAATGGCTGCCCTCTCACAGGAGGCCATGAGCCAGTGCCAGCGCCAGATGGCAGAGGCACTCAACGCCATAGCCCAGTCTCTGCAGGCCATGGCCCAGTCTCTGCAGGCCATGGCCCAGTCTCTGCAGGCCATCGCTGAGGGCATCGGCGCCAGTGGCCATGTGCGAGCTGGCATCGCACTGTCACATACAGGGTTTGCCAACCCCCTGGGTTCCATGGCTGCAAACCTGCAGACCCCTGTCGATACCAGCACGGGCCTCCAGGACTGGCAGCGCCAGATGTCGGGGGGGCGTCGGATGGCCAGTCCGTTCGGATCCCCCACCCATGTAGAGGCCTGGGGGCCATCGGGCACCCCGAGGAAGGAGGAGGTGGTGTGTTCCGTCCCGGCTCCCCCTGTAGGGCAGGTCCCGGTACACCGCGACACCTCGGACTCCCCCCCCTTCCGTCCCAGGTGCATCGGGTGGGCAACGGGCAGGACAGGCTGGCAGCTCGCCATCCCAGTCGCCCGGGCCGCAGCCTGGCCCATCTAGGCCAGGACGCCCCAGGAAACGGCCGCCAAAGGGATCCAGTGTCAGAGGGCAGGAATCACAGGAGTCCACCTCCAGTTCTGCTGTACAGTCTGGGGAACCACGTAGACGTAGTCAAAGGGCCCGTAAGGCCAAACAATTAGACACTGAGTAAGTTGGCACGGGTGCAGGGCACAGATGAGTTTTAGGGGCTAGGGCTCGTGCATGAACTCCTTTGGTTATTAAAGTCAATGTTACACCTACAGAAGCTGCCTTTGTGCTCTGTCCAAAGCGTGCGGGGGTGTCATGTACGTTGAGCGCAAGTGTGTGTGTCAGGGGTGGTCTTACCTCAGCCCCAGGTGAGTCTGCCCCCTGGGCCGCCATTAACATCCCCCGGGCAGAGGACGGGACCGTGCGCTGCAGTGTCACAGCCGCATGCAGGGATGGTCCGGGTGGATGGTGGTACTGTGGCCATGGGTCAGACATAGTCCAACGATGTAGAGCCAGGAGCTCACCGCAGGGCGGGTTGTCATCATCCTCCATGGCCTGCAATAGACACGCGTCCACCCGCAACTGTGTGAGCCTGGCCCGTTGTGCCGCAGGTGGATCGGCAATGGGGGGGGGTGGTGTGCATGCGGGTGGGGTGGGTGGGGTTGGGGAGGGGTTGAGGGTGCTGGGTTGGTGGATGGGTGGGGGGTGTGGGTGGTCGGCTGTTGCCATGGTGTGCAGTCTGTGGCCATACTACCCGATTCCCACGCCGATCTAGTCAGTGAAGCGGGCGGCTATCAGTCTGTCCCGTGCCCGCTGGGCCAGCCGGTAACGGTGGACAGCCACCCGCCTGTGTCTACCCCGTCTGCCCTGACCATTACCCCCATCCCCCTCATCTGGGGAGGACTGCGCCTCTTCCTGCTGCTCCTCCACTCCGCCCTCCTCTGCCTGCGGCACATCGCCCCTCTGCTGGGCTATGTTGTGCAGGACGCAGCACACCACAATGATGCGGCCGACCCTATCTGACCGATACTGGAGGCCGCCCCCAGAGAGGTCCAGGCACCTGAAACGCATCTTCAGCACGCCAAAGCACCTCTCTATCACTCCCCTTGTCGCTACATGGGCATCATTGTAGCGGTTCTCCGCCTCATTGCATGGCCTCCGTATAGGCGTCATCAGCCACGATCGCAATGGGTAGCCCCTGTCGCCCAGCAACCAGCCCCTCAGCCGGGGATGGCGTCCCTCGTACATGCCGGGGATGGGTGACTGCGACAACACGTATGAGTCGTGTACACTGCCTGGGTAACGGGAGCAGACGTGCAGGATCATCATGCGGTGGTCGCAGACCACCTGTATGTTCATCGAATAGGTCCCCTTCCTATTGGTGAACACGGCCCTGTTATCTGCAGGTGGCCGCACCGCGACGTGCATCCCATCGATCACGCCCTGGACCATGGGGAACCCGGCCACGGCAGAGAAGCCCACGGCCCGGGCATCTTGGCTGGCCCGGTCCACGGGGAAGCAGATGTAGCGGTGCGCCATGGCATATAGGGCATCTGTCACTGCCCGGATGCACCGATGCACCGATGTCTGCGAAATGCCGGACAGGTCCCCACTCGGTGCCTGGAATGACCCCGTTGCATAAAAGTTCAGGGCCACCGTAACCTTGACGGACACGGGGAGAGGGTGTCCCCCACCAGTGCCACGCGGTGACAGGTGTGCCAGCAGGTGGCAGATGTGTGCCACGGTTTCCCGCCTCATCCGGAGTCTCCTCCTGCATTCCCGGTCCGTGAGGTCCTGGTATGACTGCCGGGGCCGGTACACACAGGGCGCCCTCGGGTGCCTCCATTGCCGTGGGGCCGCGACGTCCTCCTCCCCCTCCTCGTCCTGTCGGTCAGGTGTCCCTCCAGCCTGGGCGGCTGCCGCCTGTACCTCTGCGGCAGCCTGCGCCGCCTCTCTGGCACGCTCCTCCTCCTCCTCAACCAGGGCAACATAGACATGAGCGGCTGCCGCCACGGCGGCCAACATCGCTGGATGATCGGAAAACATGACGGCCTGGTGGGGGGAGGGGAACGACGACATGTCATCATTGCCCATATCCCCTCCTCCCCCCAGCCAGGTGGCATGGACCGCATGGGTCCAACTGTTGGAGGCTGGCACCTGGCCAGGTGGACCAACTCACTTGCCCTCGCATCCCCCTCCCCGGCACGGACCCCCCCCCAACCTCCATCCCGGCATGGACCCCCCCCAACCTCCACCCCGGCACGGACGCCCCCCCCCAACCACCACCCCGGCACGGACCCCCCATCCCACTCCCCGGCACGGACCCCCCCCAACCTCCACCCCGGCACGGACCCCCCATCCCCCTCCCCAGCACGGACCCCCCCCCATCCCCCTCCCCGGCACGGAACCACCCCCCATCCACCTCCCCGGCACGGACCCACCCCCATCCCCCTCCCCGGCACGGACCCCCCCCATCCCGCTCCCCGGCACGGACCCCCCCCATCACCCTCCCCGGCACGGACACCCCCCCCATCCCCCTCCCCGGCACGGACCCCCCATCCCCCTCCCCGACACGGACCCCCCCCCCAACCACCCCGGCACGGACCCCCCCCACCTCCACCCCGGCATGGACCCCACCCCCCGCAACCTCCACCCCGGCACGGACCCCCCATCCCTCTCCCCGGCACGGACCCCCCCTCCAATCTCCACACCGGCACGGACCCCCCATCCCCCTCCCCGGCACAGACCCCCCCCCAACCTCCACCCCGGCACGGACCCCCTCCCAACCTCCACCCCGGCACGGACCCCCCCCCAACCTCCACCCCGGCACGGACCCCCCCAACCTCCACCCCGGCACGGACCCCACATCCCCCTCCCCGGCACGGACCCCCCCAATCCCCCTCCCCGGCATGGACCCCCCCATCCCCCTCCCCGGCACAGACCCACCCCCATCCCCCTCCCCAGCACGGACCCCCCCATCCCCCTCCCCGGCACGGACCCCCCCATCCCCCTCCCCGGCACGGACCCCCCCCCATCCCCCTCCCCGGCACGGACCCCCCATCCCCCTCACCGGCATGGACCCCCGCCCCCAACCTCCACCACGGCACGGACCCCCCCCCCAACCTCCACCCCGGCACGGACCCCCCCCATCCCCCTCCCCGGCACGGACCCCCCCCCCAACCTCCACCCCGGCACGGACCCCTCCCCCAACCTCCACCCCGGCACGGACCCCCCCATCCCCCTCCCCGGCACGGACGCCCCCCCAACCTCCACCCCGGCACGGACCCTCCACCCCCCTCCCCGGCACGGACCCCCCCCCCCAACCTCCACCCCGGCACGGACCACCCGCCCAACCTCCACCCCGGCACGGCCCCCCCGTCCGCCTCCCCGACACGGACCCCCCCCATCCCCCTACCCGGCACGGACCCCCCCCCCCCATCCCCCTCCCCGGCACGGACCCCCTCCCGGCACTCCCCCGAAGCCCAGCCGACTCTAACCACCCCCCACCCCCGCCGCACACACACACACACAACCCGAGACACACCTCTCCTCACGCATTCAGACTGCGGCCACGCCATCGCCTGCCCAGAGCCAACCCCCCAGGCCGTCACTCACCTCCACGCTGGTCGGCGTGAACCTGGAGCACAGAGTCACGCCGATGAAAAGGAGGTTTAATTTACTTCGGTCCATCCGGAAGGGAGAAGATTGGCAGGCCGAAAATCGGCTGCCTTGCGCAGACCCGTGACATTCTCCGCGGCAGCGACGACATTAACGCCCCGCCAACTTTTCTCCCTTCGGAGACTTCGGCAACCGGCGGGGGCGGGATTCACGGCGGCCAACAGCCATTCTCCGACCCTCTGGGGGGTCGGAGAATGACGCCCCAGATACCCTCACCTCTGTACCAACAGAAGGGAAAGGAAAGGGGGTGGTGGGGCGAGAGGCGAAAGGAGGGTGGTGGGGAGGGAGGGAGTCGGGGTGTAGGTGGATGGGGGCCCAATAAGACACTGCCTGAACTATCTACGGAGGCAGAAAAACAAAAGAGGGGTCGGAGAATGACGCCCCAGGTCTTTCCGCATATCCTGTTCCATTACACTGTGTCCTGATATATCCAAGGATGATGATGCTGAGATACTCATTGAAGTTAAGCAGGACACCAGTGAGAATACGAGTACTGAAAGCACAGTACTTAAAGTCAAAGCAGGTAATTTCTGTATTTTGTATGTGTGCACCTCAAGGTGGGCGGTTTGAGCTGACATTTCATGGCACCAACATAAAGATAACTTGAAATGTTACTTTCCATCAGTACTACGATAAAATGAAATCTTGTGGTGTAGTGTGTAGTGTCTCTCCCTCTGATCCAGCAGCTCCGGATTTGGGTCCCATGCAAGGACATAATGGGGAAGGAAGATGCATTCATAACGCGGTTATACATGTTGAGTAGCAACCTGCAAAATTGTTCCAACATGCCAATGGCATGTGGGTCGACTGGGAGAGACTACTGGTCAACCATGCTTCATGTGAAGTGGCGCCCCTCAAGCTATCAGCCTCTGGCGACAGGCTGAAAAATATTGGCTTCATTGTGGTGAATCTTGCTGTATCCCTTAACCCTCTCAGTATCATCATTATACAAGTTTGAAGAAACTAATCTAATTGCTTTCTCTGAAATGAGAACAAAGAACAATGTAGCACAGAAACAGGCCTTCGGCCCTCCAAGACTGTACGGCCATGACAGCTGCCTTTGCCAAATTCCTCGGCATTTCTTGTGCCATATCCCTCTACACCCATCCTATCCATGTATTTGTCAAGATGCCTTTTGAACGCCGTTAATGCTTCCACAACTTCCCCTGGTAACGTGTTTCAGGCACCCACCACCTTCTGTGTAAAAAACCTGCCTCGCACATCTCCTCTAAATTTTGTCCCACGGACCTCAAACCTACGCCACTGGTGATTGGCCCCTCCACCCTGGGCAAGAGTGCCTGCCCATCCACTCTCGCCATGCCCCTCATAATCTTGTAGACCTCTAACAGGTCATCCCGCAACCTCCGTCGTTCTAATGAAAACAGTAAAGAGGCGAGAGTTCATCCAGGATTTGAACACGGCACCTTTCGCAAGCCCTCCATTATAAACACCCAAAACGAGAATCATACCCCGAGACCAATGAACCACCGGTTCTGCTTCTGCTGCTCTTTCTGTTGCTTTTAAAAATTTCAGGTGACATTCTGCACATTTTATACAAAGATTGAACATAACAGAACAGCTGGAAAATAACTGCTAATAATTATGAAGACAGTTTTCACTTTAAATGCAGAATATCCAGGGGCTGGATTCTCCACTGTCGGGAGTGTCCATTGTGCCGGCAAAGCACCCACGCCCAGGGATTTCCCGACGGTGTGGGGCTAAATGGGAAATCCCATTAGACGGCTGGCGGAGCGGAGAATCCCACCACCGGCGGGAGCGGACCACACCAGAAAACTGGTGAGACAGGACGGAAAATCCCGCCCCAGATGTTTGGTTCTGCTTCATTCTACTAGGGCAGTGAAAGTGCTGAGACAAATGTTTTGTTGAAGTGCTGTCAATCATCCTTTGTGAAAGGAAGTTAAACTGAAATCTAAAAAGATCTGCTGATAAAAAATTATCTCATTCAGGATCCAAATTGAGATGAGTTTGTGTGCTGGCAAATATATTTGGTCTCATAATTATTCCCGAACAATCGAAGCTGAAAGAGAGTGATGATGACAGTGGCCGAGCAGTTGAGAAGACAATTTGTCACGTTGAAAGAGGTAAGTACCAATAGGGCGGGATTCTCTGAAAATGGGGCTGTGACCCCACGCCGGTGGAAAAACCGGCGCCCATGACTCCGGCGTCAACGGCCCCCTAAAGTAAGGAATTCTCACATTCCTAGGGGGCAAGGTTGCCGCCGGAGTGGTCCCCGCAGCTCCAGCCGGCACCGAAAGACCGCTGCGAGTTCGCGCATGCCCGGACAGCCAGCGTGATCTTGTGCATTCGCGAACCGGCCGGCGTATTTCCGCACATGCGTGGGGGTTCCCTTCTCCGCGCCGGCCCCCGGGCAATATGGCGGAGCCTTACAGGGGCCCAGCGCAGTGGAACGAAGGCCCCCCATGGAACCAGCCCGCCTGCAAATTGGTGGGCCGCGATCGCGGGCCAGGCCACCTGGGGTCAGATCCCCCCGCGTCCCTCCCCCCAAGACCGCCCCCGCACACTTACCTGCCAGGTCCCGCCGTGCGTGAGGTGAGTAAATCACACCGGCGGGACTGGCCAAATCCTTATGGCCACTCGGCCAATCGGGGCCCGGAGCATCGCTGTTAACGGAGCCCCCTGAAAAATGGTGGCGGAAAATAGGGCAGCCGATGTCGGGGCGGCGGGGCGGGATTCCGCGGATTCTCGGACCCGGCTCAGGGTCGGAGAATCCCGGCTATAATTACCACTCTTATCGGTGAGCTGTCATATATTCTATCATATTAAACATACAAATAATCTCAGTGTGGATTTCAACAGGAGAGGGGTTTTCCAAACTTTTCATTACTTGAACAGTTGGTGCAGCATCACTAGGATAGCGATAGAATTGGAGAGACACTTGGCAAAGTGTTTGTGTTTTGTACAGAATTATCCCATCAATAGCAGGTCAAAAGAATGCAAAACGAACGCAAAGTAATGCAGAGGCTGGAAATCTGAAATGAAAGAAAGAAAATGCTACAAAACTCCGCAGGTCGGACAGCATCTCTGGTGAGAAACAGAGTTAATGGCCGGGACTTTCCTTTGGCTCCCACCACGGCGGGGCATGCGGCCGGCCATCCAGACGTCCATTGTCATTCGACGGAACTGGAAGATCCTGGAAGTAGGTGGGGGTAGAAAACCCAGCCAATGATTCAGGTCGGGACAACCCATCTGCTCCAATGAAGGATCATCAACCTAAAGCATTCATTCTAGAACGAGAGGTCACAGATATAGGTTGACAGGTGGTAGATTTAAAACTGAGATGAGGAGGAACTACTTCTTGCAGAGGGTGGTGAATTTATGGATCTTGTTGACCCATACTGCTGTGGAATCTAAATCATTAAGTGGTTTCAAGAAGGAGATAGACATATTTCTGATTTTATAAATGGGTTAAAGGGATATGGGCAACAGGCAGAGAGGTGTATTTTAACCGGCAAGTGATCAGCCATGGTCTGATTGAATGGCAGTGCAGGCTCGGAGGGCTGAATTGCCTACTTCTGCTCCGAAAACCTATGTGCGTAGGCACCTATTCTGTTTCTTTTCCCAAAATAGGCCTGTTTAATCTGGGTCTTTTTGGTTGTGTTAGTTGAAGGAGAAGTATTTTCACTAAAATCAGCCTTTTCCTCCTTGTAATAGTGTAACGGGATCTCTTACAACACCTGAGCAGTCAGCTGGATCCTTAGTTCAACGTCGGTTTCAGTAAATCGACACTTTCATATATACTACTCCCTTAGTAGAAGTAATGAAGTCTCGCCTGCATTGGAGGCCAAAATGCTATTAAATGAGCCAAATGGATATCTGATAGGCCTTGATGACAAGTTTAAGCGAAGTTGTTACAATGGGGAATGCACTCCATTTGCCATGAAGTTAGCAGAGTATCAATGACCTCAGGAGCTCTCATTGTAAGGCAGTAAGAACCGCCTGGCCAACCTGATGTTCTCAACTCAGTAAACGTTGAAGTAGAGAACATTGTGGTTATCTGCACAGTAATGTCTATGATCATGTAGGGTTGATATACAAATGAATGTTCTGCTCACTGCACCTGTGGGTCCACAGCTCCCACAAATGGAGTAACATTAAGGTACTCACTCAAAGAGGCTAAAATAGTTGTTCATTGGCTTATGAAAGCCACAAAGGGAACAAAGTCAATTTGAGCACAGCTCACATACAGTTTAGAGAAGGTGAGAAAGCAGCAAATGAGAACCAAATAATCAGAATCTAATTCTTCAATAAATGTTGCTGTCAGTTGAGTTCGTAATTTGTGTCTAAAGATGAATGCATCGCAAAAAATTGGAACGCAAAGTTTATATCACATTGATGTCTTTTGTTTTGTAGAACCGGCCAAAATCAGTCTTATTAAGACACCATTTGAAATCAACAAAGGTGAAGAAAGCAAACTAGTTTGGGATGTTACTGTGTTCAGCCCAGAGGTGGTAAACATTGTTATACGGGTGAAGAGGAAAGGGAAGCAAGAAGCAAAGAAATTATTTCACTGGGAACTTCCAGCATCTAAATTGTCAGGACCAAAGAAAGTAATTATCCCCCTCAACAATGCGTCAGACTTATGTGAAAAAGATGTATCCTTCCGTGCTGAGGCGCCTAAATTACAACGTATGGATTCCGGGTCTTTCCGCATATCCTGTTCCATTACACTGTGTCCTGATATATCCAAGGATGATGGTGCTGAGATACTTATTGAAGTTAAGCAGGACACCAGTGAGAATACGAGTACGGAAAGCACAGTACTTAAAGTCAAAGCAGATAATTTCTGTATTTTGTATTGACAAATCCCAAATTTCTTTACCCGTCAGTCTGGCCTCAATAAAAGTCGAGATGGATTTGCAGGTACAGCATTAGTTATTTTATTTGACTTGCAAGCCTGACTCAGTTCACAGCGGTACAAAACACATCTTGCTTCGTAGACCTCTGGAATCAAGTGAGTCTGTAGAACAAAGAGGTCTCTACTGATACATTCAAATGGCATCAAGTTTCACATACACGATTCCCATAGGTCATCCTGTACCCCTCCTGACCTATCCATACACTCTAATTGGCTCACTTCCAATCCCTTCCTCTGGCCCCTATTACCCAGCATCCTTTTCTCCTCCTTTGGTGGACATACCTCTTCCTTTGCTTTGCCATGCGGTCTGAAATCCTTTGTCTGTGAACTCACCAGGATTAGACTGCCCTATCTCTACATTACATTAACTAATATCTCTGAAGTAACTATTTTATATCACATTCGTCATTCCCTCCTATTAACATTCCATGATAACCGAACTATCCAATCAATAGCTACGGTCCCTCATTTAAAAAGATCCGTCACTGCATTTCCAATTCCTGGCGTAGCCCCCCTTCATCTGCTGCACCCTCATGGATTTTGACAGCTAAGATTTTAGGGGCGTTGATCTGTTCCAGTGCACCCCGCATTCTACCCATCACACATTTATGCAGCCGATAGCCACCACTAAATACATGGCCATATTTATCAGCCAGTCCTTCCAACCTCCAAATCCCCAGTTACCCCAAGAGCCAGGATCCTGCATTCCGTCCAGGTGATCCCGTATGTGATCCATAAATTTAGTGATGTTAGCGGTCAAGTCCTGAACTCCCATGATACACTTGCCCTGTACTATGGCGCATACCCCACCCTCACGGGCCAGAAGATAGTCAAGTGCATACCGGTTCTGCATTGAAAACAACCGTAGCTGAGACAATTCCTTGGTTATTGCCCCGAGGGCTCCCAAGGTTTCATTTCCCAAGATGGTAAGGCCACAAATAAAATAATTCCTATCGCTGACAGCCAAGGAACCCCCCCACACCTCCCAGTGTCAAGACGCTCAGAATCCCCCATCCGGCTGAGTGGCCCCGGTTGGGTGCGAGAACCTGAGGTTTTTTCCAGTTCTCGCAAAATTCAGCTGAGACTGCCCGGCGTGCTAACTGATTATGCAGCATCCACGCCGTAGGGCAGGGGACTGTGGTAGGGACTAGAGTCCCAATAGCAATTTGGCGGGGAAATGGGGGTGACAAAACATTGGTCGCTGTGCCATTAAATAAAAAGTAGTATCCTTGCTCCGTGTGCAGGCTAGCATCACAATCCGTATATCGGTTGCGTAAGGATCCCCCAGTAGCCCAGTTTATCCAGCTTCGAAACGCCCATTCGGGCCGCCTAGCAATGCGGAAAGCCCTAGTCCCAACAGTGATATGAGAGACATTCGCCCAGCCACAAAGGAGCTGGAGGCCGTCGTTCAATGGAACGCAAGTGGTGTTGTAACAAATGCATTGGCCAGACGCCTGGGTGATATGACACCTCCTGTCCGTACAGGTGGGGAACAGACATGTTATATTCGTTTCCACCTCTACCAGCAAACAGCCGTATCCTTCACTGCTGAAACAATTCTCGTACGACCAGGAATTCCTATTGGGAGTGAAGTGGCTAGGTATGTACGCCCTCCACCGTTGCAGCCTATCATACTGTGAGTGGGAATTATCCCGAGGAAGGGGAAGGCAAATAGCCGGTGGTGCTGAACCCGGATCGTAAGGAAGAGTGACTTGCTCGGGCGGTGGCTCGGAACGCTGACAATGAACCACCGTTTGGGGAGTGCCCCAAAGCGGTGAAACAGAAAATAACCTAGACACCGCTGCGGGGTGCGGGTAGCAGACAACCCGTCCGTGGCCATACAAGCGGTGGTAAATCTGGTAGAAGAGATTCATACTACCCAGGTTTTCCTCAGTTTGGCCTTTAACTAAATTAAGTGTATCTCCCGGTAACCTACGTTCTAGCTATACTTCCCTTCTCACACGCTCCGCCCTCTCTCTAGTCCCCCTCTCTCTCCCACAACCTCTTCCTACGCTCTCCTGATGGTCTGATGTTACCTTTATTGCACCAATCTTAACACATCCAAAATCAAATTTACATGTATTCCAAAAACAAGGCAATGTCCATATAATGTTCCCTTCCCATCGCCGGGACCGGTGCAATTGCTTCATGAGTCCTGCATTCTCCTTAACTTTGACGACCTTCCATGAGTCGATACCATGTCCTCGTATATGGGGGCAGCGAAGAACATCACCTTTGCATAAGTGAAATATCCTTGTAGATTGGTTGGGGTTACAAATGTAGATAATATTCCCCTTTTCCATGTCCGTCGCCAATAACACTCCAAGCGAGGTGAGGCCGTAGATCACACAGGCGGTGCGTAGCCACCCCATCATATTCCACACCTGTAAAATGGCACTGGAGAAGGGAGGCAGGTTAGTAACCGACCTTTTACAGTAGTGGAGATGGACCCAATTTACAGCGATAAAGGTGGACCCAAGCACTTCGCCCCTCCACTTTAACTGCTGTGGGGGTGGTAAGGAGAACTTGGAAGGGCCCGTCCCATCGCGGCTCCGACCCCTTCCTAGTCCAATTTTTGACCATGACATAACTGCCGGGCTGGACTGAAAGTGAGCTAAGTACTGGGGGCGATGGCTGGTGAGCCGCGCGGACCTGGCCATGGAGCTCCTTGAGCACCTGCGTGAGGGCTAGAACATAGGTAGTCATCTCTTCAGTCATATGGTGAAACTGAACCAGTCTGGGAACATGCAGGCTCCAGGGAGTTCTAAGGGGCCTGCCATAAAGTATCTCGGCAGGAGAGAGCCGGGCCGGTCCCGCAGGTGTAACCCGCAGCTGGAAGAGGGCAACGGGGAGCAACTTAAGCCATGTCACTCCCGTGTCTGCTCTTAATTTAGCCAATTTAGTTTTGAGGATCTGATTGTGTCTCTCAACCAACCCGGCCGCCTGCGGTCTGTAAGCACAGTGTAACTGCTGGCGTATGCCCAACTGGGAGCAAAACTCCTTGTTAATTTGTCCAATAAAATGAGGCCCATTATCAGAACTTAACTGAGCTGGTATACCGTACCGGGGAATGATTTCCCGTATCAAAACTTTAACCACAGTAGCAGCTTTATTATCGATAGTCGGATACGCCTCGACCCATCTGCTGAACACATCCACAATGACCAAAACATATTTATAACATTGACACCTTTCCAACTCAATGTAATCCATTTGGAGCATCTCAAAGGGACCACTGGGCAACGGGGTTTGCCCCATCCCACAAGGGATACCTTTTCCGGTGTTATGTTGCTGACAAATCAAACACCGATTACTGATACTCTGGGCCTGCATTTTAGGGTGCCACCAAGTGTCCAGCAACAAATCACTAATCCCCCGAGCCCCACAATGAGTTGCAAAGTGTACACATTCGATGACCCATAAAGCCAGTACATCAGACATACAAGTCTGATGTGCTGGCGTGGTCCATAAAGAGGAAACAGAATCATATGTACAACCTAACCGTTTCCACATTTGTTTATCACTCTCAGGAGCGTCCTCCTGTAACCTTATGACGTCTTGGATGGTTGGCATTGACTTGTCAGAAGCAGACATATTTATAGTAGATCGTTTAGTCTGACTTAACAGTTTAGGCACCATCACTTGCTGAATTTGCGCGGCTGTCCGCGCTGCACAATCTGCTTGTTCATTACCAACGTCAACTGGGGTCTTACCATTTGTGTGGGCAGCGCATTTAATAACGGAAATCTGCGCGGGCATTAGGAGGGCCTGCAGTAGCTCATTAACTAAACCCCGGTGGGATATTTCCGTGCCTGCCGAGGTAAGGAATCCCCTATTCTTCCAGAGAGCTGTCCGAAGTCATGAACTACCCCGAAAGCATATCGGGAGTCAGTGTAAATATCTACCCGACGATCTACCCCAAGTATACATGCACGGGTGAGGGCAAAAAGTTCGGCTTGTTGAGCTGAATAAGGGGTCTGGAAAGCTGCCGCTTCTAGAATCAGACCATCTTGTTCTACGATTGCATAACCGGACAATCTCCGGCCAGTGGGGCTTGCTAATGCACTGCCATCAACATACATAATCATGTCAGGTTGTTCTAACGGAATATCACTCAGATCGTCCCTTATTGTGGTAGTTTCCTGAATCAAGGCTAAACAGTCGTGACCAGGTGCGTCCTCATGGACAGGGGGACCGCTAAGAAAACAGGCTGGATTGATAGTGGTACAGTATTTAAATGTCAGACGTGGATGGTTCAAAAGGTATATCTCATACCTATTCTGACGAGCTGCGGTAAGATGTTGAGTTTGAAATTGCCCCAATAGTGCGATTACCAAGTGGGAGCTATATACCGTAATATCCTGTTGGAGAGTTATATTGGCAGCAGCCTGCAAACTATTGTATATCGCTGCCAAGATCTGGGTGCAAACAGGGTGGCCCAACGCCACTGGGTTGAGTTTGGAAGAGTAATATGCTACGGGCCGGTGCTTGTCCCCATGTTGCTGGGTGAGTACCGCTGTTGAACATCCTTCCAGAACAGTACAGTATATCTGGAATGGTCGGTCGTACAAGGGCCTCCCGAGGGCCGGTGCTTGTAACAAGGCCTGCTTCAGGCAACGGAAGGCCTCGAGTGCCTCGGTGGTGAGAGTAAAGTTCCCCTCTTCACTAGTGTAAGGCGTCAGCAGCTTTGTATAGACAGCGATGTTTGGTATCCACTGCCGGCAATAATTCACCATACCCAGCCAATGACGGACCTCCTTGGCTATTGTAGGGGCGGGGAATTGGCATAGTGGTTCAATCCTACTGGGTTGGAGACTTCTTTCTGTGGCTGTAAGTAAAACTCCTAAGAACTTAACCTTTCTCTGAGCCACCAAGACCTTTGCTTGTGAGACAACATAACCCAACGAGGATAGGTGGTTTACTAATTGGATCACATCATCCCTATTACTGGGCTCGTCAGGACTTGCTACCAATATGTCATCTACATACTGCACTAGAGTGGAACCATGCTCCAATGTCAAGGCCTGGAGTTGGGTCTGCAGACATCTGGTGAAGAGTGTAGGTGAGTTGACGAACCCCTGTGGCAGTCGGGTCCAGGTATACTGCTGTCCATTGTAAGTGAAGGCAAACAAATATTGGCTTTCAGTTGCAAGTGGGAGGGCAAAGAAGGCGTGCTGAAGGTCAATTATGGCGAAGACCCGGGCTTGAGCTGGAATTTGAGCCAGTATGTGGGCAGGGTTAGGGACGAGAGCATGTAACGGCTGTGCGATGGCATTGATTGAACGTAAATCCTGTACTAATCGATACTGGTCTGGTTTGGCTGGTTTAGGCACAGCAAGTATGGGGGTGTTACATTCTGATTGGCAAGGGACCAAAATACCCTGTTGCAACAGCTCTTGAATTAATTTGTCTATAGACGGAGCAGCTTGGGATTTCAGGGGGTATTGCCGAATGGAAGGTAGCTTTACATGATCCTTAATCGTTACCTTAATAGGTGTAACATTTGTCTTTCCCACTTGTGATGGGTATTCCGCCCAGACCTGTGGATTGACATATTCCAAAACATCATGTCCCCAGTGATGCTGCAGTCGAGTGTTAATTGTTTCAGGGACCTCAAAATATTTTATGGCAGTGCCGTCCGGCATGACTTGAAGTGCGTACTCTGTTGGATCCGAATGATCCACTGCCCTCCTTACCATTTGCCCCAGATCCCTGGCATGGTACTGGTCGTGGACCTGACGTGTAATATGAGGGCTTACCGAAGCTGACTGTGGCCATAAATGTGGTGATATTGTAACAAAATCGGCTGTACCTTCTTTTCCCGTGACTGTGGCTGTAACCTTGACTGGCCATTCGGTCCCAATTAATGGCCGGTATTTGTCCTCCAACTCCCTGTTTTGTCCGGTTCTGTCATAGGCCAGGGTAACGTGATGCAGTGAATGTTCAATGTCTAACGTCCACCACTGGGGGGGTGATAGAAATATAGCACTGTTGTCTCATCCTCCATGATTTAACCGTTACCCCCGCGTCTCCGCACTCTAGCTGTAGCTGGAAGGTACACAGTAAATCTCGAGCCAACAAGTTACAGTCCAATCCAGTAGTCACTACAAACTGATGATCTGCAGACTTATTCTCGTAAGTGACTGTCACAGGTTCAGAAATAGGATACTCACACACCTGTCCTTGGAACCCCGACAATTGCTGCGTGTGGTCGGATAATGGTAGTCGAAGTTCTGATTGCACAGAAGACATGGCTGCTCCAGTGTCGATTACAAATGAGTGATGTTGATCTCCTATCTGAAGAGAGATAATAGGTTCCCTGTCCGATTGGAGAGTCCTTATGACTAAATTAGCTAGTCAATCCTGTGTTGGGAAAGGGTTTGCCTGGGAGAAGTCAGTGTATCTCGTCTGTCCTCCCCTTGGTGGGTACCCCCTCCTTTGGGTCGGATAATCTCCTTCTGCTGCCTGTCTTTTAAAGGGGCATTCCTGTTGCCAGTGATCTGCACGGCCGCAATTATAACATGCATTGCTCCCTCTATATCTGCCCCGTCCTCGTCTCCCAGTAGACCAATGGCCCCTCAGAGGGGGCGGCGGTTGTAAAGCTGTTGATGCATACGGTGGGCCATAAAAAGGAGCTGAGGGTCCCTTTGGGTGGGTTTGATATCCTCCCCCTCGCTGATCCACCCACCCAAAGTCACAATATTGGGGCTCCAGCTGGTAAGCTACCATTTCTGCCGCTTGTTGGGGTCGCAGATCATCCTTTTTCATTACATACTCAGTCTTAACCTTTGTAACTGAGCCTCCTTCCTGGCCTACACCCTCCTTCCAATAAAATATGACTGCCCTTGCCATCTGGGAAGGGTCGTTCTCTGTCCAATTCATGTTATTACATTTCACAGCAGTAGCCACAGAAGGTGGTAGGCAATGCATTAACATAGCACAATATTGAGGGGAATTCTGACCATTTTGATATGGCAAGTCGCCTGACTGCCCAGTGTAGATTTCATTAAAACGCTCCAGAACTTCCTCTGGCTCTTCAATCTTCTTAGGTTTTAGGTCTAAGATAGCAGAAATATTTATGGGCTTTTGAAATGTGCTATTCAACGCATTCAGGATCTGTGTCCGTCTATCGTCGTCTAACGCATGGGCTTGCTGAAGTGCGGCGTGGCTAGCATAATTCAAGTGATCAAGATAATTGCGGTACTCTGCTGGGGTTAAAACCTGCTGGACTAGGGCCTAAAGGTCCCTAGAATCAGCGTGATAAATTGAGATGGTAGTTCTCAAGGAATCCACGAAAGCAGCAGGAGATTTTTTCTATCTGGGATTGTAGCCATAATAGCTATCATCTCACTGGGTGTCCATGGGAAGTAAACGTCTATCGTGGGCTGCACCCCGGCAGTCACCGCATCCAGCTTTGGTATCTTCCTAATCGGCAACTGTCTCCGAGTCTCACCAGGGGGCACTCTAGCTATTTCCTCTGGTTCTTCCAAGACTTCGACGTCCCTCCCTGTCACTAGAGGGAGTTCTTTCTCTTCAAAATCATCTGTGGCATCTCCCTTTGTTCTCGAAATTTGCGGTTTCCCCTTGGTCTGGAGGGATTTAGGTGGTAGCTTAATTGTTTCTGGTTAGAATCAAGCCCTTCTCTCGCTGTCCGAGATCTGGTCCTAGAGCTAACTGGGCTTGCGGAACAGAACTCCTCTTCCCCTACTGATCGTGAAGATGGTAAATCGGGACCCACGCTATCAACCAAAAGGGCTGGAGTTACTGGCATGATTGGAATCTGGGGAGCAGTGACTGGATATAAATTATTATACTCTGGTGGTTCTGGAATTAGTGCAGACAATGCTACAGGTGCAGTCGGAACTTTTACTGACATTTTTAAATCATCGAATTGATCATTTTCTGTCAATTCAAGGCCAGCCATTGAACTACGTAGCCCATCTTTTGTTTGACCCGAGCCTTTCCTGTCTTTACTTGCGCGATTTTGAATGCACATTCCTTTTTCAAGACCTGTAATGTTTTTTGGTTACCCTGTTCACTAATTGGAATTCCCATTTTAAGGGCATTGTCCTGCCAACTTGATAACATGATCTTATCTCTTTCCTCTTGACAATATTGTCTCCATAATCCAATTAATTCTTTTGCTTTCATACTTTGACTCTTTTTCCAGATGTGTCCCTGAATGTTCTTAATAATCTCTAGGTCTTTGGTGCCCCCTAGTGGCCATTTATCCCCCATTTTACTCCTTAACGTTGCTGACATTTTCCTGAAATCTTTTGCTTTATCCGGATACATATCGCATAATATTTGCAGTGGCATGCCTGGATCATTTGTGCTATCCAAGGAATTCCCCATAATCTCAACTAGTCCTCAGAACTGCATTTTTCGCCACTACAGTCCAAGGGTACAATTTTAGCTGAATCAACTATAGATTTAAAACACTCACACATGGAATTCAATCATCTTCAGATTTAAAAACACTTATTGAACTGAACCTTCATCTACTGAAGTCACATCAGCCCTAAAAACACTTCCTTAACTGAACCTCCATCTACTGAAGTCACATCAGCCATAAAAACACTTACTTAACTGAACCTCCATCTACTGAAGTCACATCAGCCATAAAAACACTTATACTTGGAATTGAATCATCGTTTTAGATGTACCATCAACCCAAAACCTAACCCAAGCCGAATAAACAATATGAAATCCCATCAATTAAATTTCTAATCCCCAGACTGACTTTTGATTTCGTCGAGACGATCTGTCCGTACCAACCGCGAGTGACCAGACTAATCAGACGATAAGAAGAGGGGAAAAATCAATGCGCGGTCATTTTCCAACTGTACATTGTGGGCCCCTTTTTCCCATCCTCCTGTTCATAATCAGTCTAATTCTGACTTCGCAGTTGGTCAGAACCGTCTTGAGAAATCCAGGGTTTTCGGCACCAAATGACTAATCCCAAATTTCTTTACCCGTCAGTCTGGCCTCAATAAAAGTCGAGATGGATTTGCAGGTACAGCATTAGTTATTTTATTTGACTTGCAAGCCTGACTCAGTTCACAGCGGCACAAAGCACATCTTGCTTCGTACACCTCTGGAATCAAGTGAGTCTGTAGAACAAAGAGGTCTCTACTAATACATTCAAATGGCATCAAGTTTCACATACACGATTCCCATAGGTCATCCTATACCCCTCCTGACCTATCCATACACTCTAATTGGCTCACTTCCAATCCCTTCCTCTGGCCCCTATTACCCAGCATCCTTTTCTCCTCCTTTGGTGGACACACCTCTTCCTTGCTTTGCCATGCGGTCTGAAATCCTTTGTCTGTGAACTCACCAGGATTAGACTGCCCTATCTCTACATTACATTAACTAATATCTCTGAAGTAACTATTTTATATCACATTCGTCAGTATGTGTGCACCTCATGGTGGGCGGTTTGAGCTGAAATTTCATGGCAGCAACATAAAGATAGCTTGAAATGTTACTTTCCATCAGTACTACGGTAAAATGAAATTTTGTGGTGTAGTATGTAGTGTCTCTCCCTCTGATCCAGCAGCTCCGGATTTGGGTCCCATGCAAGGACTTAATGGGGAAGGAAGATGCATTCATAACGCGGTTATACATGTTGAGTAGCAACCTACAAAATTGTTCCAACATGCCAATGGCATGTGGGTAGACTGGGAGAGACTACTGGTCAACCATGCTTCATGTGAAGTGGCGCCCCTCAAGCTATCAGCCTCTGGCGACAGGCTGATAATTATTGGCTTCATTGTGGTGAATCTTGCTGTATCCCTTAAACCCTCTCAGTATCATCATTATACAAGTTTGAAGAAACTAATCTAATTGCTTTCTCTGAAATAAGAACAAAGAACAATGTAGCACAGAAACAGGCCTTCGGCCCTCCAAGACTGTACGGCCATGACAGCTGCCTTTGCCAAATTCCTCGACACTTCTTGTGCCATATTCTTCTACACCCATCCTATCCATGTATTTGTCAAGATGCCTTTTGAACGCCGTTAATGCTTCCACAACTTCCCCTGGTAACGTGTTTCAGGCACCCACCACCCTCTGTGTAAAAAACCTGCCTCGCACATCTCCTCTAAATTTTGTCCCACGGACCTCAAACCTATGCCACTGGTGATTGGCCCCTCCACCCTGGGCAAGAGTGCCTGCCCATCCACTCTCGCCATGCCCCTCATAATCTTGTAGACCTCTAACAGTTCACCCCGCAACCTCCGTCGTTTTAATGAAAACAGTAAAGAGGCGAGAGTTCATCCAGGATTTGAACACGGCACCTTTCGCAAGCCCTCCATTATAACACCCAAAACGGGAATCATACCCCGAGACCAACGAACCACCGGTTCTGCTTCTGCTGCTCTTTCTGTTGCTTTTAAAAATTTCAGGTGACATTCTGCACATTTTATACAAATATTGAACATAACGGAACAGCTGGAAAATAATTGCTAATAATTATGAAGACAGTTTTCACTTTAAATGCAGAATAACCAGGGGCTGGATTCTCCTCTGTCGGGAGTGTCCATTGTGCCGGCAAAGCACCCATGCCCAGGGACTTCCCGACGGTGTGGGGCTACCCACAATGGGAAATCCCATTAGTCGGCTGGCGGGGCGGAGAATCCCACCACCGGCGGGGGCGATCCACACCAGAAAACTGGTGAGACGGGACAGAGAATCCCGCCCCAGATGTTTGGTTCTGCTTCATTCTACTAGGGCAGTGAAAGTGCTGAGACAAATGTTTTGTTGAAGTGCTGTCAATCATCCTTTGTGAAAGGAAGTTAAACTGAAATCTAAAAAGATCTGCTGATAAAAAATTATCTCATTCAGGATCCAAATGCTATTGATTGAGATGAGTTTGCGTGCTGGCTAATATATTTGGTCTCATTATTATTCCAGAACAATCGAAGCTGAAAGAGAGTGAAGATGACAGTGGCCGAGCAGTTGAGAAGACAATGGGCGAAATTCTCCCCAAACGGCGCGATGTCCGCCGACTGGCGCCCAAAACGGCGCCAATCAGACGGGCATCGCGCCGCCCCAAAGGTACGGAATGCTCCGCATCTTTGGAGGCCGAGCCCCAACATTGAGGGTTGAGGGGCTAGGCCGGTGCCGGAGGGATTTCCGCACCGCCAGCTGGCGGAAACGGCCTTTGTTGCCCCGCCAGCTGGCGTGGAAATGACATGTAGGGGCGGCACATGCGCGGGAGCGTCAGCGGCCGCTGACAGTTTCCCGCACATGCGCAGTGGAGAGGGTCTCTTCCGCCTCCGCCATGGTGGAGACTGTTGCGGAGGCGGAAGGGAAAGAGTGCCCCCACGGCGCAGGCCCGCCCGTGGATCGGTGGGCCCCGATCGCGTGCCAGGCCACCGTGGGGGCACCCCCCCGGGGTCAGATCGCCCCGCGCCCCCCCCCTCCCCCCCAGGACCCCGGGGCCCACCCACGCCGCCTTGTCCCGCCGGTAAATAGGTACTTTCATTTACGCCGGCGGGACAAGCAATTTATTGGCGGGACTTCGGCCCATTCGGGCCGTAGATTTGAGCGGGGGGGCCCGCCAACCGGCGCGGCCCAATTCCCGCCCCCGCCGAATATCCGGTACCGGAGACTTCGGCAACCGGCGGGGGCGGGATTCACGGCAGCCCCCGGCGATTCTCCAACCGGGCGGGGGGTTGGAGAATAACGCCCAATTTGTCAAGTTGAAAGAGGTAAGTACCTATTGGGCGGGATTCACTGAAAATGGGGCTGTGACCCCCACGCCGGCGGGAAAACCGGCGCCCATGACTCCGGCGTCAACAGCCCCCTAAAGTAAGGAATTCTCACATTCCTAGGGGGCAAGGTTGCCGCCGGAGTGGAACCCGCAACTCCAGCCGGCGCCGAAGGACCGGCGCGAGTTCGCGCATGCCCGGACGACCAGCGTGATCTTGTGCATTCGCGAACAGGCCGGCGTATTTCCGCACATGCGTGGGGAGTCCCTTCTCCCCGCCGGCCCCTGGGCAATATGGCGGAGCCGTACAGGGGCTCGGCGTGGAGGAAAGAAGGCCCCCCATGGAACCAGCCCGCCTGCAGTTCGGTGGGCCCCGATCGCGGGCCAGGCCACCTGGGGTCAGAACCCCCCGCATTCCCCCCACAAGGCCTCCCCCACACACTTACCTGCCAGGTCCCGCCGTGCGTGAGGTGAGTAATTCACACCGGCGGGACTGGCCAAATCCTTACGGCCACTTGGCCAATCGGGGCCCGGAGCATTGCCGAGGGGCTGCTGTCAACGGAACCCGACCGGCGCGGCGGGAATCCCGCCGTTCCCTGAAAAACGGCGGCAGAAAATAGGGCAGCCAGCGTCGGGGCGGCGGTGTGTGATTCGCGCCTCCTTCCGCGGATTCTCGGACCCGGCTCAGGGTCGGAGAATCCCGGCTATAATTACCATTCTTATCGGTGAGCTGTGAAGACAGTTTTCACTTTAAATGCAGAATAACCAGGGGCTGGATTCTCCACTGTTGGGTGTGTCCATTGTGCCGGCAGAGCACCCACGCCCAGGGATTTCCCGACAATGGGAAATCCCATTAGCCGGTGAGGCATGATCAATTTGGCTGGAGACGAAGTTGAATTCAAACTGAGGCTTTATTAGTGTCTGAAGTGTGGCCTCGACAGCAGCTGACGAAATGGCTGCGAGCTGAAGGCCACGCATATTTATAACCCGGCTCCTGGGCGGAGCTAGCATGCAGGGGCCCAGGTGAACCTGTAGTGCAGGTTCTACCATATAACCCTTAATATAGAAACACAGTGGTTTACCACATTCACCCCCTGTTAAAATTGCGTCCAGCGGGGGTGGTGGATAACTATATACAAATCGCAATCTTTAGTATTTACAGAACAGTGAAAAAAAAATGTCTCTGGTCATCCGGTCCACCCCGGATGTGGACTTCCTGGGGAAGGCAAAAAGACGTTCAGGCGGTGTACTGTTAGTAGCAGTGCAAAGTAATGAGCGAATGGAATGTAGTGCATCAGGGCGGACCTCTTGCCAACGGGGGGCCGGGAGATTTCTGGATCCTAGGGCCAGCTGGACGGCCCTCCATACCGTCCCATTCTCCCTTTCTACCTGTCCGTTTCCCCAGGGGTTGTAGCTCGTCGTTCTGCTGGAGGCGATACCCCTGCTGAGCAGGAACTGACGTAGCTCATCACTCATGAATGAGGAACCCTTGTCACTGTGGATGTAGGCGGGGAAGCCGAACAGAGTGAAGATAGAATTAAGGGCTTTAATGACGGTGGCAGACGTCATGTCGGGGCATGGGATGGCGAAGGGAAAACGGGACTATTCATCGATCACACTGAGGAAATACGTGTGTCGGTCGGAGGAGGGGAGGGGGCCTTTGAAATCGACGCTGAGGCCTTCACCAGGTGTGCGCGGTCCGGCCTGTAGAAGTGCAGTTTGCACTCCGCACAGACCTGGCAGTCCTTGGTGATCTTCCTTACTTTCTCAACGGAGCAGGGCAAACTTTGTGCCTTAATGAAGTGGTACAACCGAGTGATCCCTGGGTGACAAAGGCTGTCGTGCAGGGTCCGGAGTCGGTCTACCTGTGCGCTGGCACATGTACCTCGGGATAGGGCGTCTGGGGGCTCGTTGAGTTTGCCAGGGCGATACTTAATCTCGTAGTTATAGGTGGAGAGCTCGATTCTCCACCCCAAGATTTTGCCATTTTTGATCTTGCCCCGCTGTGTGTTGTTGAACATGAACGCTACCGACCATTGGTCAGTGAGGAGAGTGAATCTCCTGCCGGCCAGGTAATGCCTCCAATGTCGCACAGCCTCAACGATCGCCTGGGCCTCCTTTTCGACGGATGAGTGCCGAATTTCGGAGGCATGGAGGGTGCAGGAAAAGAATGCCACGGGCCTGCCTGCCTGGTTGAGGGTGGCGGCAAGGGCGACGTTCGATGCGTCGCTTTCTACTTGGAAAGGAAGTGTTTCATCTACAGCGTGCATTCCAGCTTTGGCAATATCAGCTCTGATTCGGGCGAAGGCCTGTTGGGCCTCTGCCGTCAGGGGGAAATGAGTGGACTGTATGAGTGGGCGGGCCTTGTCCGCATAGTTTGGGACCCACTGAGCGTAATACGAGAAGAACCCCAGGCAGCGTTTGAGGGCCTTGGGGCAGTGGGGGAGGGGAAGCTCCATGAGGGGGCGCATGCGGCCGGGATCGGGCCCCAGAACTCCGTTCTGGACCACGTAGCCGAGGATGGCTAAGCGGTTTGTACGGAACACACACTTCTCCTTGTTATACGTGAGGTTGAGGAGAGTGGCGGTGCAGAGAAATTTAGCCAGGTTGGCGTCGTGGTCCTGCTGATCATGGCCGCAGATGGTCACATTGTCCAGGTACGGAAACGTGGCCCGCAAGGGGTACCGGTGACCATTCGGTCCATCGCCCTTTGCAAGACCGAAACCCCATTGGTGACGCTGAAGAGGACCCCGAAGGAAGTGATATAGCCGGCTGTCTGCCTCGAAGGCTGGTCCGATTTACGGATGGGGAGCTGGTGGTAAGCAGATTTCAGGTCCACCGTTGAGAAGATCCGGTACTGTGCAATCTGGTTAACCATGTCAGATATGCGTGGGAAGGGGTACGCGTCGAGCTGCGTGTACCTGTTGATGGTCTGGCTGTAGTCCACGACCATTCGATTTTTCTCCCCAGACTTAACCACTACCACTTGAGCTCTCCAGAGGCTGTTGCTGGCCTCGATGACTCCCTCCTGAAGCAACCACTGGACCTCAGAGCTGATGAAGGTCTTATCCTGGGTGCTGTACCGTCTGCTCCTGGAGGCGACGGGTTTGCAATCTGGGGTTAGATTGGCAAAGAGGGAAGGAGGATCGACCTTTAGGGTCGCGAGGCCGCACACAGTGAGGGGTGGTAAGGGTCCGCTGAATTTAAGGGTCAGGCTCTGGAGGTTGCACTGAAAATCCAGGCCAAGGATAAGTGCAGCGCAGAGGTTAGGGAGGACATAGAGGCGAAAACCGTGGAACTCTACGCGTGACCGTACAGTACCCACAGATCACTGCGCGATGGGATCTGGAGGCCAGGGAGATACTTTGATTGGTAGGGTGTACCTGAAGGGCACTGTACCATATATAAGGGCGCCTTACCGTATTTGGATGTACAAAGCTCTTGGTGCTCCCGGAGTCCAGTAGGCAGGAGGTCACGTGGCCGTTGACTTTCACGCTGGTGGATGTGTTGGTCAGAGTGTGTGGTCTGGACTGGTCGATTACCATGGATGTGAGTCGTAGTTGATCGTCGGGTAGTGAGACGTCCTGGCAGTCACAGTCCCGAACTAGTGGGATCAGGGCCCTCCAGAAGTCCTCGATTGACTCACCAGGTAGTTGAGTACGCATTGCGAGCGCGTGTCTGGCAAAGAGCGTGTTCGTCTTCTGCTCATAATTCTCTTTGAGTCGAGTCATAGCATCAGCGTAATTGGGCACATCCTGAATCAGCGGGAAGATTTTAGAGCTCAGTCTGGAGTACAAGATTTGAATCTTCTGAGCTTCTGGAATAGGGGTCGGCGCCGTGTTGATATACGCTTCAAAACAAGCTAGCCAGTGCTGGAAGTCCTTTCTGGCATCGCTTGCGTGTGGATCCAGCTGCAGTCGATCTGGTTTAATCCGGAGGTCCATCTTCTGAATCAGATACTAATAAATTGAGGCACGATCAATTTGGCTGGAGACGAAGTTGAATTCAAACTGAGGCTTTATTAGTATTTGAAGTGCGGCCTCCTACAGCAGCTGACGAAATGGCTGCGAGCTGAAGGCCACGCATATTTATAACCCAGCTCCTGGGCGGAGCTAGCATGCTGGGGCCCAGGTGAACCTGTAGTGTAGGTTCTACCGTACAACCCTTAATATAGGAACACAGTAGTTTACCACAGCCTGCTGGCGGGACGGAAAATCCTGACATTGGCAGGAGCGCACCGCACCAGAAAACTGGTGAGATGGGACGGAGAATCCCGCCCTAGATGTTTGGTTCTGTTTCATTGTACGAGGGCAGTGAAAGTGCTGAGACAAGTGTTTTGTTGAAGTGCTGTCAAACATCCTTCGTAAAAGAAAGTTAAACAGAAATCCAGGAAGGTCTGCTGATAAAAAAAATGATCATATTCAGGATCCAAATGCTATTGGTTGAGGTGAGTTTGTGTGCTGGCTAATATATTTGGTCTCATAATTATTTCAGAACAATCGAAGCTAAAAGAGAGTGAAGATGACAGTGGCCGAGCAGTTGAGAAGACAATTTGTCACGTTGAAAGAGGTAAGTATCTATGTCGAGTACATTATTCCCATTCTTATCGCTGGGCTGTCATATATTCTGTCACAATAAACACACAAATAATCTCAGTGTGGATTTCACCAGGAGAGGGGTTTTCCAAACTTTTCATCACTTGAACAGTTGGTACAGCATCACGGAGGAGAATCTAGGATAGCGATAGAATTGGAGAGGCACTTTGCAAAGTGTTTGTGTTTTGTACAGCATTATCCCACCAATAGCAGGTCAAAAGAATGCAAATACAAAAGCAAAGTAATGCAGAGGCTGGAAATCTGAAATGAAAGAAAGAAAATGCTACAAAACTCAGCAGGTCGGACAGCATCTCTGGTGAGAAACAGAGTTAATGGCCGGGGAATTCCAGTGGCTCCCACCACGGCGGGGCATGCGGCCGGCCATCCAAACGTCCATTGTCATTCGACGGAACTGGAAGATCCTGGAAGTAGGTGGGGGTACAAAACCCAGCCAATGATTCTGGTCGGGACAACCCATCTGCTCCAATGAAGGATCATCAAACTAAAGCATTCATTCTAGAACGAGAGTTCACAGATATAGGTTGGCAGTTGGTAGATTTAAAACTGAGATGAGGAGGAACTACTTCTTGCAGAGGGTGGAGAATTTGTGGATCTAGCTGCCCATACTGCTGTGGAATCTAAATCATGTGGTTTCAAGAAGGAGATAGACATATTTCTGATTTTATAAATGGGTTAAAGGGAAATGGGCAACAGGCAGTAAGGTGGATTTGAGACCGGGAAGAGAACAGCTGTGGTCTGATTCAATGGTGGAGCAGGCTCAGAGGGCTGAATTGCCTACTTCTGGTCTTGATACCTGTCATGATATGCAAACATGCAGCTAATGAACACATAGAATAGGACACGACCAATGAGCAGTCAGGACACTCTGGTGTGGTATCTCACTATAAAAGGGATGAGGCCCTCAAATCCCGCCTCTTTCCACAGACCAACATCTACAGAGTGAGACAGGGTGTATCCTCAGTATCACACCCCAGCACGTGGCTTAGAGCAAGGCTGGTTCAGTTAGACTGAGTTACTACATTTAGATTAGAAGAGAGTCGAACTCATTGAGAACTGTGCTGAAAGTTCAATAAAACACATTGAACTCACTTCAAAGTCTGGAGCATCTTTTACTCAAAACTGCACCAAGTGGCAGCTTGTGTTATTCCAAATTACATAGCACGACAGTGCCTAACCGAGGTGAGTGTCTCTGGGATGGTGGAGGGTGTTGGAGACAGATGTGACAGGAAGTCGGTGTCTTTCCCGGACTCGAGCTCCTGGGGTGTCTCGGGATGCAGGTCGAGGGCTACCATCTGAGTCGGTCACATCACCGTCGCTGGTTAACACACGGGGTTCTGGCTGTGGCTGGGAGCGGGGGATGACAGATGGGCCCGCCTTATCACCAGCAGCTCCTGCAAGACACAAGACAAATTGCAGTGCGGTGGTGGGGTTGGGGGCGGTTTGGTGGGGGGGGGGGGGGTGGTGGGGGAGGGGGTGGGGGTGGTGGGGGGGGGGGGTGGTGGGGGGGGGATGGGAGGGGTGGGGGGGTGGGGGGGGGGGTTGGTGGTGACGGGTGACACACATGTCATGGGGAACCGCAATGCAGTGGGGTCTCACTTCCTCGCCTGATGCTGGCCTCCGCCTCGACGACTGCCCTTTGCTCGGGCCCTCCGACTACATCCAGTGCCCTCTGTTCCACTGTGTTGAGGGGCCACAGTTCTGGCGGCCTCCCTCCAGTCTTATCCTACTCTCAGTGGTTGTGCGCAGCCTTCTCCTGGTGGGCGAGTGGGGTGAGGGGGATTTGTTACGGACGTGTGGGACAGGGGTTGGTGCTGTGGGCACACTGCTGCCTGCTCACCCTGGCCGCCCTGAAGAGGTTGTGCAATTTCCTTCGGCACTGCTGGCCGGTCCTGGTAGAGTTGCCCGAGGTGCTGATGACCTCAGCTACCTGTGCCCAGGCCTGGCGAATGATGGCAGCTGGCAGCCTCCATCCCACCCCCGAATCAGGGTCGCCCACTTCTCCTCCACAGTGCCTACAGTTCCACATCAGTAAACTTTGTGCCGCTCGTCTTGGTGCCATTTCGCTGGCTGGGATGGTGTGCGTGGGGAGTGAAGTGTGTATTCGCAGGTGCAGCTTGTCAGCCTCTGGAGTGTCAATCTCGAACCCGGTGAATCCGGCATCACTTCTCATTGGAATCGATTGTGTTCCACATGGTGCTTGTGCAAGCCCCTTAACGGTTGTTGAATTAGTCCTGGTGCGGCGCCGCTTTTACTGTCGTTGACGTCCACTATATATTGAGAACAAATTAAGTTCCCTTTTGACAAACTCCAGACTAGTAGATGTGAGCATTCTGGCAAAAAAAGAACCTGCCTTTTACTGTGAAAATGTGGTCTGTCACCTTTACCTTCCACCCCATTGGGTTTGATTGGACGCCTTGCTGACTAAATCCACTTGAATAATGCTGTAGACTGAATGCCTGGAATTGAAACAGGGGACTAATATGAAAGGGTAAGGGTGACACGGTGGCACAGTGGTTCGCACAGCTGTCTCATAGCGCCAGAGACCCAGGTAAAATTCTGGACTTGGGTCACTGTCTGTGCGGAGTCTGCACATCCTCCCCGTGTGTGCGTGGGTTTCCTCCGGGTGCTCCGGTTTCCTCCCACTGTCCAAAGATGTGCAGGTTAGGTAGATTGGCCATACTAAAATTGCCCCTTTGTGTCCAGTGATGTACAGAATAAGGTGGGATTTCGGGGATAGGGCAGGGGCGTGTGCCTGGGTAGGGTACTCTCTCAGAAGGTTGGTGCAGACTCAATGCACCTGCTCATTGATGCACCGTCAATTACCACAAAGACGAAAATAGTGGAACAATCGAGGCTTTATTGAACAAGATGTTGTACCTCCTGTAGCTGGAACCAGAATGGCTGCAGCATCGGAGAGCACACACATTTATACGCCGCCTGCTGGGTGGAGCCAGTAGGCAGGGATTTACCGTTGTACCCTTAATATACGGGCAGTGCTGTAATACATATAATATGCCACTAGTGGTGACTACCACATTCACCCCCTGTTAAAAAGGAGTCCGGCGGGGGTGGTGGAAAAGATTACAAGTTAATTCTGTCGGGGGCCTTGACCCTCCTCTGCGATCGCCTCAGTCCTGGTGGTGATGTAGGCGCCGACTTGGTCACATGCGACTCCGGGAGCGTGTTGTCCTCGTCTTTGTCACTCCTGAGTGGATCCAGTGGGAGGACGGATCCTGCTGGGGTGGGGGCTGCGGTGAGGTTCGCTGGAGGGAGGGTGAGTGACGCAGGGGTGAATGAGGCAACCGGGCGGGTGGGGGGATGGTGGTGTCAAGTCGTGGGTCGTGGGGGGGGGGGGATCCAGCTGGTTCCAGGTCCCGCTTATGGTTCCGCACATGCTTCCGGAGGAGGACGGGTCCAGGAACTGTCAGCCATGTTGGGAACGAGACCCCGGAGGTGGACCTCCTGGGGTCTCATTAGTCACGGTGCAGAGGAGCGATTGGATGGAGTGGAGCGCTTCGGGGAGGTCCTTCTGCCAGCGGGAGACTGGGAGATTTTTGGACTGCAGGACCAGCAGGACGGCCTTCCAGACCGTCCCGTTCTTCCTCTCCACCTGCCCGTTTCCCCGGGGGTTGTAGCTGGTCGTCCTACTCAAGGCGATGCTCTTGCTGAGCAGCAACTGACGCAGCTCATCGCTCATGAAAGAGGATCCCCGATCGCTGTGGATATAGGTGGGGAAACCGAACAGAGTGAAGATGCTGTGCAGGGCTTTGATTACCGTGGCAGAAGTCATATCGGGGCACAGGATGGCGAAAGGAAACCGGGAGTACACATCAATCACGTTCAGAAAGTACATATTGCGGTCCAGAGGCCCTTTGAAGTCCACGTTGAGGCGCTCAAAGGGGCGAGAGGCCTTCACCAGGTGCACTCGATCTGGCCGGTAGAATTGCGGCTTGCACTCTGCGCAGACTTGGCAGTCTCTGGTGATGGTCCTGACCTCCTCAATGGAATAGGGCAGGTTGCGGGCCTTGATAAAATGGAAGAACTGGGTGACCCCCGGATGGCAGAGGTCATAGTGGAGAGCCCGGAGTCGGTCCACTTGTGCGCTGGCACACGTACCGCAGGATAGGGCATCAAGGGGCTCGTTGAGCTTACCCGGGTGATACAAGATCTCACAATTATAAGTGGAGTGCTCGATCCTCCACCTCAAGATCTTGTCATTTTGATCTTGGCGTGCTGTGTATTATTAAACATAAAGGCAACCGACCGTTGGTCAGTGAGGAGAGTGAATCTCCTGCCGGCCAGGTAATGCCTCCAATGTCGCACAGCTTCCACAATGGCTTGGGCCTCCTTTTCGACAGAGGAGTGCCGAATTTCGGAGGCATGGAGGGTGCGGGAAAAGAAGGCCACGTGCCTGCCCACCTGGTTGAGGGTGGCGGCCAGAGCTACGTCCGATGCATCGCTCTCGACCTGAAAGAGGAGGGACTCGTCGACCGCGTGCAACGTGGCCTTGGCGATGTCTGCCTTGATGCGGTTGAAGGCCTGGCGGGCCTTAGCCGCCAGGGGGAAAACTGTGGACTGAATGGGTGGGCGGGCCTTGTCCGCATAATTAGGGACCCACTGGGCGTAATAGGAGAAAAACCCCAGGCATCGTTTCAGGGCCTTGAGGCAGTGGGGGAGAGGGAGTTCCAGGATGCGGTCGGGGTCGGGCCCTCGGACTCCATTTTCCACTACATAGCCAAGGATGGCTAAGCGGTTGGTGCGGAACATGCATTTCTCCTTATTGTATGTGAGATTAAGGAGTTTGGCGGTCTGGAGGAATTTTTGGAGGTTTGCGTCGTGGTCCTGCTGATTGTGGCCGCAGATGGTGATATTATCTAGGTACGGGAAGGTGGCCCGTAGTCCATACCGGTCAACCATTCGGTCCATCACTCACTGGAAGACCGAGACCACATTAGTGACGCCGACGGGAACCCTAAGGAAGTGATAGAGGCGGCCATCTACTTCGAACGCAGTGTATTGGCGGTCCTCCGGGCAGATGGGGAGCTGGTGGTAGGCGGACTTCAAGTCCACTGTGGAAAAGACTCGCAATCTGATTGACCATGTCAGATATGCGTGGGAGGGGGTACGTGTCGAGTTGCGTGTACCGATTGATGGTCTGACTGTAGTCAATGACCATCCTGTGCTTCTCCCCAGTCTTCACTACCACCACTTGAGCTCTCCAGGGGCTGTTGCTGGCCTCAATGACCCCTTCCCGCAGAAGCCGTTGGACCTCCGACCTGATGAAGGTCCTGTCCTGGGCACTGTACCGTCTGCTCCTAGTGGCGACGGGTTTGAAATCCAGGGTGAGGTTCACAAACAGGGAAGGTGGATCGACCTTAAGGGGCGTGAGGCCGCAGACGGTGAGGGGGGTGTAGAGGTCCACCGAATTTTAAAGTTACGCTTTGGAGGTGGCACTGAAAATCCAGGCCAAGTAACAGGGCAGTGCAAAGGTGGGGGAGGACGTAGAGCCGGAAGTTGCTGAACTCTACGCCTTGGACAGTGATGGCCGCGATGCAGTACCCCCGGATTTCCACGGAATGGGATCTGGAGTCCAGGGAGATTTTCTGGGTGACGGGGTGTACCGGGAGGGAGCAGCGCCTTACCGTAGTGGGGTAGATGAAGCTCCCGGTGCTCCCGGAGTCAAAGAGGCAGATCGGCTCGTGCCCATCGATCTTCACCGTTGTCGTCACGGTCGCGAGGTTGCGGGGCCGGGACTGATCCAGGGTGATAGAGGCGAGCTGCGGCAGATGCTGGGAGGTCCCGGGCTGGTCAGCGGTGGCGGAGGTAGCGGCAGGCGATGAACAGCCAGACGAGCGGGGGACCTGAGGCGCCCTCCAAAATGGTGCCAAAGATGGCGGCGCGCGCACATGGCAGGCGGCATCAAAGATGGCGGCACCCACGGGCAGCACGTGGCTTGCAGTGTTGAAGATGGCGGCGCCCCTGGGTCGCACATGGTGGGGTGTAGGAATGCAGGGCCTGGAAACAGCAGCGAAGTGTCCTTTCTTCCCACACCCGTTGCAGGTCGTGCTCCGCGCCGAGCAGCACTGCCTGGGGTGTTTGGTTTGCCTGCAAAAATAACACTTGCGCCCCCCCAGAGTTGGCTGGCTGCCGCGCGGCGCAGGCTTGCGGTGAGCTGGAGTCGGCAGATGGTGGGGCCCACGATGCCCACGAGGGTGCCGCGCGGTCGGGGGCGTAGGACTGAACGTTTACGGGAGGCCACTTCTAACGAATTAGCGAGCTGCCTAGTTCCTGCAAGATCAAGCTTGGCCCCTTCCAATAGCCGCTGGCGGATGTACGCAGACTTCATGCCCATGACGTAAGCGTCTCTAATTAAAAGTTTGGTGTGCTGGACTGCCGAAACTGCCTGGCAGTCGCAGTTCCTACCTAGGATGTGCAGGGCACGCCAGAAATCATCCAGAGACTCTCCGGGGAGTTGCTGTCTCATGGCCAGGAGGTGCCTGGCGTATACTTGATCCACTGGTCGAACGTAATGTCCCTTCAGGAGCTCCATCACTTCGGAGTAGGTGGGCGCATCCCGAATGAGGGGAAAAATGTCAGGGCCCACCCGTGAATAGAGGACTTGGAGCTTCTACGAGTCCGAGAGTTCTTCAGCGGCTGTTCTGAGGTAGCTTTTGAAGCAGGCTCGCCAGTGGTCAAAGGCGGACGTAGCGTTGGCTGCTTGAGGGCACAGCTGCAGGCGATCAGGCTTGATGCGGAGATCCATCATTTAAAAAATCTTGCTCAATAAATTGATGCACCATCAATTACTACAAAGACGAGGATAGTGAAACAATCGAGGGTTTATTGAGCAAGATGTTGTGCCTCCTGTAGCTGGAACCAGAATGGCTGCAGCATCGGAGAGCACGCACATTTATACGCCGCCTACTGGGCGGATCCAGCAGGCAGCGGCTTACCGTTGTACCCTTAATATATGGGCAATGCCGTAATACATATAATATGCCACTAGTGGTGACTACCACACTCATGCACGGTAGAGATTCTATGGTTCTATTATTGTAACAGTAAAGGAAAGGGGAGATGAAAGAGGAAAGGGTGAGGGCTAACAGTGAGATCAGGGAGAAGAGAAGATAATGGAACCAGCAAGGTAGGCAAGGAACAGTGGCGAGAGGAGGGAGAGATGTGTCCAATGCATTTGCAATGAGGTCATGATGGCAGTGGAAGAGGCAACCCAACATCTTTTTTTGATTCTTTGCTCCCATTCTAATATTTCACAATATTACGGTTTTGCAAGTAACTGTTTTTGAATAAGAGCTGCTTCGCCGTGCATGTCATTTGGATGGGATTTTCCAGCCCTTCCCTCAGGTGAGATTTTCCAGTCCTGCCACATGCAAATTGCCATTGATTTCAGGACGAGTGGAAAATCCCGTCAGCAGCCAATAGTGAGCCACCTCCACCGCAGGAAAATCCGTTGTGAGAGGGCTAGAGGGGGCAGCCAGGAAACTTTCCTGTCAATGACATTGTGCAGCTTCTCTGGAGGAAGAAAACAAAAATAGCTGCATTTTACAGGATGCCATGGTTCCCACCCTCTTTCCCCAGCTAAAGGTCAGTGGGTAGAAGAACGGCAGCCCCATGCTCATTTTGACCATGAATAGGCAGGAGGCTGGATTCTCTACACACCCCCCAACACCCCCTCAGAGACAGGAAGTCATGACTCAGAGCGCTACCAGCTATTTCATTGGCCGGCAGCTCTCAGCAGCGTGCCATGAGATTGTTGTTAGAACTAGATACCGAGGTAAGTTGCCGACTGGGGGTCGGGGTGGGCGGGTGTGGGGGGAGGGTGCGGAGTTGTCAGGGACATGCTGGCAGGTCTCAATGAGAGAGGGATGGGAGGACTAGGTTTGTGAGGTGAGGATGGAGGGTAAAGGGGGAAATGCAATCTTGGGAGTTTGGGAGTTTGAATTGTTGACATGTGTGGTGGAAGTCACCCTCTGATCCTGATGGCACATTTTATTTTTTCAAGTTTTAGAAACTCCGCTAGGTCGGAGATCCAGTCTGAGCGAGTACAAAACTCTGGCACGGCCGCATTTGGAGTATTGCGTACAGTTCTGGTCACCGCATTATAGGAAGGACGTGGAGGCTTTGGAGCGGGTGCAGAGGAGATTTACCAGGATGTTGCCTGGTATGGAGGGAAAATCTTATGAGGAAAGGCTGATGGACTTGAGGTTGTTTTCGTTGGAGAGAAGAAGGTTAAGAGGAGACTTAATAGAGGCATACAAAATGATCAGGGGGTTAGATAGGGTGGACAGTGAGAGCCTTCTCCCGCGGATGGAAATGGCTGGCACGAGGGGACATAGCTTTAAACTGAGGGGTAATAGATATAGGACAGAGGTCAGAGGTAGGTTCTTTATGCAAAGAGTGGTGAGGCCGTGGGATGCCCTACCTGCAACAGTAGTGAACTCGCCAACATTGAGGGCATTTAAAAGTTTATTGGATAAGCATATGGATGATAATGGCATAGTGTAGGTTAGATGGCTTTTGTTTCGGTGCAGCATCGTGGGCCGAAGGGCCTGTACTGCGCTGTATCGTTCTATGTTCTATGTTCTATGAGGCCTTGGGTGGCACTGTCGAACTCCATCCAAGCAGGAGTCGCGACCGGGCAACCAGGGAGACCAATGCCACGGTATCGCCCTCCCTCCCCACAAAGAGCTCTGGGTGCTCCTATACCCCGAAGACTGCCACTAATGGCTCCATCTTCACTCCTACCACTCTGGATATTGCCTCGAAGAAGGCAACCTGAAGAGTTTGGGGCAGGACCAGAACATTTGGGTGTGATTAGCCAGACCCCCCTGATACCACTCGCTCTTCTCCGTCACCTCCGGGAAGAACCCGCTCATCCGTGTTCTGGTTCGGTGTGTCCCGTGCACCACCTTTAGCTGCGTTAGGTTCAGCCCTGCACATGATGAAGTGGAATTTACCCTGTGCAGAGCTTCGATCCAGAGTCCTCCCCCTATCTCCAATGCCAGTTCCTCCTCCCATCTTTCGCCGCCTCAATCCGTAGAAACTACTCCAGAGTCTAAAGAATCTTGGAAGGTGACCACGAATGTGTTCACTATTTCTAGGGCCACTTCCTTAAGTACTCTGGGATGTAGATTATCAAACCTTGTGGATTTTTTGGCCTCCAATGCTAAATCGCTGGCTTTGAAAGCAGACCAAGGCAGGCCAGCAGCATGGTTCAATTCCCGTAACAGCCTCCCCGAACAGGTGCCGGAATGTGGCGACTAGGGGCTTTTCACAGTAACTTCATTGAAGCCTACTTGTGACAATAAGCGATTTTCATTTCATTCAATTTCCCCAGCACCATTTCCCTACTAATACTGATTTCTTTCATTTCCTCCCTCTCACTAAACCTGTGTTGCACAACATTTCTGGTCTGTTATTTCTGTCCCCCTTTGTGAAGACAGACCAAAGTATGTACTTAGCTGGTCAGGCGTTTCTTGGTTTCCGATTATAAATTCCCCTGTTCCTGGCTGTAATCAACTGCCCCCTTTATCTCTGACCGGTGTGACATTATTTGGATGCTAAAATTAATTTATTCAATAATGATTATTTTATTTTATTTTGTTTCCACAGAAAATCCAAGTTAGCAAAGCGTCAAGTATAAGAATGCTTGATTTTATATCATGACACCATGAAGATATTCTTCTACTATGAGATCATGTTGGACTCAGGAATGTCAAGAGGTCTCAAATGCACCAGATAAACATCTTGACTGTAAATATAGACGTTATCTTGCCGTAGAACACTACACTGCGGAAGAAGCTGAGGACTGATCTTCATTGGCTTACCTTCCTGCCGATTTTGTACAACTTATTAAAATGCATTTATTATTATTATCTTGGTGCTAGCACCCTTTCCTCTGCAATCTTGGATTGCAAGATTAAGGTCCTCAAAAGCAAACCCATGGCGTGCAAATTGGTTGTCACGAGACAGCTTGAATCTGAAGTGAAGCAGTATGAATGTAAAATAAAAAGAAGAAAATGCTAGATAAACTCAGCAAGTCTGGCAGCATCTGTGGAGAGAGAGAGAGACAGAGTTAACGTTCCGAGTCCATTTTGACCCTTCTACAGAACAGACTTTGCTCTAATGTTAGGGTAATCGGATTGGTCAAAACCTTGTGTAACAATTACAATTATGGGTTCTAATGAGTGGATACATCCTTAAAGGCACATTATTCAGCTTTGGTAGCAAAATAACACATTCAATTCATGTGCTTTACATGGCTGTGCCTGTTCAAGTTTGGAGTACAGCCCTTTAAGGGTTGTTCCTATGTGCAACCCTCTGCTTTTTTTAGTGCTATTTCAGCCAACGACAAATGAAAACTGTACGAATCTGATGTATAAATATTCACTGTGTAAAATCAGCTCTGTTGCTCAATTTTCCTGAGTAAGATCATTATTTGGGTTATTATATGCAAAAACCGTTGAAACAATAATGAGTTTTGAAGTGGATACTTTACATTTTAGTCTGTTCTAGACAGTTACATATTTGGCCTTTTCTATCCTTTGTCCTCTTAATCCACCAATAATCAGCCTGTACTCCTATCACTGTTTAAAAGTGGAGAGGTGTTGACCAGCTTTGTAAATAATATATTCTGTGTTTTGGATAGAATGATAGAAACACAGAATGGTGATGGCACAGGAGGAGGCCATTCAGCATCATGTCTGTGTAGGCATTCCGAAGGAACAATTCGCCAGATGCCACTTCCTTAGCTCTGCAAATGTTTCCTTTTCAAATAATGACCCAATTTCTTTATGGAAGTCGCAGTTGAACCTGCCTTTGTCACAGTTTCAGGCAGTGCATTCCCCATCCTAAGCAATCGCTGCGTGATATTTCTCAAGCCTCTATTGCTTCTTTTTCCAATTACTTTAAATTACTTTAAACCTGTATCTCTGGTTCTCGAGGCAGAGCAGAAATGTCCTCCACCTCAATGTTGCAAAAACAAAAGTCAGTGTATTCAGTCCCGTCCTCAAAATCTATTCGATACCCACCAATTCCACTTCTCTCCTTGGCAAATGTTTGAGGCTCAACCAGACTTTTCACAACTTTGGTGTCATATTTTACAGCGAGATGAGCTTCTGACCATATTTCTGCACCATTGCTAAGGTTGCCTATTTCCACCTCTGTAACATCCCCTGACCCCACCCCTGTTCCGTTTATCTGATGCTGAAACCAGCACCCGGTCCCTTGCGCTGTGAGGCAGCAGTGCTAACCACTCAGCACAGTGCATTTGTGGATGACCACAACTTTTCGCAATGTATATTAATGATCTGGAAGAAGGAACTGAGGGCACTGTTGCTAAGTTTGCAGATGATACAAAGATATGCACGTAGTTTTGAGGAAGCAGGGAGCGGGACGTCCGGTGGCGGTCATGGAGTAAATGGTCACACATTTGGCAGCTTCTGCTCGAGGCGTTTCTTTCGGTCCTTTTCCCCATTTGCTGGGCGGATGTTTCGGTGAAAAAGGTGTAGAAATGGTGGAGGAAAGTAAAGCTCCACTGGTGGTGAAGGTGGATGGATTCACGGACCAGAAGTGGGTCAAGAACGAAGGAGCTGGTGGAGCAAGAAATTCTTTGTGCGCCACAGGTGAAGATGACACAGGGTAAAGGGTCAGCCCTACCAGCCCAGTGGTCTACGGAGCAGCTGGTGGACTTCCTGAATGAGAAGTTCAGCCAGCAGGGGAGGGAAACTCAGGAAGACCTGGCTAAGGTGGTAGAACCGCTAAAAGCGGGGATCAATTGGGTGGAGCAGAGGCTAGAAACCCAGAGCCAAGCGATCCAGAAAGTGGAGGAGGAGGTGGGGGAGCAGGAGGAGCAGCTTACCTCGTTGGAGGCCGAGATCGGGATGATGCGGAATACCCAGAAGCGGCTAAGGAGAAGGTGGAGGATCTGGAGAACCACTCATGGAGACAAAATTGAAGAACCGTTGGGATGCAAGAGGGCATCGAAGCAGCAGACGCTGGCTCATATGTAGCCAAAATGCTGGCCTCTGGAGGTCGACTGGGCGTATAGGGCGCTGATGAGGAAGCCGCAAGCGAATGAGTCGCCGAGGGAGATGGTGATGAGGCTCCACAGATTCCTGAACAAGGAGAAGATTTTGGGGTGGGCCAGGCAGATGAGGAGGTGCATCTGGGAAGGTAATGAACTCCTGGTGGACCAGGACCTTTGGAGCAGAACTGGCCAAGAGGAGAGCCAGGTTTAACCGAGTCAGGCTGCTCTCTTCAAGAAGGGGGTGAAGTTTGGGATGCTGTACCCGGCCCGCCTTTGGGTGACTTATTTTGGGACACCAGAGGAGGCAACAGAGTTTTTAAGAGACAATGAACTGGCAGGAGAGAGAGCGCATTGAACTCTGGAGGAAGTATGAGAAGGTGTTGGTTCTCTCTGCATTTTTGCTTTAATGTTTCTTGGTTGTTGGTTAAGGGACAACCCCTCTTCTTTGAGATTTGTTGTGGGGTTCCGTGGCTGGATGCTTGAAGAACATGGCGGGTGAGTTTCATTGTTAATTACGCTATGGAGGCATGCGAGCATGGGTGGGGGCTGCCAGGCTAGCTGGAGACTGCTGTGGTGGAGCAAGAAATGAGGCGGTGGTCATCCGAGGGTGGACCTGGAGGGTCGCATGTCACGGCCCGGGGGCTGGCCCAAGAAGGGATATGGTTGATCGGCAGGGGGGAAGGGGCGAGGTGCCCCCCGCCAGGTTGGTCACATGGAATGTGAGGGGGCTGAATGGGCCAGTCAAATAGTCACGCATGTTTGCACATCTGAGGAACTTGAAGGCGCTCATGGCCTTTTTTGCAAGAAATGCATTTGAAGATTGGAGATCAGACTAGGTTAAGGAAAGGCTGGCTAGGGCTGGTCTTCCATTCATAGATATAGACATAGAATTTACAGTCAGATCTGCGGTCGTGGAGGGTGTTGGTGGTGATGAAGGGGCTGAAGGGCTTCTTGGACCGCATGTGGGCAAGGTGGGGGGGGGTTGGACCCGAGGTTTGGGAGGCCGAGGGCGAAGGAATTTTCTTACTTCTCCCATGTGCACAGGGCCATAGGGGAAAACCAGATGGGGTTTGTAAAGAGGAGGCATCTGTCAGCTAACATTATAACGTGATAATGATGCCCCGAGAGGGACAGGAGATGGATGGGAGAAGGCATTTGATCAGGTGGGATGGGAATATCTGTGGAAGTTTTGGGACAGTTCGGGTTTGGGCAGGTGTTTGTGGACCGGGTCCATTTGTTGTATAAAGCGCTGGTAGCGAGTGTACATACGAATCGGCTGAGTTTGGGGTACTTCGGGATACAACATGGGACAAGGCAGGGTGGCCACTCTCCCCATTGCTTTTTGCCTTGGCAATAGGGCCACTGGCAATGGCATCAAAGAGTTGGAGAGGGATAGTACAGTGTGGGGGTGGCGGGGGATGGAGCACAGGGTCTCACGGATGATCTGCTGCTTTATGTATCAGAGTAAGAAGTCTTACAACACCAGGTTAAAGTCCAACAGGTTTGTTTCAAATCACTAGCTTTCAGAGCACTGCTCCTTCCTCAGGTGAATGAAGAGGTATGTTCCAGAAACATATATGTGGACAAATTCAAAGATGCAAGACAATGCTTAGAATGCGAGTCATTGCAGGTAATGAAGTCTTTACAAGTCCAGTCGGAGTAACTGGAGAGAGGGATAATCACAGGTTAAAGAGATGTGAATTGTCTCAAGCCAGGATTGGTAGGATTTTGCAAGCTCAGGCCAGATGGTGAGGGTTGCATGTAGTGTGACATGAATCCAAGGTCCCGGTTGAGGCCGTACTCATGTGTGCGGAACTTGGCTATAGGTTTCTGCTCGGTGATTCTGCGTTGTCGCGCGTCCTGAAGGCTGCCTTGGAGAACGCTTACCCAAAGATCAAAGACTAAATGCCCTTGACTGCTGAAGTGTTCCCCGACTGGAAGGGAACATTCCTGCCTGGCGATTGTCGCGCGATGTCCGTTCATCCGTTGTCGCAGCGTCTGCATGGCCTCGCCAATGTACCACGCTTCGGGACTTTCTTGCAGCGTATGAGGTAGATAACGTTGGCCGAGTCGCACGATTATGTACCTCGTACTTGGTGGGTGGTGTTCTCACGTGTAATGGTGGTACCCAAGTCGATGATCTGGCACGCCTTGCAGAGATTGCCATGGCAGGGTTGTGTGGTGTCATGGTCGCTGTTCTGAAGGCTGGCCAAAAGAAGCCGGGAGACCCTACTCCCAGGAACTACCCGGCTCGCAATTCCTCGCGAGATCTATTGCGATGGCACGAGTCGTTGCGATGTAAATCCCGCCCATTGTGGGCAGGATCACTTTTTGGCAAATCTGCATATTAGAAAGAGACAGCAAGTCTCACTTTAATAAACAGCTTTCCAACGTACGCGAGGATTTGGGATCAATCTCCTTCGCCTCAGAAACCTCAGGTGAGCGCCATTCAGTACCTGTCCGCCCAGTAAAGGACATCAGAATCAAAAGATAGTTGGAAGTTCAGATTTCACAACTTTATTCAACTAGATAATATTTGAACACTACCCCATTTTTCTACTTTTAGGAACCATACAACACTGTATTGAACAAAGTACCGTGCAAAGATTTGTTAGAGTAATTTAATAACATGTTCACAAAGCCTGGGGTGGCAACGTGGTTAGTACTGCTGCCTCACAGCACCAGAGCCCGGGTTCAATTCTGGCCTCAGGTGGCTGTGTGCAGTTTACACTTTCTCCCGTGTCTGTGTGGGTTTCCTCCGGGTGCTCTGGTTTCCTCCCACAATCCAAAGATGTGAAGGTTAGGTGGATTGACCATGTTAAATTTCCCCTTTAGTGCCCAAAGGTTAGTTGGGTTACCAGGTTGAAGGGGAGTGGGCAAAGTCGGGTCAGAGAGTTGGTGTAGACTTGATGGGCCGAATGGCCTCCTTCTGCACTCTGGGGATTCTATGATACCTTTTCAATTTTGCTGAAACAAGTGCTAAGATAAGAACATCCCAGTGGTGCCAGGAAGCCCTAATATAACCGGCATTGTACATGACTAAAGAATGGGGGCAGAGAGAAGATTGAATGCATGATGATGGAAGTCTGGTTGAATCCTCAATCTCCTGAGTTCCTGATTCAAGTCCTGCTGTACTGAGTGGTGTTAAATAGAGGCCAGCAACTTACCAGATGGCAAAAACATATTAAGATGCAGGAATGATTTCCATATAACTGCAAATTTGGGCACACAGGTTTCTATTTCAGTTTGCCTGCAGAAGGTTTCAACCATAAAATACATCTTCTATGAGTTGCATCTCATTTTTCATTTTACAGCTACAAAAACAGAGTGCATTGGATTCATTCTAATCACAGTCAAAAGTAAATTGGGTTGACATGTGCAACTAAACACAGAAATTGCCTCTCACCCCAAATTCAATAACTCAACATTCATGGCTTGCTTTTATAATCCTGGCACCAATACAAACCATAACAGCAGAGGAAAGAATCAGTATTTGGTTTTATATTGTCTGAGCTTTGGGTGGTAAGTGACAGAAATAAAAGATTATTTCAAGTTAAACCTTTGGGTCAAATAAGTGTTTGTCCTCAGTGATACAAGTTTAAGCATTAATCACGTGATGAATGCTTTGATTGCATTTGATCACTTGAATTGAATTTTCAATGGTATTACCATCACGGAATTCCCTGTTAGCAACATCCTGGATTTTTTTTTTTAATTTACGGGATCTTCCGCTCCTCCAGCAGCACATTCACGCCTGCATATTTCCTGCTGGCATGGGGGTGGCCACAATGGACGGCTGCCGGGTCGGTGGACCCAGCTGCCAGTAGGGGCGTGCCACGCTAGAAAACGGGTCTGGCGGGACAGAGAATCCCATCAGGATCACTTGGTTCAGGTCTCCTTGTTGACATTCCTAACTTGGCGCCTTGTGTGTCCCCTTATCTATGCAAGGGGCTGGTTAGCACAGGGCTAAATTGCTGGCTTTGAAAGCAGACCAAGGCAGGCCAGCAGCACGGTTCAATTTCTGCACCAGCCTCCCCGAACAGGCGCCGGAATGTGGCGACTAAGGGCTTTTCACAGTAACTTCATTTGAAGCCTACTTGTGACAATAAGCGATTTTCATTTCAAGTATTTGGAAAAAGACAGGGAATGACCCACCGCATGTGGAAAATTAAAATGCTGACCTCGAGCGGATGACGAACCAGGATGGGAAGGTGGCTGCCCTGACTTCCTGGATACCTGTTTGGCATTCATTGGTCAGAAGAGTAAACCATCAGCCCCCAGAAAAAGGGTAAATTAGCAAGAGCTTGGGGGATAGACGGTAGTGCTCAAGAGAGCAGTGCTGGTTAGGCAGCCCCCTTCTTCAAACGATAGATGGACCAGAGGAAAAGGGAGACTGAGAAGGATCCCCAGACACTTCAACTAGAGAGCAGAATGCTGTAATCACAAGCTACTGTGATCAACACACTCTGTGCCAACCGTATGCTTGCCTTCTGGAATCAGTAAACCACTCAACCAGCATGGGTTGCATACTTGGTCTAATTAGTTAATGCATCAAACAAAAAATTAGTTTCCTAATAAACTATGATAAAATTATTTGTGTAGTTGACTGCCTATCTCAGATACCTGTGGCCCCTGAATCCAAATATCTTACACTCCCTCAGAACATGACAGCTGTTTAAGAAATGAAAGGTAATACACTACTGCAATATTTGATGAGGTTTGGGGCTACAGAGCATTGTTGGAGCAGAGAAGAAGCTCCTCACCTGCATCTATTATATAACTAACCTAAAGTACTTTCACTGATACTCAATATAGGCAAGTGTGTCAATTCCTATTATCTTAATTAAACAAAAGTCAGCTCTTAACATTGTCCTTGGGACAAGTTATTGATTAAATCCAGGGTAATGCTTTTTATTTGCAGTGTTTATTTGCAGTGCAGTATTTAACCTCTCTTCAGTTCAGTTGCGAACACATCGAAGGACAAACCTTTTGAAGCAGTTGGACGAAGAGGTAAGTGAATTGAAATCTGAAAAGTAAGTTTTAAATAGTTTCAACATTTGGTAAGATTTCATTTCAAATTGCTAACAATTCAAATACTTTGCAAATAAAGTCTGAACTCAAGAGCCCGGAGGGTCAGTAAAGTAGTGGAAAGCCCTGTCAGGACAGATCCCCAATGCTCTCCCACCTCCAGGAAAGTTTCAGGGCTGGACTGCCACGTAGACAAGAAGTAAAGCAAAGTAATTAAGGGTCATTTTCCCACATCAATGACACCTTCCTGGTGTCAGAGGGGCCACGAGACCCTGGCGACAATTTAAAGCTGACCTCAAAGCAGGAGATCAGAGTCCGAGCTATCTAAGCCTGATCTCCATGCCCCACATGGCTATTCTTAAGAAAAGGTTCCCTCTTCAGACTAATGGGCCCAGCAATTCTGGACTTTCTTTGTTATGGAACCTTACACGGATCACCCAAGGCTACAGGGATGGCTCCTTGGGAACAAGGGTTAGCCCCTCAAGGTGTGGCTGATGATGCCAGTGTGGAGACCACAGACAGCTATGGAGACCCACTACAATGAGGCAGACACTGATCATAGGTCTCCTCAAGATGCGCTTCCACTGCCTGTGCCGGTCGGGTGAGCTCCAGCAGTATAGCCCCCACAGGGTCTCCTGCATTGTTGTGGTGTGCTGAGCTCTCCAAAACCAGTCTTTGCAACGGGGTGAGGAGCTCTCAGAAGAGCATCTGGAGGAGCGGCACATCTGCTCAGACCAGGAGGAAGTCTAGGAAGGTGAGGTGGAGGAGTTGAGGGAGGAACATGTGTCACAATTCCCAATTGTTGTCATAACTCGATGGAAAGATTTCAGAATGGAGCCCTGGCACAAAAGACCTTAACTTTAATAAATAAAACAGAATGTGGAGCAGCAGAGTCACAGGACCGCCAATTAGTTTTTAACAACCAGGGAAGAACATTTTATTAAACATGAGAAAATTGGATTATGATACTATATCCCTTTACTCCCCCCTTAGTTTAACAACTAGGGTCAATAAGATTAAGGAGATAAATGTGTGGCTCAAAAAGTAGTGTGGGAGAACTGGGGCGAAATTCTCCGGAAATGGCGCGATGTCCACCGACTGGCGCCCAAAATGTGGAAAAGTGTGAAGTTATGCACTTTGGTAGAAAGAATGGAGGCATATATCATTTTCTAAGTGGGAAAAGGCTGAGGAAATCAGAAGCACAAAGGGACATAAGAGTCTCAATTCAAGATTCTCTTAATGTTAACATACAGGTTCAGTCGACAGTTAGGAAGGCAAATACAATGTTAGCATTCATGATGAGAGGGCTAGAATACAAGAGCAGGGATGTACTTCAGAGGCTGTATAAGTCTCTGGTCAGACCCCATTTGGAGTATTGTGAGCAGTTTTGGGCCCCGTATCTAAGAAAGGATGTGCTGGCTTGGAAAGGGTCCAAAGCAGGTTCACAAGAATGATCCCTGGAATGAAGAGCTTGTCATATGAAGAGCAGTTGAAGACTCTAGGTCTGTAGTCGTTGGAAGGATGAGCGGGGATCTTATTGAAATTACAGGATACTAAGAGGCCTGGATAGAGTGGACATGGAGAGGATATTTCCACTATTAGGAAAAACTAGAACCCAAGGAACAGCCTCAGAGTGAAGGGATAATCCGTTAAAACTGCAATGAGGAGGAATTTCTTCAGCCAGTGGGTGGTGAATCTGTGGAACTCATTGCCGCAGAATGCTGTGGAGGTCATCACTTTTCTTTAAGATAGAGATTGATATGTTCTTGATTAATAGGGGGATCAGGGGGTTGGGGAGAAGACAAGAGAATGGGGATCAGAAACATATCAGCCATGATTGAATTGCGGAGCAGACTCGATGGGTGGAATGGCCTAATTCTGCTCCTATGTCTTATGTTCTTGTAGTCTAACCAGGATGCAGGGCAGGCAAGGCAAAGGAGCTGGGGGACGAATGGCAAGGAAACACATTGATGCGATAACAATAACAGTACAAGGTACACCCAGGTAGCATCGAACACAGCTGTGGTATGTTTTAATACCGGGGGGCAACATGTATAAAGTTAATATGGCACAGTTGTGTTAACCGGTCGCTGGCAGCCCAAAGTGACTGCCCCCACGTCTGTACACACATTACCTTTGTATACATACCTGCTTATATTCTGAACTTTTTCTTTTCTTTTTGCCTCTTATACTCTGTAAATATCTCTATTACTGTGGGATGTTCCTTGCGATGTTATTCTAAACGCAAAACCAATAAAAAAATATATATTTTAAATAACTCAACAGAGCCCCTCTGTTAAGAGGCATGGTGGGGGGGGGGGATGGGAAAGGTGGGGGGGGGGGGGTGGGGGGGGGATGGGAAAGGTGGGGGAAGGGGGAAGCGTGGAATTTTCTGTATATCTCTTTAAAACTTTATTTTTCTACCTTTATCTATCAAAAGCTCTGAAGAAGCCAGAATCCTTGGAAAGGATGAGCATTGAAGTGGTTGATTTTGGCTCATTTGGTTTGGGAAAACCTGAGCCTTCAGCCATTGAAATGGACCGACTATCCGCAGAGATCTTGAGGGCCTTCAGTGACATTGGGTTTGTGTAACTCAAAAACACAGGGATCGAAGATCAAAAGGTATGTATCCATCTTAATGTTTCAATATGTTTACTAACTGTGCTCATTAACTATGTAAATGCCCAATTAATTAACTTGTGCATGTGTTTCCTTTATTTTGTGTCATAATGGCAATGTAAAGGGTGAAATTACAACTACTTGAGACATGTGTTGTCTCTTCTGTTGACCCTTGCAACTATCAATTTAATGTCTCTCTTTTACTCAGATACTCACACAGACAATCCCAGCATCTCTAAGTCATTATTTTCTAACAAGCATCCTTTCCATCTTATGGGGAAACTGCAGAAGTTTCCATCCCATCGGAATATCTTCAGATAAAATATTGCTGTAAAAAGCTTGCACATTATCATTGTCCCAGTGTTGTGCTGTGCTCCGACTTGGTACCCAATATCCTCACAGTACAATATATTCAAAATCATTTTGCTCCTGTCTCCAAAAGAATCCTCCTTGAAGTATCATAAAGAATGCACATGCTGACAAACTCTCTCCCTTTCCATGTGACATGTGACATCTATATGAACTCTTTCAAATATTATTAGAGATAGCAGACACTGAACAGAAAGAATATGATGATTAAAATCTAGTGAGTGAGATGCCAACTTTACTATATTAAAGGTGCAAAGCCTATTTCATGTGTCAAACATAATTGTTCCTTAGGTGACTGAAGCGATGCATATCTGCAAGAAATTCTTCACACTTCCAAGTGACATTAAACAACAGTATGCCCGTTCAGTGGTGGACACTGAGAATTTGGATCACGGCTGGGTTGGAGCAGAGATAGAAAGGTACAAAAATCTGAAGAACAACTTCTGTGATAGTTAGTGTATGTCTGAGAACAGAAATAGAGGCACAGAGTACGAAAGCAAGGAAGCTACCAGTCATAGAGTCATAGAATCATACAGCATAGAAAAGGCCCATCGTGGCTGCACAGATCAAAAACAACCACCTAACCCCATTTTCCAGCACTTGGCCCCATAGCCTCACATGCCCTGGGATCGCAGGTGCACATCTAAATATTTCTAAAATGTTATGAGGGTCTCTGCCTCCACCATCCTTTCAGGCACCAAATTCCAAACTCCCCACCCTCTGGATGAAAAAGTTTTTCCTCACATCCCCTCTAAACCTCCTGCCCCTTACCTTAAATCTATGCCGCCTGGTCATTGACCCCTTCACCAAGGGGAAAGGTTTGCTCCTGTTACTCTATCTATGTCCCTCATAATTAATACATCTCAGTCATGTAACCCCTCAGTCTCCTCTGCTCCAATGAAACCAATCCAAGCCTATCCAATCTATCTTCATATCTAATACTCTCCAACCCAGGCAACATCCTGGTAAATCTCCTCTGCACCCTTTCCAGTACTATTACATCCCTTCTATAATATGGATTCCAAAACTGCACACAATATTCTAGCTGTGGCCTAACCAATGTTTTATACAGTTCCAGCATAACCTCCCTGCTCTTAAAATCTATGCCTCGGCCAATTAAGGCAAGTATACCATATACCTTCTTAACCACTGTTCCCACCTGCACTGTTATCTTAAGGGACCGGTGCACATGCACACCAAGACCTCTTTGATCCTCAGTACGTCCTAGGGTCCTGCCGTTTATCTTGTATTCCCATGTCTTGTTTGTCCTTCCCAAGTGCATCACCTCACACTTATCCGCATTGAATTCCATTTGCCACTGATCCGCCCATTTGACCAGCCCGTCCATATCCTCCTGTAATATTGTGGTTAGCAGGGCATGTCAAAGGCTAGGAATCCTACGGTGAGTAACTCACCTCCTGGCCCCCCCCCAAAGCCTGTCAACTAGGCACATCTACAAGGCACAAGTCAGGAGTGTAATGGAATACTCTCCACTTGCCTGGATGAGTGCAGCTCCAACAACACTCAAGAAGCTCGACACCATCCAGGCCAACACAGCCCGCACACAAACATTCAAACCCTCCACCACCGATGAACAATGGCGGCCTTGTGTATCATCTACAAGATACACTGCAGTAACTCACCAAGGTTCCTTCGACAGCACCTTCCAAACCCATGACCACTACCATCTAAAAGGACAAGAGCAGCAGATACCTGGGAACCCCACCACCTGGAGGTTCCCCTCTAAGTTACTCACCACCCTGACTTGGAAATATATCACCAATCCTTCAGTATTGCTGAGACAAATTAGAACATAGAACATACAGTGCAGAAGGAGGCCACTCGGCCCATCTCGTCTGCAACGACCCACTTAAGCCCTCACTTCCACCCTATCCCCATAACCCAATAAACCCGCCTACATTTTTTGTTTCGGTCACTCAGGGCAATTTAGCATGGCCAATCCATCTAACCTGCACGTCTTTGGACTGTGGGAGGAAACCGAAGCACCCGGAGGAAACCCACACAGACACGGGGGGAACGTGCAGACTCCACACAGACAGTTACCCAGCGGGGAATCGAACCTGGGACGCTGTGAAGCCACAGTGCTAGCCACTTGTGCTACCGTGCTGCCCAAAATCCTGGAACTCCCTACCTAACAGCACGGTGAAGGACTGCAGCGGTTCAAGAAGGCAACTCACCACCACCTTCTGAAGGGCAAATAGGGATGGGCAATAAATGCTGGCCTAACCAGCGACGCCCACATCCTGTAAATGAACGAAAAAAATCAAAGACTCTCCTCCTCACTATTTCCCACCCCAACAATTTTTGTATTATCCTTGAATGTACTGATGAACCCTCCTACATTCATATCTAAATAATTTCTCTAAACCACAAACATCAAATGCCCCAACACTGATCCCGCAAGACCCCACTGGACACAGGCTTCCAGTCAGAAAAACACCCGTCAGCCACCACCCTCTGCTTCCTGCCACTCAGCTAATTTTGGATCCAATTTGCCAAATTTCCTTTGATCCCATTGGCTCTTACTTTTACTACCAAACTCCCATGTGAGACCTTATCAAAAGCCTTGCTGAATTCCAAGTAGACTACATCAAATGCATTTTCCCCTTGTACACACCTGGTCACCTCTTCGAAAAACTCAGTTATGTTGATCAGACATGACCTCCCATTAACAAAACTGATTAATTCTTAATTAATCCCTGCCTCTGCAAATGCAGGTTAATTCTGACTCTCAGAATTGCTTCCAATAGTTTCCCCACCACTGAGGTTAGACTGACTGGCCTGTAGTTTCCTGGGCTATCCTCCAGGCCTCCTGCACCTCTCCTGTGGACAGAAAATTATTGCCTGAGTCCTTGCTATTTCCTCTCCAGCCTCACTCAGCAGCGTGGGATACATTTCATCTGGCCCTTGAGGTTTGTCTAACTTTAAGCTTGCCAGACCGCCCCCCCCTCAGAACTTCCTCTCTGTTTGTGTTAATCTCTTCAATTTTATTACAGTTATGCAAAACCTTTTAAGTCATCTGAGATGCACAATAAGAGGAGCTTCACTATCATGGTAAAATGAAAGCAAGGGTGCATTGCATATGACTTGTGGAGAGACAGACTTGACAGAGCAGATTACTTTTTCTTCTTCCAAACTTACGTTCAAGTCAAGCTAATTAATCAAATGCTAAATTATGAGTAGAAATTTGCATAATAATAATAAAAAAGAATATGCTTGTTCTTTACAGCTTAAATCCTACACGGCCTGGGGACCTGAAGGAAACGTTTAATGTGTCAACATTATCTTCACGTATTGTAAGATTGAAGAAGTTCCAACTATGAACTGTATATTGTAAATTGGATCTGATAAAATAGTGGGCTTGAGGGGACATTTAGCCAGTTGCCTGTTAGACTAGCTCTAAGTGAAGCACCAGTCCCAGTTTCTGCTTGCTGTAAGAAAGGAAAGCAGGGCAGAAAAACAGGATGGAGTCTTCAGAAACTGGGGTCAAGACTACAGGTGAGCCTTACATTTGCTGATGTGCAGAATCCAATCTAGGGTTGAGAGTTGAGAGTTCTCCTTGTTCAGGAGATATTTTTTCTCCCAATTTGCAACCACAGTCCTTCAGTTGCAAGGGGCTGGTTTAGCACAGTGGGCTAAACTGCTGGCTTGTAATGCTGACCAATGCCAGCAGCGCGTGTTCAATTCCAGTACTAACCTCCCCGAACAGGCACCGGAATATGGCGACAATGGGGGTTTTCACAGTAACTTCATTGAAGCGTATTTGTGATAATAAGCGATTATTATTATTAGTTGGGGCAAGGTCCAGCCTAATTCCGGAGAAATACAAAAAGATATTCCGCTTGCCTCATGACTGATCCCCTGTGTTCACGCCCCATGATCTCTCATCCTTTTGCATTCGTACTATTTCTTCACCACATTTAATTTCTGTTCCTTGCCCTCACACTCTCTCCACTTCCTATTGCCCAATCCTCCTCCCTGTCCTCCATGTTTTCTCCATTTTCACAACCTCACTGTTCTCACTAACCTTCTCCCAGTATCAGGGGCGAGATTCTCCGACCCCCCGCCGGGTCGGAGAATCGCCGGGGGCTGGCGTGAATCCCGCCCCTGCCGGTTGCCGAAGTCTCCGGCACCGGAGATTCGGCGGGGGCGGGAATCGCGCCGCGCCGGTTGGCGGGCCCCCCCCCGCTCGATTCTCCGGCCCGGATGGGCTGAAGTCCCGCCGCTAAAATGCCTGTCCCGCCGGCGTAAATTAAATCACCTACCTTACCGGCGGGACAAGGCGGCGCAGGACTCCGGTGTCCTGGGGGGGGGGCACGAGGCGATCTGGCCCCGGGGGGTGCCCCCACGGTGGCCTGGCCCACGATCGGGGCCCACCGATCCGCGGGCTGGCCTGTGCCGTGGGGGCACTCTTTCCCTTCCGCCTCCGCCACGGTCTCCACCATGGCGGAGGCAGAAGAGACTCCCTCCACTGCGCATGCGTGGGAAGCTGTCAGCGGCCGCTGACGCTCCCGCGCATGCGCCGCCCGGAGATGTCATTTCCGCGCCAGCTGGCGGGTCACCAAAGGCCATTTCCGCCAGCTGGCGGGGCACCAAAGGCCTTTTCCGCCAGCTGGCGGGGCGGAAATTCGTCCGGCGCCGACCTAGCCCCTCAATGTTGGGGCTCGGCCCCCAAAGATGCAGAGCATTCCGCACCTTTGGGGCGGCGCGATGCCCGTCTGATTTGCGCCGTTTTGGGCGCCAGTCGGCAGACATCGCGCCGTTTCCGGAGAATTTCGCCCCCCGATGTGGAGAGCATTCTGATTACGGGACCTTCACTTTACTTTTCCAAGATGAATGTGCAGGGTTAGAGGTAAAAGTACATTTCAGATTTCAGATTTAATTGTTTTTATATGTTGTAAGGTATTATTAAAGCACCTTTTCAAACCTCAACCATCAAACTACATATTTTGATTTTAATTGGTTCAGGGATTATTTTTTTCTTTACTACCATATTTGTATTTACAGTACTGCTCACCCATTCCTAAGGTTCTGAGTTCTATTCTTTTTATAAATGGGACTTTGAGCTCTTTTACCCTTTCATCAGACATTTGTGTTGCAACCATCTTTTTGTTTGCTGCTTGCACTGAATTTGTTTACAAGAAACTGATATTAATGTGAAACCAGCAAACTCATAATCGTGTGGTTTCTTAATGTATCACATTAATACCAGCAGCAAAATTAAGCGCTGTTTCCCCAGTGACTGGGTGCTTTACCTTTTGGCTTCTCAGGAAAAGACGAACAAGATCTCATGCTGATTTGACAATAACTAGAGTCAGAAAGGATGGATTAAAAATAGCAGCAAAGCTCCCTGCCCTTGATCATAGCCAGTGACCTATGGTGGAAAATGCATGTTAGGTCATGACCGAATTAGATTCTGATACAATCAGTCAACTCATGTAGAATAGAATCCCTACAGTGCAGAAGGAGGCCATTCGGCCCATCGCGTCTGCACCAGACCTTGGAAAGAGCACCCTAGGAAAGCCCCCTCCTTCACCCTATCCCCGTAACCCAGTAAACCAACCTAACCTTTTGGGTATAAAGGGGCAATTTAGAATGGTCAAATCACCTAACCTGCACATCTGTGTGCCAATATTCACGGTTACGTTTAAATGCTGAAACTGGCCATTTTCGGCTAATTACCAGAGCGCTGCTTCCAGCGGTACCTTCCAGCAAAGTGGTAAATGTGGGGGAAAAAGTGGGATGGGGTGAAGAGATGGTAAATGTGATAGCTGGGGGTATTTCAACTCTTTACAACATCTTTACTTCAGGTTAGGCACAAATCTGGTCAGTTCGTGGCTGCTCCCCACAGCCCAAATGCTGTTCTTCTCAACATAGGCGACCTGCTGCAGAGGTGGACATCTGACAGATTGATCTTCACGGTAAGATACCATTTGTTTTGGTAAAGTGATATTAAATCAATGTTTTTAATATTTTACTTTTGTGCATGAAGACGAAGGGCGCGATTTAATGGGACAAAAACCACCCTGCCCAGATGGCCTGGGAGATGGTCTCCAATGTCTTCGGAGACCTCCCTCCCACACACTCAGGTGCCGTTTGTGTGGACCAGTACTAAACAGTCTACGTTTGTGTGGGCCAGTATTAAACGGCGCCCTGGCAAGGTGTCCTAGGTATGGCCATTTGTTCCCTGGCCCGGGGACAATATGGTGCAGACATATTTAAATGAGTTTAATGACTCATTTAAATATGATGATGTGGATCATGCCCACCGATTTAGAAAGCATTTGATTTTAATTTCCTATCTGAATTGACAGTTTGCATCCAGGTGGTTCTGTAATTTGAAAATCTACCCCATAATGAACTTCACAATCAATATAGTCTATCTTGGAGCAAAGTGACACTGTGCTTCCAGAATACTGGTCAGAATATTGCCTTTTAGCTCAACAACAGTTGCGCGATAACTCATCCTTTGGTTGGTTTGCAGCTGAAATTTTCCATTCCTGGTTTATTAGAGTTCTTGATAAGACTGCAACTGGTTGATTCTGCCTTGTAGTATATAACATTAATGTGGGTAAATGATTGTGTTTTTTTACAGGTACATCGTGTGCTTCTGCCACAATCAGATGACAAGATGTGCAAATCTAGACAGTCATTGGCTTTCTTTGTTCTTCCGGATAATGATGCAATTGTCACGTGCTGCGATGGGTCTGAGAAGTACCCTCCCACCAACACTCTGCAGTACTTAATGGGACGTATCAATGCCACATACATAATGTAACATTATTTTGATCCAGTGAATACAGCAGCAATTATGAGGAGAGGCTTCATGATTACATGGAGAAGTCACAAAAATAAAGAACATTTAAACAGATTTCGAGAAGCTACAATGTGATTGTTTAAGTATAATGTCTGAAAGCTGGTGGTGGAACATTTTGGGGAACATATGTGTGATGTCAGTGATAGGTTAGTCTCTTATTTCACTAAATTCCCAGTTTCAGCCATGTTTCTGTGAGGGGGTACAATGGAAGGGCCAATAGGGTATTGCCACAAGGGAAGGACATTGGTCACTGCACCTTTGCGGTCGTTGTCTGAGGCCTACAGGAAGACTGACAGCTTGGCTGCAGGAAATGTTTGGACCAATAAATGAGGAGAAAAGAATGAGGAGTAAATTAGAAAGTAATGACCATTGAAACCAAAAAACAGCAAACTGCAGTTCCTACATATTTAAGATGTGTAAGTAAAAACTAAATGCTCAGTTGTTTTAGAATGTACCTTACAGGACTCAAATCAAACATGACTGTTAACCTTCCTGGAGATGACTTCCTCTCTTTATCACACCTGGGTCTGTTTTGTCTGTTAACATTTTCAGTCGGAAGAATAACTCGGTCTTCTGAGATCAAAGTGACATTTATTGGGATTTCTCCAATGGTTTGGTGATTTTACCCAATCAGCAGCTGAGCTACAAAGGCCAATGGAGTTCCACATTTGCCAAATTTAGCCACATCCCACCCCGAAAATAGAGACTGGAATATTGACAATATTTGCTGCATCTGATCAACATGTAAGCATCCTGCTGGAAGTTGAAGTGAGGAACATCATGCTCGTACAGGATTGGGAATTACTATGATGCTACCCTGCGCAAGAATATTTATCAGGGAACTATTGAAGGTGCTATTAGGGGCAATGGTAAGGGGGCTACAAGGTGGTTAAGTGCCCTGGTTTAGTCCTAACATTCCTAGTTACTATCACTGTGCAGTGACAAGTGTGGTATGTAATGTATGTTGTTGTGCATATGTGTACCTGAGTGACACTGATGGGTGGGGGGGAGGGGGGGGGGGAGGGGGGGGGACTATATACATACAGATTGGTTTTAAAATTACAGAGAAGGTTACAAATTTAGACGATCGGGCGCTGTGATCTGTCGTTGAGAGTGCCGCAGTGCTGGTGGCGACTCAAGCGTCGGCTTGGTCTTCGGTGACTCCGGGAGCGTGTCAAAAGTCTCTTCATCCCTGTGTGGGAGCAAGGGGAGGACGGATTGTCCTGGAGCGGAGGCTGCGGTGGGGTGCGCTGGGGGGAGAGAGGGTGGCGCTGAGGCAGAGGGGGTGGGGACCCAGCTGGTGCCAGGTCCCTGAGGGAGACTGTGTCTTAGCGGCCGTCAGGGTACGCTATGTAGGCGTACTGCGGGTTTGCATGGAGTAGCTGTACCCTCTCAACCAACGGGTCTGCCTTGTGGAGCCGCACGTGCTTGCGGAGGAGAACAGGTCCCGGAGCTGGATTGGATTGGATTTGTTTATTGTCATGTGTACCGAGGTACAGTGAAAAGTATTTTTCTGCGAGCAGCTCAACAGATCATTAAATACATGTGAAGAAAAGGGAATGAAAGAAAATACATAAGAGGGCAACACAACATATACAATGTAACTACATAAGCACTGGCATCGGATGAAGCATACAGGGTGTAGTGTTAATGAGGTCAGTCCATAAGAGGATCATTTAGGAGTCTGGTGACAGTGGGGAAGAAGTTGTTTTTGAGTCTGTTTGTGCGTGTTCTCAGACGTCTGTATCTACTGCCCGATGGAAGAAGTTGGAAGAGTGAGTAAGCCGGGTGGGAGGGGTCTTTGATTATACTGCCCGCTTTCCCCAGGCAGCGGGAGGTGTAGATGCAGTCAATGGATGGGAGGCGGGTTCGTATGATGGACTGTGCGGTGTTCACGACTCTCTGAAGTTTCTTGCGGTCCTGGGCCAAGCAGTTGCCATACCAGGCTGTGATGCAGCCTGATAGGATGCTTTCTATGGTGCATCTGTAAAAGTTGGTAAGGGTTAATGTGGACATGCCAAATTTCCTTAGTTTCCTGAGGAAGTATAGGCGCTGTTGTGCTTTCTTGGTGGTAGTGTCGACGTGGGTGGACCAGGACAGATTTTTGGAGATATGCACCCCGAGGAATTTGAAACTGCTAACCATCTCCACCTCAGCCCCGTTGATGCTGACAGGGGTGTGTACAGTACTTTGCTTCCTGAAGTCAATGACCAGCTCTTTAGTTTGCTGGCATTGAGGGAGAGATTGTTGTCACTACACCACTCCACTAGGTTCTCCATCTCGTGCCTGTATTCTGACTCGTCGTTATTCGAGATCCGGCCCACTATGGTCGTATCTTCAGCAAACTTGTAGATGGAGTTGGGACCAAGTTTTGCCACGCAGTCGTGTGTGTACAGGGAGTAGAGTAGGGGGCTAAGTACGCAGCCTTGCGGGGCCCCGGTGTTGAGGACTATTGTGGCGGAGGTATTGTTGTTCATTCTTACTGATTGTGGTCTGTTGGTCAGAAAATCGAGGATCCAGTTGCAGAGTGGGGAGCCAAGTCCTAGGTTTTGGAGGTTTGATATGAGCTTGGCTGGGATTATGGTGTTGAAGGTGAAGCTGTAGTCAATAAATAAGAACATAAGAACATAAGAACTAGGAACAGGAGTAGGCCATCTGCCCCTCGAGCCTGCTCCGCCATTAATGAGATCATGGCTGATCTTTGTGGACTCCGCTCCACTCTCTGGCCCGTACAACTTATCGCCGAATCCCTTTATTCTTTAGAAAGGTATCTATCTTTTTCTTAAAAACGTTTAAAGAAGGAGCCTCAACTGCTTCACTGGGCAAGGAATTCCAGAGATTCATAACCCTTTGGGTGAAGAAGTTCCTCCTACACTCCGTCCTAAATCCAATTCCCCTTATTTTGAGGCTATGCCCCCTCGTTCTGCTTTCCCCGACCAGTGGAAACAACCTGCCCGCATCTATCCTATCTATTCTCTTCATAATTTGATATGTTTCAATAAGATCCCCCCGCATCCTTCTAAACTCCAATGAGTACAGTCCCAGTCTACTCAACCTCTCGTCATAATCTAATCCCCTCAACTCTGGGATCAACCTAGTGAATCTCCTCTGCACTCCCTCCAGTGCCAATATGTCCTTTCTCAGGTAAGGACAAAAGAACAAAGAACAAAGAAATGTACAGCACAGGAACAGGCCCTTCGGCCCTCCAAGCCCGTGCCGACCATACTGCCCGACTAAACTACAATCTTCTACACTTCCTGGGTCCGTATCCTTCTATTCCCATCCTATTCATATATTTGTCAAGATGCCCCTTAAATGTCCCTATCGTCCCTGCCTCCACTACCTCCTCCGGTAGTGAGTTCCAGGCACCCACTACCCTCTGCGTAAAAAACTTGCCTCGTACATCTACTCTAAACTTTGCCCCTCTCACCTTAAACCTATGCCCCCTAGTAATTGACCCCTCTACCCTGGGGAAAAGCCTCTGACTATCCACTCTGTCTATGCCCCTCATAATTTTGTATACCTCTATCAGGTCGCCCCTCAACCTCCTTCGTTCCAGTGAGAACAAACCGAGTTTATTCAATCGCTCCTCATAGCTTATGCCCTCCATACCAGGCAACATTCTGGTAAATCTCTTCTGCACCCTCTCTAAAGCCTCCACATCCTTCTGGTAGTGTGGCGACCAGAATTGAACACTATACTCCAAGTGTGGCCTAACTAAGGTTCTATACAGCTGCAACATGACTTGCCAATTCTTATACTCAATGCCCCGGCCAATGAAGGCAAGCATGCCGTATGCCTTCTTGACTACCTTCTCCACCTGTGTAGCCCCTTTCAGTGATCTGTGGACCTGTACTCCTAGATCTCTTTGACTTTCAATACTCTTGAGGGTTCTACCATTCACTGTATATTCCCTACCTGCATTAGCCCTTCCAAAATGCATTACCTCACATTTGTCCAGGTTAAACTCCATCTGCCATCTCTCCGCCCAAGTCTCCAGACAATCTAAATCCTGCTGTATCCTCAGACAGTCCTCATCGCTATCCGCAATTCCACCAACCTTTGTGTCGTCTGCAAACTTACTAATCAGACCAGTTACATTTTCCTCCAAATCATTTATATATACTACAAAGAGCAAAGGTCCCAGCACTGATCCCTGTGGAACACCACTGGTCACAGCCCTCCAATTAGAAAAGCATCCCTCCATTGCTACCCTCTGCCTTCTATGGCCTAGCCAGTTCTGTATCCACCTTGCCAGTTCACCCCTGATCCCGTGTGACTTCACCTTTTGTACTAGTCTACCATGAGGGACCTTGTCAAAGGCCTTACTGAAGTCCATATAGACAACATCTACTGCCCTACCTGCATCAATCATCTTAGTGACCTCCTCGAAAAACTCTATCAAGTTAGTGAGACACGACCTCCCCTTCACAAAACCGTGCTGCCTCTCACTAATACGTCCATTTGCTTCCAAATGGGAGTAGATCCTGTCTCGAAGAATTCTCTCCAGTAATTTCCCTACCACTGAAGTAAGGCTCACCGGCCTGTAGTTCCCGGGATTATCCCTGCCACCCTTCTTAAACAGAGGAACAACATTGGCTATTCTCCAGTCCTCCGGGACATCCCCTGAAGACAGCGAGGATCCAAAGATTTCTGTCAAGGCCTCAGCAATTTCCTCTCCAGCCTCCTTCAGTATTCTGGGGTAGATCCCATCCGGCCCTGGGGACTTATCTACCTTAATATTTTTTAAGACACCCAACACCTCGTCTTTTTGGATCACAATGTGACCCAGGCTATCTACACCCCCTTCTCCAGACTCAACATCTACCAATTCCTTCTCTTTGGTGAATACTGATGCAAAGTATTCATTTAGTACCTCGCCCATTTCCTCTGGCTCCACACATAGATTCCCTTGCCTATCCTTCAGTGGGCCAACCCTTTCCCTGGCTACCCTCTTGCTTTTTATGTAAGTGTAAAAAGCCTTGGGATTTTCCTTAACCCTATTTGCCAATGACTTTTCATGACCCCTTCTAGCCCTCCTGACTCCTTGCTTAAGTTCCTTCCTACTTTCCTTATATGCCACACAGGCTTCGTCTGTTCCCAGCCTTTTAGCCCTGACAAATGCCTCCTTTTTCTTTTTGACGAGGCCTACAATATCACTCGTCATCCAAGGTTCCCGAAAATTGCCGTATTTATCTTTCTTCCTCACAGGAACATGCCTGTCCTGTATTCCTTTCAACTGACACTTGAAAGCCTCCGACATGTCAGATGTTGATTTGCCCTCAAACATCCGCCCCCAATCTATGTTCTTCAGTTCCCGCCTAATATTGTTATAATTAGCCTTCCCCCAGTTTAGCACATTCATCCTCGGACCACTCTTATCCTTGTCCACCAGTACTTTAAAACTTACTGAATTGTGGTCACTGTTACCGAAATGCTCCCCTACTGAAACATCTACCACCTGGCCGGGCTCATTCCCCAATACCAGGTCCAGTACCGCCCCTTCCCTAGTTGGACTGTTTACATATTGTTTTAAGAAGCCCTCCTGGATGCTCCTTACAAACTCTGCCCCGTCTAAGCCCCTGGCACTAAGTGAGTCCCAGTCAATATTGGGGAAGTTGAAGTCTCCCATCACCACAACCCTGTTGTTTTTACTCTTTTCCAAAATCTGTCTACCTATCTGCTCCTCTATCTCCCGCTGGCTGTTGGGAGGCCTGTAGTATACCCCCAACATTGTGACTGCACCCTTCTTATTCCTGATCTCTACCCATATAGCCTCACTGCCCTCTGAGGTGTCCTCTCGCTGTATAGCTGTGATACTCAAGGAGATCAAAACTGAACACAATACTCCAGATGCGGCCTCACCAACACCTTGTACAATTGCAGCATAACCTCCCTAGTCTTGAACTCCACCCCTCTAGCAATGAAAGACAAAACTCGATTAGCCTTCTTAATCACCTGTTGCACCTGCACACCAACTTTTTGCGACTCGTGCACCAGCACACCCAGGTCCCTCTGCACAGCAGCATGTTTTAACATCCTACCGTTTAAATAATAATCCATTCTGCTGTTATTCCTCCCAAAATGGATAGCCTCACACTTGGCAACATTGAATTCCATCTGCCAGACCCTAGCCCATTCACCTAACCTATCCAAATCCTTCTGCAGACTTCCGGTATCCTCTGCACTTTTTGCTTTACCACTCATCTTAGTGTCGTCTGCAAACTTTTACACATTGCACTTGGTCCCCAACTCCAAATCGTCTATGTAAGTTGTGAACAACTGCGGGCCCAACACTGATCCTTGAGGGACCCCACTAGTTACAGGTTGCCAACCAGAGAAACACCCATTTATCCCCACTCTCTGCTTTCTGTTAGTTAACCAATCCTCTACCCATGCTACCACTTTACCTTCAATGCCATGCATCTTTAGTTTATGCAGCAACCTTTTGTGTGGCACCTTGTCAAAAGCTTTCTGGAAATCCAGATATACCACATCCATTGGCTCCCTGTTATCTACTGCACTGGTAACGTCCTCAAAAAATTCCACCAAATTAGTCAGACACGACCTACCCTTTGTGAACCCATGCTGCGTCTGCCCAATGGGACAATTTCCCTCCAGGTGCCCCGCTATTTCCTCCTTAATGATAGATTCCAGCATTTTCCCTACAACCGAAGTTAAGCTTACCGGCCTATAATTTCCCGCTTTCTGCCGACCTCCTTTTTTAAACAGCGGTGTCACGTTTGTTACTTTCCAATCCTCTGGGACCACCCCAGAGTCTAGTGAATTTTGATAAATTATCACTAGTGCGTTTACAATTTCCCTAGCCATCTCTTTTAACACTCTGGGATGCATCTCATCAGGGCCAGGAGACTTGTCTACCTTTAGCCCCATTAGCTTGCCCAATACTGCCTCCTTAGTGATTACAATCATCTCAAGGTCCTCACCTATCATATCTTTATTCCCATCAGTCACTGGCATGTTATTTGTGTCCTCCACTGTGAAGACTGACCCAAAAAAACCTGTTCAGCTCCTCAGCCATTTCCCCGTCTCCTATTATTAAATCTCCCTTCTCATCTTTCCAAAGGACCAATATTTACCTTAGCCACTCTTTTTTTGTCTTATATATTTGTAGAAGCTTTTACTATCTGCTTTTATGTTCTGAGCCAGTTTACTTTCATAGTCTACCTTACTCTTCTTTATGGCTTTTTTAGTAGCTTTCTGTTGTCCCCTAAAGACTTCCCAGTCCTCTAGTCTCCCACTAATTTTTGCCACTTTGTATGTTTTTTACTTCAATTTGATACTCTCCCTCACCTCCTTAGATATCCACGGTCGATTTTTCCCCTTTCTACCGTCTTTATTTTTTGTTGGTACGAACCTTTTCTGAACACTGTGAAAGATCGCTCGGAAGGTTCTCCACTGTTCCTCAACTGCTTCACCATGAAGTCTTTGCTCCCAGTCTACCTTAGCTAGTTCTTCTCTCATCCCATTGTAATCGCCTTTGTTTAAGCACAAAACACTAGTGTTTGATTTTACCTTGTCATCCTCCAACTGTATTTTAAATTCCACCATATTGTGGTCGCTCCTTCCAAGAGGATCCCGAACTATGAAATCATTAATCAATCCTGCCTCATTACACAGGACCAGATCTAGGACCGCTTGTTCCCTTGTAGGTTCCATTACATACTGTTTCAGAAAATTATCCCGGGCACATTCTATAAACTCCTCGTCAAGGCTGCCTTTACCAACCTGGTTAAACCAATCGATATGCAGATTAAAATCTCCCATGATGACCGCTGTACCATTTCTACATGCATCCGTTATTTCTTTGCTTATTGCCTGCCCTACCATCCTGTTACTATTTGGTGGCCTATAGACTACTCCTATCAGTAACCTTTTCGCCTTACTATTCCTGATTTCCACCCAAATGGATTCAACCTTGCCCTCCATAGCACCAATATCATCCCTTACTATTGCCCGGATGCCATCCTTAAACAACAAAGCTACACCACCACCCTTACCGTCCATTCTATCCTTTCATATAGTCTGATACCATTGGATATTTAACTCCCAGTCGTGACCATCTTTTAACCATGTTTCAGTAATGGCCACTAAATCATAGTCATTCACGATGATTTGCGTCATCAACTCATTTACCTTATTTCGTATACTACGAGCATTCAGGTAAAGTACACTTAGGCTATTTTTTATGTCTTTGTTATGAATCCTAACACCTTGATCAGTAACTTTTCGCAAATTATTTTTCCTCTTACCCTTTCTCCTAATTTTCCTTGTCTTTGAACCCATATCTCTACATAATAACCTGTCACGTAACCTGCTGCCTTGATCTTGATTAACCATTATACTGTCCATAGCTTTACACTTCCCTTCCCCCCAACTTGCTAGTTTAAAGTCTTTGTGACCAACCTATTTATCCTATTCGCTAGAACACTGGTCCCAGAATGGTTCAGGTGAAGACCGTCCCAACGGTACAGGCCCCTCCTGCCCCAGTACTGATGCCAATGCCCCAGGAAATGGAATCCCTCTTTCCCGCACCACTCCTTTAGCCACGTGTTAACTTCCCTAATTTTCTCAACCCTATGCCAATTGGCACTTGGCTCGGGTAGTAATCCAGAGATTATAACCCTGGAGGACCTGCTCTTTAATTTAGTCCCTAGTGTTTGATAATCCCCAAACAGGTCCTCTTTCCTAGTCTTACCTATGTTGTTAGTCCCAACTTGGACCACAACAACTGGATCCTCCCCCTCCCTCTCCAAAATCCTTTCAAGCCGATCAGAGATGTCCCTCACCCTGGCACCGGGCAGGCAACATACCATGCGGGACTCTCGATCTGGCTTACAAAGGATGCCATGAATCCCCCTAATTATAGAATCCCCTACAACTACCACTTGTCTTTTTGCTCCCCCCTCTTGAATGGCTTCCTGTACCACGATGCAGTGGTCAGTCAACGCATCCTCCCTACAGCCCTCTTCCTCATCCACACAGGGAGCAAGTACCTCATACCTGTTGGACAAGGTCAAGGGACGTTGAGTGTCTTTAAGACAGAAGTTGATAAATTCTTGATTTCTCGAGGAATTAAGGGCTATGGAGAGAGAGCGGGTAAATAGAGTTGAAATCAGCCATGATTGAATGGCGGAGTGGACTCGATGGGCCGAATGGCCTTACTTCCGCTCCTATGTCCTATGGTCTTATGGTCTTAAGGGCTGAGGCTCCTCAACTCCTAAACTCAGGCTCCCCCTACCTGCCTCCATTGCAGTCACACCACTCTTTCCCTGACCACTTAACAGTACTTATTCTACCGGGTGTGACTGCCTCCTGAAACAAAGCGCCCCTCCCTGATGTGCCGCAGTGTGTGCAGCTCAGTCTCCAGCTCATCAATTCTGAGCCGAAGTTCCTCGAGCAGCCAACACTTGCTGCAGATGTGGTCACTGACGGTCTCAATGGGATCCACCAGTTCCATCATCACACAGCAACAGAACATCACCTGTCCAGCCATATTCAATTAGTTAATTAATTTAAATAATAATTTATTTTTTATTTTTTATATAACCTCAAGGATAAACCCGAACACCAACACAGCCCTCTCTCGCCACTCACCCGAACTCAGTAACTCACCTAAACTCAGATGCACTCTGTTCCAATGAGCACTCCGTGTCTAAAGGCACTCCTGCCACATCTTTTGTGCACTCACCTCTCCCAGCACTATCCCGGCTCTCTCCTCCCGCGCTTTTTAAATCTCCCGGCTCTCTCTTCCCGCGCTGTTTTCGCTGTCCCGGCTCTCTCTCCTCTCGCGCTGTTTTTGCTGTCCCGGCTCTCTCAAATGATGGTGCTGAGATACTCATTGAAGTTAAGCAGGACACCAGTGAGAATACGAGTACTGAAAGCACAGCACTTAAAGTCAAAGCAGGTAATTTCTGTATTTTGTATGTGTGCACCTCATGGTGGGCGGTTTGAGCTGAAATTTCATGGCACCAACATAAAGATAACTTGAAATATTACTTTCCATCAGTACTACGGTAAAATGAAATCTTGTGGTGCAGTGTTTAGTGTCTCTCCCTCTGATCCAGCAGCTCCAGATTTGGGTCCCATGCAAGGACTTAATGGGGAAGGAAGATGCATTCATAACGTGGTTATACATGTTGAGTAGCAACCTGCAAAATTGTTCCAACATGCCAATGGCATGTGGGTAGACTGGGAGAGACTACTGGTCAACCATGCTTCATGTGAAGTGGCTCCCCTCAAGCTATCAGCCTCTGGCGACAGACTGATAATTATTGGCTTCATTGTGGTGAATCTTGCTGTATCCCTTAAACCCTCTCAGTATCATCATTATACAAGTTTGAAGAAACTAATCTAATTGCTTTTTCTGAAATAAGAACAAAGAACAATGTAGCACAGAAACAGGCCTTCGGCCCTCCAAGACTGTACGGCCATGACAGCTGCCTTGGCCAAATTCCTCGGCACTTCTTGTGCCATAACCCTCTACACCCATCCTATCCATGTATTTGTCAAGATGCCTTTAAAACGCCGTTAATGCTTCCACAACCTCCCCATATAACGTGTTTCAGGCAGCCACCACCCTCTGTGTAAAAAACCTGCCTCGCACATCTCCTCTAAACTTTGTCCCACGGACCTCAAACCTATGCCACTGGTGATTGGCCCCTCCACCCTGGGCAAGAGTGCCTGCCCATCCACTCTCGCCATGCCCCTCATAATCTTGTAGACCTCTAACAGGTCACCCTGCAACCTCCGTCGTTCTAATGAAAACAGTAAAGAGGCGAGAGTTCATCCAGGATTTGAACACAGCACCTTTCGCAAGCCCTCCATTATAACACCCAAAACGAGAATCATACCCCGAGACAAACGAACCACCGGTTCTGCTTCTGCTGCTCTTTCTGTTGCTTTTAAAAATTTCAGGTGACATTCTGCACATTTTATACAAATATTGAACATAACTGAACAGCTGGAAAATAACTGCTAATAATTATGAAGACAGTTTTCATTTTAAATGCAGAATAACCAGCTGGATTCTCCACTGTCAGGAGTGTCCATTGTGCCGGCAAAGCACCCACGCCCAGGGATTTCCCGACGGTGTGGGGCTACCCACAATGGGAAATCCCATTAGACGGCTGGCGGGGCGGAGAATCCCACCACCGGCGGGGGCGGACCACACCAGAAAACTGGTGAGACGGGACGGAGAATCCCACCCCAGATGTTTGGTTCTGCTTCATTCTACTAGGGCAGTGAAAGTGCTGAGACAAATGTTTTGTTGAAGTGCTGTCAATCATCCTTTGTGAAAGGAAGTTAAACTGAAATCTAAAAAGATCTGCTGATAAAAAATGATCTCATTCAGGAGCCAAATGCTATTGATTGAGATGCGTTTGTGTGCTGGCTAATATATTTGGTCTCATAATTATTCCAGAACAATCGAAGCTGAAAGAGAGTGAAGATGACAGTGGCCGAGCAGTTGAGAAGACAATTTGTCATGTTGAAAGAGGTAAGTACCAATAGGGCGGGATTCTCTGAAAATGGGGCTGTGACCCCACGCCGGCGGAAAAATGTTAGTTTTAGAATTAATTTTTAAAAGATTAGAACGAGTTTAAGTTAAGTAAAATGTGGATCTGTTGGGGAGAGCTGACAGAGAGTCGCCTCGCTCCGGCACATCCGGCTGCCAGCCAGGTTGGGAGCGAAACCCCGGAGGTGGACTTCCTGGGGAAGGCAAAGAGATGTTCATGGGGGGTTTCGTTAGTTGCAGTGCACAGGAGCGACCAAATGGAGTGAAGTGCGTCGGGGAGGACCTCCTGCCAGCGGGAGGCCGGGAGATTTCGGGACCGTAGGGCCAGTTGGACGGCCTTCCAGATCGTCCCATTTTCCCGCTCCACCTGCCCGTTTCCCCGGGGGTTGTAGCTGGTCATCCTGCTCGAGGCAATGCCCCTGTTGAGCGGGTACTGGCGCAGCTCATCGCTCATAAATGAGGATCCCCGGTCGCTGTGGACAAAGGCGGGGAAACCGAACAGAGCGAAGATGGTGTTGAGGGCTTTGATGATGGTGGCAGACATCATATCGGAGCATGGGACAGCGAGGGGGAATAGGGAATACTCGTCGACCACATTAAGAAAATACGTGTTGCGGTCGGTGGAGTGGAGGGGCCCTTTGAAGTCCACGCTGAGGCGTTCAAAGGGCCGAGACACCTTCACCAGTCGCCCACGGTCTGGCTGGTAGAAGTGCGGTTTGCACTCTGTGCAGATCTGGCAGTCTCTGGTGATAGCCCTGACTTCCTCGATGGAGTAGGGCAGATTGCTAGCCTTAATGAAGTGGTAAAAGCGGGTGACTCCTGGCTGACAGAGATCGTCATGCAGGGTCCGGAGTCGGTCCACTTGTGCGCTGGCACATGTACCTCGGGACAGGGCATTGGGGGGCTTGTTGAGCTTACCGGGGCGATACAAAATCTCGTAATTAAAGGTGGAGAGCTCGATCCTCCACCGCAAGATCTTATCATTTTTGATCTTACCCTGCTGTGTGTTGGTAAACATGAAGACAACCGACCGTTGGTCAGTGAGGAGAGTGGAACTCCTGCCGGCCAGGTAATGCCTCCAATGTCACACAGCTTCAACGATCGCTTGGGCCTCCTTTTTGATGGAGGAGTGGCAAATTTCGGAGGCATGGAGAGTGCGGGAAAAGAATGCCACGGGGCTGCCTGCCTGGCTGAGGGTGGCGGCCAGAGCGACGTCTGATGCATTGCTCTCGAATTGGAATGGGAGCGTCTTGTCGACCGTGTGCTTCGCGGCCTTGGCGATGTCGGCCTTGATACGGTTGAAGGCGTGGTGAGCCTCGGCCATCAGTGGGAAAGCGGTGGAGTGGATGAGTGGGCGGGCCTTGCTTGCATAGTTAGGGGCCCACTGGGTGTAGTACGAAAAGAACCCCAAGCATTGTTTCAGGGCCTTGGGGCAGTTGGGAAAGGGGAGTTCCATGAGGGGGCGCATCGGGGTCGGGCCCTAGAACTCCGTTCTGAACCACATAGCCGAGGATGGCTCATCGGTTCGTGCTGAACACACACTTCTCCTTGTTGCAAGTTAGGTTGAGGAGTGTGGCGGTGTGGAGAAATTTGGAAAGGTTAGCATTGTGGTCCTGCTGGTCGTTGTGTTTTTGAAAACTCACCACTATTCTTAGAGTTCCCCCTATCCCAAAAAGGGCCGACATTCTAAATGGTGATCAGGGATTCTCACTACCCTATGGTGCTGTGCATCACTGTAAATACATGTAAGCTAGCTAGACACTAGAGGGAGCACCAGAAACATCGCACACACACACTCAACCAATAGATAAGTTAGATAGGAGGCGACCAATGGCCATTCACGATGCACAAGGAGGTGACACGACCACAGGGGGGCATTACACCAACCCATATATAAAGGACACCACACACATGATCAGCTTTTGGCCAGTGGAGACAGTCAGTGAGGAGAGGCACAGGGTTGATTCAATATTACACCCACCACGTGGAAGACAGCAGCTGGTTAGTCAGTTTAGGTAGCTACAATAGGATTAGCAGTAGTGTCGAACTCAAGTTATAAAAGTGTACATAGTGTAAATAAATGTGTTGAAGTTATCTACACATCTCGACCTTCCTTTGACAAATGCAACACAAGGAAGCCGCTTATGTTGCAAAGGAAACATAACAAAACATGGTACCAGTAGTGAACTGTTTAAATCCAGATAGACATACCTCAGCGTACAGTGACAACCAGCAATACCCAGGCAAGATGTTTGAGCTCCCGGTTCCGCAGCAGCTCCAGTGCCACGGCGATCTCCGCGAAAACTGGCAGATATTCCGACAAACGTTTGAATTCTTCCTGGTGGCAGCAGAACTTAAAGGCCTGGCCGATGATGAAAAAACAGAGCTTCTCCTCACCATCGCCGGTGCAAGAGCAGAAGAAATCTTTTAAAAATTCAAGTTCTCCAAGGGGCAAAACAAGTACGACTTCCAGGCATTCCTGGACAAATTCAACAAATACTGTTTGGAAAACCCATTCCAATCGGCAAGAAAAGGTAAGAGAAGCACCAGTGCTCACCTCGAGGCCGAAATCCCGGACCAGAGAACGATTGGGGTCGGCGGCCATCTTGCTAAAGGGACTGCACTAGCGCAGTTGCGCGAGAAGTGCGCAGAACCGGAAGGTTCGTTTGCGCATGCGCGAGACGCCGTGCATGCGCAATCAAGAAAACGGCCATCGAGAAAGGAACAGCGATCTGCGCATGCGCAATCGCTTCCGACATGCTACGTCACGCGCGTCATGACATCAGAGGCCCCAGACCGCACCAATTTAAAGGGGAAACGTCCCAAATCAAAGAAAAAATCTTTTAAAGCTGTAAAACAACCTTCCTTCACCTGGAATGACAGCACAATGCCTCAAATTGACCCAGGAAATGAATTTAACCTTCGAAGAACCCTGCAACAAGCAGTTACCTACGCACAAACCGATGATTCCGACCTTGAATACTTCAATACCGACCTTTACATTTTGTCTGGACCTCGCAAGCCCAATGACAGCTCCATGGTCCTAGACGACTATGACTCGGACAAACCTTTCACCTTGAGAGGCTACCCCAGTACCAAATCTGAACCGCAACTGGATGTGTTGCACATTGGCGACCCCCGCATTGAATCCGACGTAGATGCGGATTCATTCTTCAGATTTGAGGATCTTCAACCCGGCAGGTATGACGTCCCAACTCATCATTGCAGGATGATGCTTCAGCTTGAAATTAAGAGACAGAGAGCGGTACAAGCCCACAGAGAGCGGCCTGCTGCCACACAGAGCGTGGTCCATGCCCCGCTCAGGGTTCCCGATTCTACGAAAGAAGATATGCAAGACTCCACACCGCAGTCCTTGCATGCACAAGAAGTGACTCCAGTATCACAAGACTCCACAGCAAGCTCGTGGACAGACTCCACAATGGCAGAAACGCATGACTCCGATGCGCAGTCCTTGCAGGAACAAGACCATGAGGGTCTAGCAACCTCCTCTGACCAACTAGCGGCAGACGATGCAAGTCTGCCATGCTCACATAAACAGCAAGAAGACTATAACAGTCTACCACGCTCCGCTGCACAGCAGGACAACCATGACGGTCTATCATGCTACAATGAAGGACAAAGCGATGATGACTGTTCAAGCCCAAATGAAGAACAACGGCAAGACAATGACAGTCCACCCACATTGTTTGCACCACCAGATGAAAACTCTGACAATTTACCCAACCCTAGTGAACAGCAAGCAGCTACTGAGGATCTACCCACGGTATGTGAAACGAGTGACAACAGCATCCCACTTCCCATGCAAGAGGTACAAAGTGACAGACCTCAGCTAGTGTGTACAGAGGCACTCGACGATCACTGTGAGACCACTGGTGACTCTGGTGACACCACACTACTTCCACCCTCAATTGCTCTCCACTAGTCAATGCATTCCTGCATGTTCCGACTCCAGACATGCAGCTTCAAGAAATCTCAGCTGACTCCAGTGAACCTGCTAAGACTCCGGACGGGAGCATCAACAAAAAACAGACCAGACTCCAGATGGGGAGCAACCAAACGCCGACTCTGATTCATGTAAGCCAGACTTTACTTCAGACAGGCAGTGCCGCAACCTCAGTGATGGCACGCTCAGGTTGGCAGCAAATAGCCACAGCCAACAGGAGGCAAACGATGATTCTCAAAGTATGGATCAGGATCAAACCTCTGTCTCTGTGCTCGAGAACCAGTCAATGATGGTCTCTGCTGATATGGCTATCTGTAGTTACCTCAACTCAGAGCTCCAGAGGGTATTAACTGGACTGGAGAATGTAGTCTGTGGAAGGAAAAAGAGCAGTTGCAGTCTATCAGTGGCAGAAGTGGACAGACACATTGAACAACTTACCACAGCCAGTGAGCACTGTGACCTGGCTATAAAGACTGTGGAGGAGATTGAGGGAGTACTGGGCCGTGACTTCTATCCAACCCTCGCTGAAGAGAGATCTCGATGGGAGAAGGAGTTAGCAGCTCTTCGGGAAGAAAACGAAAGCCTCACAGCGATGCTGTGTAGCAAAGAAGATGACCTTAACAGGACAAAGATCACTATGAATGCTATTCGGGAGGAAAGAGACCGTTTACGTAGGAGGGTTCGAGAGCTACAGACACGTTTACAAAGCATACAGGCATCTGGTCCAGCTAGTCCAAGTCGTTTGACTGCAGCCAATCGACCAGTCAACCCCAGTACTGGTGAGCTAGCACCAGCAGTAGCAGCAATGATATCCCTATTGCAAAGGTGGCTGAACGAGTAAAATTGTCAAAGACAAGGTCAGAATCTTCATCTTCAGATCGCCCAGTCCTGGGTTCAGAAATCAGCAATATTGGACTACACTTAGCAGCCCTGGCATCACCAAAAACAGACATAGTGGATCTCAATAAAAGACTCCAACATACAGAACGGGAGAGGGATGTGTTAGAAAAGAAGTTGGCAAAATCCCAGTGTGAGCAATCTCATTTAATGCGGGAACATGAAGAGACTCAGGAAAGGGCAACTCTTCGCTATGAAGAACGTTTCACTGAACTTCACAGTATAATTGCAGAGTTAAATAAGAAGATTGACAGGCTGCAGGGAATAACAATAAGAGATGATGATGAGTATTCAGAGTTGCATTCAGAACTTAGTTACAGCCCAGGATTTGCTGCACCACAGCCTGGCCAGACAGCATATTCCTGTCTGATGCAAGGTTCTAGTTTCACACCATAACCAGACATTGATGCGAGCAGCAATTCTGTCTCCAAATCGACATGCTTCAATGCTTCTCAGCAGAATCACCCTTCCAGCACAGCATGTGGCCAGAACCAGTATGCACAGTCTTATCCAACTTCAGCATATGGCACATCCATGACCTCGAATGATACTGTTGATGGTACCTCTTCAATGTCAACGACCAATCAGCTACAAGATGCCATCCGACAGCACCACCACAAACATAAAAAAAGAAAAAGACTCCAAGTCAGACAGCGAAGTGATTTGACCACTTCTTGGTTCCTGTGGCTCGGAAACGTTGATGGTGTTCATAACCAAGAGAGACATTTGATCATGATGATTGATGGTTTATGGACTCACATTAATGATTTGGACTTATTGTTTAATCACCGTTCCCATGACTTGTATATACCTTACCTTATCTACCTGTTGTTTGTTCAGTTTTTCTTAAAGTGTACAGAAAATATAAAAAAGGGAGGATGTGGTGATGTGCATCACTGTAAATACATGTAAGCTAGCCAGACACTAGAGGGAGCACCAGAAACATCACACACACACACTCAACCAATAGATAAGTTAGATAGGAGGCGACCAATGGACATTCACGATACACAAGGAGGTGACACGACTACAGGGGGGCATTACACCAACCCATATATAAAGGACACCACACACATGATCAGCTTTTGGCCAGTGGAGACAGTCAGTGAGGAGAGGCACAGGGTTGATTCAATATTACACCCACCACGTGGAAGACAGCAGCTGGTTAGTCAGTTTAGGTAGCTATGATAGGATTAGCAGTAGTGTCGAACTCAAGTTATAAAAGTGTACATCGTGTAAATAAATGTGTTGAAGTTATCTACAAGTCTCGACCTTCCTTTGACAAATGCAACACAAGGAAGCCGCTTATGTTACAAAGTAAACAGAACAAAACATCCCCAACTCCGATACAGGCTTCAGTGGGTGCTATTCAGGTCAAACTATATTTTCAAGTTAGCCCCGGTATAACCCATACCTTCACCGAAGATTTCACCTACTTACCACTTAGTAGCATCGATCCTTGGATCCCGCATTGCTAAGTAAGTAAAGTAGACTAATAACCACTGTTTCAGGTTAAAACTTTTAAGTTATTTTATTATTATATATGTTTTCCTCTTTTTAAAAGATGCAATCACTGTCTTTACAGAAAAGTAAAAAGATCTCGCTTCTGGATCCTTCTGGTTGGTTGAAGGGACCTTCAGGCCCAACTTGACACAATCAATCTTCTTTAAAGTCTGGTCTTCTTTAGTGTATTCGCTGGTTAACCCGGTTGCTGTGTCCTATCTTTCCCATGTACCGAGATATGAGAGCTGGCTCTGCCGGCTGTCTCTGAGCTGACTCTGAGCTGAATCTGCCTACTCTTTAAATTCTAGTCTTCCTTAGATGTATTAGCTATTTTAGCTCGGCTACTATGTCCTGTCCATTTCCCATGACCGAGCTGAGTGTAATCTGACCCTGCTTCTCCCCCCTCTCTCTCTCTGAGTTCTGCTTCTGGTTCTGGTTCTGCCTGCTGTCCCCTTTCTTCGGGTTTATATTCTCTTTCTAACAGTTAAGTTTTTATGACGTTATTATAAAGTAACTCTTATTTTCTTTGATTGTAAAAAGTATCTTTGATCGAAACCTTTTAATCCAACTAAGTATTCATTTTGACATGACTTCATCTCATAGATCTGATTACATTGTTTCCTTTGTGATGTTCAAAATGCTTTGACTTCAAGAAGTGTTCCTTTTAATTCCTGTCATTTCTATAGTTTTATTTTCCAATTGTGTCCTCAGCTCAATTTTGACTTTGATTTTGGCTTTGAATTATGTTTCTCGTAGACTGATAGTCTCCAGTTTTCTTTAATTTACCTGGTATTAGCAAATTTTTACACCTAGAATTATCACCAAATTCAACTGAACCTCATCCATTCTTTTCCAGATCCTTACTAAGATAGTTACTTTCAATGAAGGTGTGAGCTATTGCTTTTGGCTTATTCAAAATCCTGTTTGTCTTGTTTGCTAAGCCTGCTTGCCCAAGGCTATCTGCATTTTACAATCCTTCCCTGGCAGCTGCTGTTAACCCTTTGTGGGATCTTGCCCTGTATTCTCTCATGTTTCTCTCAGACAAGATATTGCCAGACTTCCATGTTTCAAATGACACATCTTTCCATATTTTCAATAACACCCCGTCTTGACATTTGAAACATTACTATATCTTTTGGTCAATTATCCCCCCATCTAATTGTACTGACTAACATTTATCCCCGATCTTTCTCATTTGTATGTATGTTTTGTGATTTTAAATTGTGCACCGAAATCAATTCGTAAATGTATCCAAATCACAGACCAGTGTCTTTTTTCGTTCTTTCCTCAAGTCCAATTACCGTGAACCATAACCTCAGCCGCTCAGGAAGGTAACACAATAGCTATCTGTCTGTTCCACTACCTCCAAAGCATTTTACCGTAGCAGCACCGTAGAAGCTTCCTCGTGTCCCTTAGAAACAGCACACAACTCAGTCCATCAGTAACCAAAAAGGTCATTTGTCCATCACTGGCTGTTAAGTGTCCCATTTTTCTGTCATCCAAATTGCTTTCCGTTTATTATCGGAATGGTAAATTATGATATGATATGTACCACCCCTTGATTCCCTTGCTTCATTTATTTAAAAGGTTCAATTGACCCTGCTTCTATCCCTGACTTCCTCATATTAATGTCTAACATTGTCCTGAACCATGTAAGTCTGCCAAACCCTGGTGTACATGAGAGAATATCTTTCTGACAAATTTCCTTCAAATCCCTTTCGTCTGTTATCATTTCCCTTACAACATGAAAGTGTATATTTTCCATTACAACATTTGCAATATAATATGCCAACAGTATTCGCAAAACCTCATCGAACTGTCGCTTTTTCCAAATAAATTCTCCCTATTGTTAAATACAGTTAAAAAAAACCTAAGTCTTATCTTAACACATTACTCATTACCTAACCACACAAATAGACCGTGTGTTACAACTTTACAGATTTGCAACTGTTACCACAATTTCAATACTAAAAATAAAGTACAATATCGACACATCCCTTCTAGGCTTTGGGATCCATAGTCATTACATACTAAATACGGCGTGTTAACAACATCAATATTATTTATGATGTTCTATGCAGTTAAATCAAGACAACACACTAAACTACCACTATCCCCCTCTCTTAAAACATTCACACAGTTTAGAAATGCTGATCAAGTTCTCGAACGGCACACATACCCCCATTATCATATATAACAGTCCCTACCAATTTACATGACATTTCTTCTTTAATAACTATAATAGCTCTTCAATGCAATATTGTTTGCTGCATTGGTAATAATTTTCCCGCCATGGCATCAAGCTACAAAAATTCTTAAACTATTGTCTTTTATCATATTGGGGTTCCTCGTCAGTCGCTGCTGTCTGCCGAGACCTTTAATAACTCCATCGTGTAGTACCTACCCCGTGGAGACCTCAGATTATCCATCAGCTGATGTCCAATTAGAGATGTCTGACCGTAGGTTTCATTGCTCAGTAATAATTTGAAATTTTGATTTGTTTCTAACCCGTAAAGTTTTCCTCCAGGCTCTGTCATTTAATTCCCTCAAATATGTAGCCAATTGTATCATTAGTTTTTCCCCCATTGCTGTCTAAAACATTCTTTTCTGGAGTGTAGTTCTCTTCCTTCTTGTGAACTGGTTTGTCTGTTATTTATTTTTTCCATCTGAAAAATCAAATGAACATGTCAAGGGTGGAGAGGGCCCTATTCTTTAATTTGTCCTTTCTATTTTTGTTTGAACACTCCAGAAGTGCCCTCTCCAGGACTTCCGGATTTCTTTTGCTACCGTTTCTTTCCTTTTTTTCTTTTTGAACTGGTTTATTTTCCTTATCATTGATGTACATCATACAATTAAGGCCTGTTAAGCCTCCTTCTTCTGTCATTGCACCCCTGAGTGAGATTCGAAGAATCTCAAACTCCTCCTCTTTTGCACACTCAGTGATCCAATCATTGTAATCTTACCCTGATACATTCCTGATATTGCTACTGCATTTACTTTAATTACTTTATTTTGAATACGGCCGGATTTTTATGAAGGCAAATTCCAAACAGGACATTTTAACTTCATCATCTGTCCTATCAATGCTGCTAACGGGTTTTAATTCACTGTCTTCCCACCAATCGGTCATGTGTTTTAATTGTGATACAATTTCTTTTGCTCCAGATGCCATGCTTCTCTAACTCAACTGTACGTTTACCCAGATTCTGAATGATCTTGTCTTTACATTTTACAGCTTCACTGATTATTTTTCCTGCCGTTTTCGTTGGTAGCTTCACCCACACTTCCTTTGTATTATCAATTGGTTTAATATCTTAATTTTACCTGCATCAATTTTTATCAAATCTTTTCCTGCCATCAGATTCTCAATTCCTTATACTGCAAATAATTCTCATAATTTAACTGTTGATCCAATATCTTTATTCTCTAAAGCTCCTTCTTCAATGTATTTAACATTCTAAACATCATTATGTTTGCTAGTGACATTCTATGATTGTCGGGCACTAGGACCCTGCGGGGCAATGCAGTGTCAATTTCAACGCTCAATTACAAAGCCTGCAAGCAGCTGACTGCTGGCCAGTACAAACTCTTTATCTATTTATTCTAAGACGAATTTAGTTATGAACATACTGATTCACTACCTCATAATACTGATCACATTTCTACCTGCCATTTATAACTTCAAATTGATGTGAAACTCGGTTTTACAAAATACAACATTTTTTAAAAATACAAACACCAAAGGAAACTCACAATTCCTTGTTAGACATACACACATTCATTCATCCACTCAGATCTTGGATCTCTACTTTGTAGGATTTCACAAATCCTTATTAAACACGCACACACGTTTATCCACTGAGATCTTGGACCTCTATTCAGTGGGGTTTTAGTTACTTTGAACAAAAATCGAGACCCCTCCATGCTGATAAAGTTTCACTTATGCAGGAGTTTTTTGCCTCTGTTAATTTCTTTTCCACTCTTGTCTCATTGCTTCAACTCTCTTGACCGTGTTTCAGAGCAAGAGGATTATTCTAATTGCCATTTTTCGGAATTCTAAGTTCTGTTCCTGGTTGTCCCTTTCAGTTGCAATCTGAAATTAAGGATAAGTACCCTTTCTGGGCCCCATCCAAGGCTAACTAAGGCACTATCTTCCTGTTTTAGTTAAAGGTCGATTGGTTATTGGTCTCTAAAGATTCTAGGCGACCCCCATTTCTCTAGGCTTTAACCTCACAATCTGCCTTACTCTAAGGATGATTTATTTTTTGGCCTCCTTTTACCAGTAATGGATGCAAGACTTTTAGTGCTGTCACCAAGATGTCTTGCAGACTTTTTCTCAGGGTCAGCATCTTCTAGTCTGCTGATTTTACACACCCAACCTGAGTTTTATGTCCCCTCGATCCACAGAATATCCTTACAAAAGTCAATCACACATGACTTTCCAGACTAAACTCGGCAGGTAAAGTCTGACTCACACATAGACCAGAAACTTCTAATATCCTAGCCTTTGTGCTGGTTAGAAACTTCTAATATTCCAACCGTTTCTTGGGAACTAGAAACTTCTAATATTCTAGCCCCCACACTAGCCCCGATTCTGCTCAACTAGAAACTTCTAATATTCTAGCCTCGCTTTACCACGAAACTTCTAATATTCTAGGTCTCCACGCTGGATGCCATGGAGAAAGCAAAACAACCGGCTGGGCATAATTAACACAGTGTTAACACGACGGCTGCCATGTAGAAAATAAAGCAACCCGCTAGGCGTAATTAACACGGTTTTAATAAAAACGTTGGGCGCCATGTTTTTGAAAACTCACCACTATTCTTAGAAGTCCCCCTATACCAAAAAGGGACGACATTCTAAATGGTGATCAGGGATTCTCACTCCCCGACTCCGATACAGGCTTCAGTGGGTGCTATTCAGGTCAAACTATATTTTCAGGTTAGCCCCGGTATAACCCATACCTTCACCGAAGATTTCACCTACTTACCACATGGTAGCATCGATCCTGGGTCCCGCATTGCTAAGTAAGTAAAGTAGACTAATAACCACTGTTTCAGGTTAAAACTTTTAAGTTATTTTATTATTATATATTTTTTCCTCTTTTTAAAAGACGCAATCACTGTCTTTACAGAAAAGTAAAAAGATCTCGCTTCTGGATCCTTCTGGTTGGTTGAAGGGACCTTCAGGCCCAACTTGACACAATCAATCTTCTTTAAAGTCTGGTCTTCTTTAGTGTATTCGCTGGTTAACTCAGTTGCTGTGTCCTATCTTTCTCATGTACCGAGATATGAGAGCTGGCTCTGCCGGCTGTCTCTGAGCTGACTCTGAGCAGAATCTGCCTACTCTTTAAATTCTAGTCTTCCTTAGATGTATTAGCTATTTTAGCTCGGCTACTATGTCCTGTCCATTTCCCATGACCGAGCTGAGTGTAATCTGACTCTGCTTCTCCCCCCTCTCTCTCTCTCTGAGTTCTGCTTCTGGTTCTGGTTCTGCCTGCTGTCCCCTTTCTTCGGGTTTATATTCTCTTTCTAACAGTTAAGTTTTTATGACGTTATTGTAAAGTAACTCTTGTTTTCTTTGATAGTAAAAAGTATCTTTGATCGAAACCTTTTAATCCAACTAAGTATTCATTTTGACATGACTTCATCTCATAGATCTGATCACATTGTTTCCTTTGTGATGTTCAAAATGCTTTGACTTCAAGAAGTGTTACTTTTAATTCCTGTCATTTCTATAGTTTTATTTTCCAATTGTGTCCTCAGCTCAATTTTGACTTTGATTTTGGCTTTGAATTATGTTTCTCGTAGACTGATAGTCTCCAGTTTTCTTTAGAACAAAAGAACAAAGAACAAAGAAATGTACAGCACAGGAACAGGCCCTTCGGCCCTCCAAGCCCGTGCCGACCATGCTGCCCGACTAAACTACAATCTTCTACACTTCCTGGGTCCGTATCCTTCTATTCCCATCCTATTCATATATTTGTCAAGATGCCCCTTAAATGTCCCTATCGTCCCTGCTTCCACTACCTCCTCCGGTAGCGAGTTCCAGGCACCCACTACCCTCTGCGTAAAAAACTTGCCTCGTACATCTACTCTAAACCTTGCCCCTCTCACCTTAAACCTATGCCCCCTAGTAATTGACCCCTCTACCCTGGGGAAAAGCCTCTGACTATCCATTAATTTACCTGGTATTAGCAAATTTTCACACCTAGAATTATCACCAAATTCAACTGAACCTCATCCATTCTTTTCCAGATCCTTACTAAGATAGTTACTTTCAATGAGGGTGTGAGCTATTGTTTTTGGCTTATTCAAAATCCTGTTTGTCTGTTATGGGGATAAAGGGGGATAGGGTGGAGGTGTGGGGCTTAACTGGGGTGCTCTTTCCAAGGGTTGGTGCAGACTCAATGGGCTGAATGGCCTCCTTCTGCACTGTAAATTCTATGATTCTCTGACAGATCTGACTCAAACAGCAACAGACCATCCACATACAGCAACACTTGGTGTTCCCTACTCCCCCATCACAATCCCCTGCTACTCCACTGGCCCCCTAAAGGCTGTTCCAAAGGGCTCTATCGCCAGCGCGAAGAACAGCGGTGACAGCAGACACCCCTGCCTCGTTCCCCTGTGTAACCCAAATCTCTGTGATCTCATCTCATTGTCCGTACACTCGCCACAAACTTTGGGCCAAACCCGAACCTTCTCAGAATCTCGAACAGGTACCTCCACTCCTCCCGATCGAACGCCTTCAACATATCCATAAAGACCACTTCCTCCCGTACCCTCCCCACCGACGGGGTCATAATCACATTAACCGTATCCTGATGTTACTGGATAGCTGCCTGCCCTTTACAAAACCTGGTTGGTCCTCAGCGACCAAACCTCTATCCTCCCCGCCACTAACTTGGCCAGTACTTTCCCATCCGTGTTTAACAGTGAAATGGGCCTGTATGACCCACACTACAGCAGGCCCTTCTCCTTCGTTGGGATTAACATAATTGACGCCTGTGTCTCCCCTTTTCCAGCACTCCATTTAACATCCTCAACTAAGGTGGTGCGAAGCTCTGGCCCCGGACCTTTACCCTACTTCATTCCCCCTTATACCATCCATCATCTCCCTCACCCCCACGGCTCTTCCAGCGCTTGTCTTCTCTCCACTCTTCGTCCAGCTTCAGAAACTCCAAGCCATCCAAAAAATTTCCCCTATCTGCCTCCCAATTCCTTTGCAATCCTCAGCCTTCCCATTGACTTGGGGCTCGACCTGTCCACACTCGGTTCCAACCCACAGTTGAAATCTCCTCTCATAATCGACTGGTGAGTGAAATAATTGTCCCACCCATCGCTTCCTCAGCCTGACCTGATGCTTCACCTGGTGGTGCATCTCCAGCAGAAAGTCCACCCTCGCCTTCAAACTCCTCAGGTGCGCGAAGACCTGAGACCTCTTAACCAGTCCATCCATTCCCCTCTACCGTCTGCCATCATCCCTTTCTGGTTCTACCTCCTTTAATATCACCCTGAGCGGGGCCCATCCAAGATGGCACCCATGGCCAAGCTCAGTCTCCAACTCTGACACGTCGTGTTCCCCCCCCCCCCCCCACCTGGCCACCCCCCGCGGCCACTTCCCTCATCTCTATTCCGTTCACCAGCATTACCTGCCAGCGTGATAGCTCTCGCCTGAAGGCCTCTCCTACATACCCCTCCACTCTCCCCACCCCACCATTCCCTCCTTGGGCTGTGCCCACCTCTCCTTACAGACCCCACCATATGCCCCCTCCCCACAAAAACAAAGACACATCCAATACCACAGGTCACCCCTCCCCAAAAGAACAAAAACACCATACATGGCAGGATGGAGGGGGTGAGGGGTTTAGTTACCCCCTTACAAACTTATAGCCCCTCCGAAACCCCCCACTGTCCAGGCCCCCCACCCAGTACTCACATTACCTGACCCTGGTGCTGTGAAGCCACAGTGCTAACCACTGTGCTACCGTGCTGCCCTGGGTGAACTGATGGAGAAGCTCCAGTTCCCGAAAAGGAATGAGCTACGGTCCATGCAAATAAGGAACAGCAACATTCCCCCAGCAAACAGGACACTCACTAGAATCACAGAATTTACAATGCTGAAGGAGGCCATTCGGCCTATTGAGTCTGCACCGGCCCTTGGAAAGAGCCCTCTACTTAAGCCCACACCTCCACCATAACCCAGTAACCCCATCTAACCTTTTTTGGACACGAAGAGGCAATTTAGCATTGCCCATCCACCTAACCTGCACACCTTTCGACTATGGGAAGAAAACGGAGCACCCGGAAGATACCCACGCAGACACGAGGAGAACGTGCAGACTCCGCACAGGCAGTGACCCAAGCCGGGAATCGAACCTGGGACCTAACCTTTTTTGGACACTAAGAGGCAATTTAGCATCTGGAGCTGTGAAGCAACAGTGCTAACAACTGTGCTACCATGGCTCCCTACTGGAGAGACCTCTGACCGTGGGAGTAGTAGGGGACGGTAGCTGCGCTGACATGTGTGGATATGTACTGGTCATTGCTGGATGAGCACAGTACGAAGTCTTACAACACCAGGTTAAAGTCCAATAGGTTTGTTTCGATGTCACTAGCTTTCGGAGCGCTGCTCCTTCCTCAGGTGAATGAAGAGGTCTGTTCCAGAAACACATATATAGACAAATTCAAAGATGCCAAACAATGCTTGGAATGCGAGCATTAGCAGGTGATTAAATCTTTACAGATCCAGAGATGGGGTAACCCCAGGTTAAAGAGGTGTGAATTGTACCAAGCCTGGACAGTTGGTAGGATTTCGCAGGCCAGGTGGTGGGGGATGAATGTAATGCGACATGAATCCAAGGTCCTGGTTGAGGCTGCACTCATGTGTGCGGAACTTGGCTATAAGTTTCTGCTCGGCGATTCTGCGTTGTCGCGGGTCCTGAAGGCCGCCTTGGAGAACGCTTACCCGGAGATCAGAGGCTGAATGCCCTTGACTGCTGAAGTGTTCCCCGACTAGAAGGGAACATTCCTGCCTGGTGATTGTTGCGCGATGTCCGTTCATTCGTTGTCGCAGCGTCTGCATGGTCTCGCCAATGTACCATGCTTCGGGACATCCTTTCCTGCAGCGTATGAGGTAGACAACGTTGGCCGAGTCGCACGAGTATGTACCGCGTACCTGGTGGGTGGTGTTCTCACGTGTAATAGTGGTATCCATGTCGATGATCTGGCACGTCTTGCAGAGATTGCCATGACAGGGTTGTGTGGTGTCGAGGTCACTGTTCTGAAGACTGGGTAGTTTGCTGCAAACAATGGTTCGTTTGAGGTTGCGCGGTTGTTTGAAGGCAAGTAGTGGGGGTGTGGGGATGACCTTGGCAAGATGTTCATCGTCATCAATGACGTGTTGAAGACTGTGAAGAAGATGACGTAGTTTCTCCGCTCCGGGGAAGTACTGGACGACGAAGGGTATTCTGTCGGATGTGTCCCATGTTTGTCTTCTGAGGAGGTCGGTCTGGTTTTTTGCTGTGGCGCATTGGAACTGTCGATCGATGAGTCGAGTGCCATATCCCGTTCGTACGAGGGCATCTTTCAACGTCTGTAGATGTCTGTTACGCTCCTCCTCGTCTGAGCAGATCCTGTGTATACGGAGCGCTTGTCCATAGGGGATGGCTTCTTTAATGTGTTTAGGGTGGAAGCTGGAGAAGTGGAGCATCATGAGGTTATCCGTGGGTTTGCGGTAAAGCGAAGTGCTGAGGCGACCGTCCTTGATGGAGACAAGTGTGTCCAAGAATGCAACTGATTTTGGAGAGTAGTCCATGGTGAGTCTGATGGTTGGATGGAACTTATTAATGTCATCGTGTAGTCGTTTCAGTGATTCTTCGCCGTGGGTCCAAAGGAAAAAAATGTCATTGATGTATCTGGTGTATAACATCGGTTGAAGGTCCTGTGCGGTGAGTAGGTCCTGTTCAAACTTGTGCATGAAGATGTTGGCGTATTGGGGTGCGAATTTGGTCCCCATGGCTGTTCCGTGCGTCTGGATGAAGAACTTGTTGTCGAAGGTGAAGACGTTGTGATCCAGAATGAAGTGGATAAGTTGCAGAATTGCGTCTGGAGATTGGCAGTTGTCGGTGTTGAGTACTGAGGCTGTTGCAGCAATGCCGTCGTCATGGGGGATGCTGGTGTAGAGTGCCGAGACGTCCATTGTGATGAGGAATGTACCTGGTTCAACTGGTCCATGGGTGCTGAGTTTCTGTAGGAAGTCCGTCGTGTCGCGACAGAAGCTGGGTGTACCTTGTACGATGGGTTTCAAGATGCCCTCGATGTAGCCAGAGAGGTTCTCACACAGGGTCCCATTGCCTGAAACGATAGGGTGGCCTGGTGAGTTGGCCTTATGTATTTTCGGGAGGCAGTAGAGATCTCCAATGCGGGGAGTACGTGGGATGAGAGCACGTAGGATGCTCTGAAGATCTGGATCCAAGGTCTTGATCAGTCTGTTAAGTTGGCGGATGTGTTCCTTGATCGGATCTGCGGGTAACTGTCTGTAGTGTTCTTGGTTGTTCAGTTGTCGGTATACTTCTTTGCAGTAGTCCGTTCTGTTCAGTACGACAGTGGCCCCCCCTTTGTCTGCTGGTTTGATGACGATGCTGCGGTTGGTCTTGAGAGGGCGGATGGCATTGCGTTGTGCTTGGGTGACGTTCGGGGCTGTCTTGTGCTTGGCTTGGTACAATTCACACCTCTTTAACCTGGGGTTACCCCATCTCTGGATCTGTAAAGATTTAATCACCTGCTAATGCTCGCATTCCAAGCATTGTTTGGCATCTTTGAATTTGTCTATATATGTGTTTCTGGAACAGACCTCTTCATTCACCTGAGGAAGGAGCAGCGCTCCGAAAGCTAGTGACATCGAAACAAACCTGTTGGACTTTAACCTGGTGTTGTAAGACTTTGTACTGTGCTCACCCCAGTCCAACGCCGGCATCTCCACATCATTGCTGGATGAGACATGGGAGAAGTGGGAGGAAGAGCTGGACATGGAGATGGGGGAGAGACTCTGGATTAAAGCACTGCATAGGACAAACTCCACCTCCTTGTGCACAGGGCTGAGCCTAACGCAGCTAAAGGCGGTGCACAGGGAGCACTTGACCAGAACACGTATGAGTGAGTTCTTCCCGGAAGTGAAGGAAAAATGTGAAATGTGCCAGGGAGGCCCGGACAACCACATGTGCCAGTCCTGTCTGATGTACCATCAATAATGACAGGGGACGGGTTGAGAGTGAAACTGTGGCTTTAATTAGCCTAAAGATACCTGCTGGCAGCCGGCCCCAGATTGACAGCAGGGCCGGAGGTTGGCCAACTTTATACCCGAGCCCGAGGGGAGGGGTCACAGGTGGAGCCAGCAGGGGCAAGCCCAGGCATGTTACATAGAGAAGGTATAATACAAAACAGTGGTTTACCACATTCACCCCCTGTTTAAAAAAAGGAGTCCGGCGGGGGAGAAGTGGACGAGTTGAATTATATATCGAGTCTGTCGGGGGCTTTGGCTTTCTGCTGTGACTGCTGCAGTCCCGGCTGTGGTGTGGATACTGGTATCGGATGAAGTGTTGAGGCCTGCGTGTCCAGGAGTGTGTCGTCTTCTGCGTCATCAAGTAGATGAGTGCCTGGCGATGGACCCTGAGGCTCTGGCGTGCCATGCACTGGGACTAGCAGAGTATGCCATGGCCCTAGTGCACCATGGGTAGCAATGGAGGGAGAAGGTGTTGGGTCGGGGGTAGTGGTGATGGTCGCTGGGGAACCTGCGGGTGCCAAATCCTGAAGGGAGACTGTGTCCTCCCGCCCGTCATGGTGTGCCATGTAGACATATTTGGGGTTAGCATGGAGGAGATGGACCCTTTCGACTTCTCGCATGCTTCCGGAGGAGGACGGGCCCTGGGGCTGTCAGCCAGGACGGGAGCGAGACCCCTGAGGTAGACTTCCTGGGGAAGACAAACATTCTCTCATGAGGGGTCACATTGGTGGCGGTACACAGGAACGACCGGATGGAGTGGAGCGCATCAGGAAGGACCTCCTGCCAGCTGGAGACAGGGAGACTTCTAGACCGTAGAGCAAGAAGGATGGCCTTCCAGACCGTCATCTCCACCTGTCCGTTCCCCAGGGCTTGTAGCTGGTAGTCCTGCTTGAGGCGATGCCCTTGGTAAGCAGGTACTGACGCAGCTCATCACTCATGAAGGAGGAACCCCGATCACTATGGATGGAGTTGGGGAAACCGAACAAGGTGAAGAGGCCGTGCAGGGCCTTGATGACTGTGGCAGAGGTCATGTCAAGGCATGGGATGGCGAAAGGGAAACGTGAGTACTCATCGATGATGTTGAGGAAGTGCACGTTACGGTCAATGGAGGGGAGGGGCCCTTTGAAATCGACGCTGAGGCGCTCAAAGGGGCGGGAGGCCTTTACCAGGTGTGCTCTGTCTGGCCGATAGAAGTGTGGTTTTCACTCCGCGCAGACCTGGCAGTCCCTGGTCATGGTCCTGACCCCCTCGATGGAGTAAGGCAGGTTACGGGCTTTGATAAAGTGGAAAAACCGGGTGACAGAGGTCATTGTGGATGGCCCGAAGCCGATCTACTTGTGCGCTGGCACATGTACCGTGGGATAGGGCACCTGGGGGCTCATTGAGCTTTCCAGGTCGATACAAGATATCATAATTATAGGTGGCGAGTTCGATCCCCCACCTTAGGACCTTGTCATTCTTGATCTTGCCCCGCTGTGTATTGTTAAACATGAAGGCAACTGACCGTTGGTCAGTGAGGAGAGTGAATCGCCTGCCGGCCAGGTAATGCCTCCAGTGTCGCACAGCTTCCACAATGGCTTGGGCTTCCTTTTCGACGGAGGAGTGTCGAATTCTGGAGCTCTGGAGGGTACGGGAAAAGAAAGGCACGGGCCTGCCCTCCTGGTTGAGGGTAGCGGCCAGGGCAAAGTCGGAAGCATCGCTCTCCACCTGGAACGGGATGGACTCGTCTACTGCGTGCATTGCGGCCTTGGCAATATCTGCTTTGATGCGTTTGAAGGCCAGGCGGGCCTCAGCCGTCAGGGGAAAAAGGGTGGATTTAATGCGTGGGTGGGCCTTGTCTGCATAATTGGAGACCCACTAGGCATAGTAGGAAAAGAACCCCAGGCATCTCTTCAGGGCCTTGAGGCAGTGGGGAAAGGAAAGTTCTAGAAGGGGGCGCATGCTGTCGGGGTTGAGCCCTAGGAATCCGTTTTCCACAACGTAGCCAAGGATGGCTAGGTGGGCTGTGCGGAAAACGCATTTCTCCTTATTGTACGTGAGGTTAAGGAGCTTGGCGGTGTGGAGGAATTTTTGGAGGTTAGCGTCATGGTCCTGCTGGCCATGGCCGCAGGTGGTGACATTACCCAGATACGGGAACGTGGCCCGCATCTCGTACTGGTCAACCATTCGGTCCATTTCCCGTTGGAAGACCGAGACCCCATTGGTGACGCCGAAGGGGACCTTGAGGAAGTGATAGAGGCAGCCAACTGCCTCGAAGGCAGTGTATTGACGGTCCTCCGGGCGGATAGGGAGCTGGTGGTACGCAGACTTCAGATCAAAGGTGGAGAAGACTGGGTACTGCGCAATCTGATTGACCATGTCAGATATGCGGGGGAGGGGGTACGCATCGAGCTGCGTGTACCGGCTGATAGTCTGACTGTAGTCGATGACCAACTGATGCTTCTCCCCAGTCTTGACGACCACCACTTGGGCTCTCCAGGGGCTAGTACTGGCCTCTATGATCCCTTCCCGCAGGAGTCGCTGGACCTCCGACCTGATAAAGGCTTTGTCCCGAGCACTGTATCATCTGCTCCTAGTGGTGACGGGCTTACAGTCCAGAGTGAGGTTAGCGAAGAGTGGGGGTGGGGCAACCTTAATGGTCGAGAGGCTACAGACGGTGAGTGGGGGCAGGGTCCACTGAACTCCAAGGTAACACTCTTGAGATGGCTCTGGAAATTGAGCCCCAATAGCACGGCAGAGTAGAGTTGGAGGAGGGCGTAGAGTTTGGAGTTTTTGTACTCAACGCCCCGTACTGTAAGGGTTGCAACACAGTACCCACGGACTTCCACGGTATGCGACTCGGAAGCCAGGGAGATTTTCTGGGCCGCGGTTAAGATTGGGAGGGAGCAGCGCCGTATCGTATCTGGATGAACAAAACTCTCTGTGCTCCCGGAGTCGAAAACGCAGGTCGTCTCGTGGCCGTTGATCCGGACGGCCATCATGGAGTTGGCGAGGTGATGCGGTCGAGACTGGTCGAGGGTGATGGAGGCGAGCTGCAGAAGGTGGGCGGGCTGATCGAGGGTAGCAGAGGCCAGCTTACGATCGGGTGAGCAGAGGTTCCGGGAGTCGGTGGGGTGATTCGAAGATGGCGGCCCCCAGTGGTCACACGTGGTGAGTGGCGGTGAAGATGGCGGTCTCCATGGGCTACACACAGGGCTGCTGGGTTTAAAAACAGGACGCGTTTGGCAGACTTTAGCGAAATGGCCCTTTCTGCACCCGTTGCAGGTCGCGCTCTTCGCTGGGCAGCGTTGTCTGAGGTGCTTACCTTGGCCACAGAAGTAGCACTTTGGAGCTCCGGAATTGGCGGATTGCTGCATGGCACAGGCTTGCGGAGCCCCCGGTCGGGTGATGGCGGCGCCCACGACTTCCACAAGGGTGCTGCGGTCGTCGGAGATGTAGGCATCCATGTTGTGGAAGGCCACTTCTAACGAGTCGGAAAGCTGTACTGTCTCTTGGAGGTCGAGTGTACCCCTTTCTAGTAGGCGCAGGCGGGTGTAATTTGACGTTATGCCTGCGACATAGGCGTCCCGGAACAATAACTCTGTGTGCTCGACAACCGATACCGCCTTACAATTGGAGTTCCGGCCGAGTACCCGCAATGCGCACAAAAATTCAGCTTGCGATTCTCCGGGGCTCTGTCGCCTCGTGGCAGGGAGATGCCTAGCGTACACCTCGTTGACTTTCCTGCCATACTGTCCTTTCAAAAGCGTTATCGCATCCGCGTACGAGGCAGCGTCCCTGATAATAAGGTATACTTGCGGGCTCACCCGGGAGTTGAGAATTCGCAGCTTGTGGGTCTCAGTGATGGCGATGACGGAGGATTCAATGTAGGATTCGAAGCAGCGTAGCCAGTGTTCGAACGTGGTAGTGGCGTCGGCTGCTTGGGGGTCAAGCTCCAGGCGATCAGGTTTGAGTGACTGGTCCATCCTAAAACTTTAAGCTAATTAAATTGATGTACCATCAATAATGACAGAGGATGAGTTGAAAGTGAAACTGGCTTTAATTGGCTTAACGATACCTGCTGGCAGCCGGCCCCAGGCTGACGGCAGGGCCGGAGGTTGGCCACCTTTATACCCGAGCCCGAGGGGAGGAGCCACAGGCGGAGCCAGCAGGGGCAAGCCCAGGCATGTTACATACAGCAGGTATGATACAATACAGTGGTTTACCACACTGTCCCAAACTTGTGGGGTACTGGACCGTATTTTTTGAGACCATATCCAAGGTTGTGGAGGTGAGAGTACCTGCGGGAGATGTTCAATGACTCGCTATCGAGAGGGACCCTGCCACCCACACTGGCACTGACCTCGATATTACTGATCCCTAAAAAGGACAAAGACCCGACAGAGTGCGGATCATACAGACCCATCTCACTCTTAAACACTGACGCCAAAGTCCTGGCGAAGGACCTGGTGATATGACTGGAGGGTTGCATCTTAGAGGTGGTCACCGAAGATCAGACGGGCTTTGTGAAAGGCAGACAGCTAACGGCGAACATCAGGCGCCTGCTGAACGTGACATGTCCCCCATCTGGTGAGGTGACACCAGAAGTGATCATGTTCCTAGATGTAGAAAAGGCCTTCGACAGAGCCGAATAGAGGTACCTTATGGAGGTCATGGAACGGTTTGGATTTGGACCAGGGTTCATCTCGTGGGTAAAACTACTGTACAGTGCTCCCATGGCGAGCTTACGGACAAACCCCACCAGCTCTGAATACTTCCACCTACACAGAAGCACGAGGCAGGGATGCCCGTTGTCACCGCTACTCGTTGCCCTGACAATTGAGCCACAGGCCATCTCACTCAAATCAGTGAATAGGTGGAGAAGCATCCAGAGGGGAGACAGGGAGCGCAGAGTCTGACTTTATGCGGATGGCCTGCTCCCCTACGTCTCAATCCTCCTCGGCAGAATGGAAACTCCATCTCCTTGGTGCACATGGCGCACTTGACAAGAACACGTGTGAGTGGGTTCTTCCCGGAAATGAATAACAAATGTGAAAGGTACCAGGGAGGCCCGGCCAACCACACCCACATGTGCCAGTCCTGTCCCAAACTTGTCGGCTACTGGACCGTCTTTTTTGAGGCCATATCCAAGGTTGTGGAGGTGAGAGTGGAGCCATGCCCACTAGTGGTGGTCTTTGGGATACCGGAACAGCCAGCACTCTTTATGGGGAGGGGGGCAGACAGGTTAACACCCTAGCCTTTGCCTCTCTGATCGCCCACTGGAGACTCCTGCTCGGCTGGAGATCAACAGCACCACCGAAGGCCAACCAGAATCCCAACTGAGGGAAATTAAGGGTTAATTAAGGGTTAATATTTATCTAAAGTCTAGTCTTCCTTTTATTCAGCAAATTCACTTAAAAATTGCTGTTTGGGATGGAAGAATGTGAGTTTTAAACCAGCTTTCAACACAGTTCCCTCAGGCTCTGCTCGCAGTGCAACTTGTTAATCAGAGAACTGGATGAAGCCACTTTTCAGAGGTTCGAGTCTGACAGTGTAAAGCCGGGTCATTTTACAGTGCTGGCTTCCGGCTGAGTGTTAGAGTGCTAAAGTGCGGGTTTTGTGACTAACAGAGCAAGGTGCCCCTTTCATTTCCGACATTTCCTCAAAGAGTGTGAGGGGAGCTGTGACGTTTATAAAGAGTGCAGCTGACTAGTGAGTAAGTCCTGGTGATTATTTTTTCAAACTAAATTGAATTGTCAGTCATTGTTATAGCGATGATTGTTGATGTATTCGAGAGTGGAGAGGAGTGAGCTGAACACATCGGGAGAGAAGCACCAGGAGGTAGGAGCTTCTCGATCTCTCTCGCAATCTCTCTCTCCCGGGCGCGATCTCTCTCTCTCTCTCCCGCGCGCGATCTCTCTCTCTCTCTCTTCCATGCGATCTCTCTCTCTCTCTCTTCCATGCGATCTCTCTCTCTCTCTCCCGGGCACGATCTCTCTCTCTCTCTCTTCCATGCGATCTCTCTCTCTTTCCCGGGCACGATCTCTCTCTCTCTCTCCCGCGCGCGATCTCTCTCTCTCTCCCGCGCGCGATCTCTCTCTCTCTCTCCCGCGCGCGATCTCTCTCTCTCTCTCCCGCGCGCGATCTCTCTCTCTCTCCCATGCGATCTCTCTCTCTCTGTCCCGGGCACGATCTCTCTCTCTCTCTCCCGCGCGCGATCTCTCTCTCTCTCTCTTCCATGCGATCTCTCTCTCTTTCCCGGGCACGATCTCTCTCTCTCTCTCCCGCGCGCGATCTCTCTCTCTCTCTCCCGCGCGCGATCTCTCTCTCTCTCCCATGCGATCTCTCTCTCTCTGTCCCGGGCACGATCTCTCTCTCTCTCTCCCGGGCACGATCTCTCTCTCTCTCTCTTCCATGCGATCTCTCTCTCTTTCCCGGGCACGATCTCTCTCTCTCTCTCCCGCGCGCGATCTCTCTCTCTCTCCCATGCGATCTCTCTCTCTCTGTCCCGGGCACGATCTCTCTCTCTCTCTCCCGCGCGCGATCTCTCTCTCTCTCTCTCGCAATCTCTCTCTCCCGCGCGCGATCTCTCTCTCTCTCTCCCGCGCGCGATCTCTCTCTCTCTCTCTCCCATGCGATCTCTCTCCCGCGCACGATCTCTCTCTCTCTCTCCCATGCGATCTCTCTCTCTCTGTCCCGGGCGCGATCTCTCTCTCTCTCTCCCGCGCACGATCTCTCTCTCTCTCTCTTCCATGCGATCTCTCTCTCTCTCTCTCTCCCGCGCACGATCTCTCTCTCTCTCTCTCCCGCGCACGATCTCTCTCTCTCTCTCCCATGCGATCTCTCTCTCTCTGTCCCGCGCACGATCTCTCTCTCTCTCTCCCATGCGATCTCTCTCTCTCTCTCCCGCGCGCGATCTCTCTCTCTCTCTCCCGCGCGCGATCTCTCTCTCTCCCATGCGATCTCTCTCTCTCTCTCCCGGGCACGATCTCTCTCTCTCTCTCTCTGTCCCGGGCGCGATCTCTCTCTCTCTCTTCCATGCGATCTCTCTCTCTCCCGGGCACGATCTCTCTCTCTCTCTTCCATGCGATCTCTCTCTCTCTGTCCCGGGCACGATCTCTCTCTCTCTCTCCCGCGCGCGATCTCTCTCTCTCTCTCCCGGGCACGATCTCTCTCTCTCTCTCTCTCTGTCCCGGGCACGATCTCTCTCTCTCTCTCCCGCGCGCGATCTCTCTCTCTCTCTCTCTTCCATGCGATCTCTCTCTCTCCCGGGCACGATCTCTCTCTCTCTCTCTTCCATGCGATCTCTCTCTGTCCCGGGCGCGATCTCTCTCTCTCTGTCCCGGGCACGATCTCTCTCTCTCTCTCCCGGGCGCAAACTCTCTCTCTCTCTTCCGCGCGCGATCTCTCTCTCTCTCTCTTCCATGCGATCTCTCTCTCTCTCTCCCGCGCGCGATCTCTCTCTGTCCCGGGCGCGATCTCTCTCTCTCTGTCCCGGGCACGATCTCTCTCTCTCTCTCCCGGGCACGATCTCTCTCTCTCTCTCCCGCGCGCGATCTCTCTCTCTCTCTCTTCCATGCGATCTCTCTCTCTCTTTCGGGCACGATCTCTCTCTCTCTCCCATGCGATCTCTCTCTCTCTGTCCCGGGCGCGATCTCTCTCTCTCTCTCCCGGGCACGATCTCTCTCTCTCTCTCTTCCATGCGATCTCTCTCTCTCTCTCTTCCATGCGATCTCTCTCTCTCTCTCCCGGGCACGATCTCTCTCTCTCTCTCTTCCATGCGATCTCTCTCTCTCCCGGGCACGATCTCTCTCTCTCTCTCCCGCGCGCGATCTCTCTCTCTCTCCCATGCGAACTCTCTCTCTCTGTCCCGGGCGCGATCTCTCTCTCTCTCTCCCGGGCACGATCTCTCTCTCTCTCTCTTCCATGCGATCTCTCTCTCTCTCTCTTCCATGCGATCTCTCTCTCTCTCTCCCGGGCACGATCTCTCTCTCTCTCTCTTCCATGCGATCTCTCTCTCTCCCGGGCACGATCTCTCTCTCTCTCTCTTCCATGCGATCTCTCTCTCTCTCTCCCGGGCACGATCCCTCTCTCTCTCTCTTCCATGCGATCTCTCTCTCTCTCTCCCGCGCGCGATCTCTCTCTCTCTCTCTTCCATGCGATCTCTCTCTCTCCCGGGCACGATCTCTCTCTCTCTCTCTTCCATGCGATCTCTCTCTCTCTGTCCCGGGCACGATCTCTCTCTCTCTCTCTTCCATGCGATCTCTCTCTCTCTGTCCCGGGCACGATCTCTCTCTCTCTCTCTTCCATGCGATCTCTCTGTCCCGGGCACGATCTCTCTCTCTCCCATGCGATCTCTCTCTCTCCCATGCGATCTCTCTCTCTCTCGCAATCTCTCTGTCCCGGGCACGATCTCTCTCTCTCTCTCCCGCGCGCGATCTCTCTCTCTCCCATGCGATCTCTCTCTCTCTCTCCCGCGCGTGAACTCTCTCTCTCTCTCCCGGGCACGATCTCTCTCTCTCTCTCTTCCATGCGATCTCTCTCTCTCCCGGGCACGATCTCTCTCTCTCTCCCATGCGATCTCTCTCTCTCTGTCCCGGGCACGATCTCTCTCTCTCTGTCCCGGGCACAATCTCTCTCTCTCTCTCTTCCATGCGATCTCTCTGTCCCGGGCACGATCTCTCTCTCTCCCATGCGATCTCTCTCTCTCCCATGCGATCTCTCTCTCTCTCTCCCGGGCACGATCTCTCTCTCTCTGTCCCGGGCACGATCTCTCTCTCTCTCTCCCGCGCGCAAACTCTCTCTCTCCCGGGCACGATCTCTCTCTCTCTGTCCCGGGCATGATCTCTCTCTCTCCCATGCGATCTCACTCTCTCTCTCGCAATCTCTCTCTCCCGCGCGCGATCTCTCTCTCTTTCCCGCGCGCAATCTCTCTCTCGCTCCCATGCGATCTCTCTCTCTCTCTCGCAATCTCTCTCTCCCGCGCGTGATCTCTCTCTCTCTGTCCCGGGCACGATCTCTCTCTCTCTCTCCCGCGCGCGATCTCTCTCTCTCCCATGCGATCTCTCTCTCTCTCTCCCGCGCGCGAACTCTCTCTCTCTCTCCCGGGCACGATCTCTCTCTCTCTGTCCCGGGCACGATCTCTCTCGCTCCCATGCGATCTCTCTCTCTCTGTCCCGGGCACGATCTCTCTCTCTCCCGCGCGCGATCTCTCTCTCTCCCGCGCGCGATCTCTCTCTCTGTCGTGGGCACGATCTCGCTCTCCCGCGCGCGATCTCTCTCTCTCTTCCATGCGATCTCTCTCTCTCTGTCCCGGGCATGATCTCTCTCTCTCTCTCCCGCGCGCGATCTCTCTCTCTCTCTCCCGGGCACGATCTCTCTCTCTCCCGGGCACGATCTCTCTCTCTCTCCCATGCGATCTCTCTCTCTCTGTCCCGGGCATGATCTCTCTCTCTCCCATGCGATCTCTCTCTCTCTCTCGCAATCTCTCTCTCCCGCGCGCGATCTCTCTCTCTTTCCCGCGCGCGATCTCTCTCTCTTTCCCGCGCGCAATCTCTCTCTCGCTCCCATGCGATCTCTCTCTCTCTCTCGCAATCTCTCTCTCCCGCGCGTGATCTCTCTCTCTCTGTCCCGGGCACGATCTCTCTCTCTCTCTCCCGCGCGCGATCTCTCTCTCTCCCATGCGATCTCTCTCTCTCTCTCTCCCGCGCGCGAACTCTCTCTCTCTCTCCCGGGCACGATCTCTCTCTCTCTGTCCCGGGCACGATCTCTCTCGCTCCCATGCGATCTCTCTCTCTCTGTCCCGGGCACGATCTCTCTCTCTCCCGCGCGCGATCTCTCTCTCTCTGTCCCGGGCACGATCTCTCTCTCTCTGTCCCGGGCACGATCTCTCTCTCTCTCTCTTCCATGCGATCTCTCTGTCCCGGGCACGATCTCTCTCTCTCCCATGCGATCTCTCTCTCTCCCATGCGATCTCTCTCTCTCTCTCCCGGGCACGATCTCTCTCTCTCTGTCCCGGGCACGATCTCTCTCTCTCTCTCCCGCGCGCAAACTCTCTCTCTCTCTCCCGGGCACGATCTCTCTCTCTCTGTCCCGGGCATGATCTCTCTCTCTCCCATGCGATCTCTCTCTCTCTCTCTCGCAATCTCTCTCTCCCGCGCGCGATCTCTCTCTCTTTCCCGCGCGCGATCTCTCTCTCTTTCCCGCGCACGATCTCTCTCTCGCTCCCATGCGATCTCTCTCTCTCTCTCTCGCAATCTCTCTCTCCCGCGCGTGATCTCTCTCTGTCCCGGGCACGATCTCTCTCTCTCTCTCCCGCGCGCGATCTCTCTCTCTCCCATGCGATCTCTCTCTCTCTCTCCCGCGCGCGAACTCTCTCTCTCTCTCCCAGGCACAATCTCTCTCTCTCTGTCCCGGGCACGATCTCTCTCGCTCCCATGCGATCTATCTCTCTCTGTCCCGGGCACGATCTCTCTCTCTCCCGCGCGCGATCTCTCTCTCTCCCGCGCGCGATCTCTCTCTCTCTCCCATGCGATCTCTCTCTGTCCCGGGCACGATCTCTCTCTCTCCCGCGCGCGATCTCTCTCCCGCGCGCAATCTCTCTCTCTGTCCCGGGCACGATCTCTCTCTCTCTCTCTTCCATGCGATCTCTCTGTCCCGGGCACGATCTCTCTCTCTCCCATGCGATCTCTCTCTCTCCCATGCGATCTCTCTCTCTCTCGCAATCTCTCTGTCCCGGGCACGATCTCTCTCTCTCTCTCCCGCGCGCGATCTCTCTCTCTCCCATGCGATCTCTCTCTCTCTCTCCCGCGCGCGAACTCTCTCTCTCCCGGGCACGATCTCTCTCTCTCTCTCTTCCATGCGATCTCTCTCTCTCCCGGGCACGATCTCTCTCTCTCTCCCATGCGATCTCTCTCTCTCTGTCCCGGGCACGATCTCTCTCTCTCTGTCCCGGGCACGATCTCTCTCTCTCTCTCTTCCATGCGATCTCTCTGTCCCGGGCACGATCTCTCTCTCTCCCATGCGATCTCTCTCTCTCCCATGCGATCTCTCTCTCTCTCTCCCGGGCACGATCTCTCTCTCTCTGTCCCGGGCACGATCTCTCTCTCTCTCTCCCGCGCGCAAACTCTCTCTCTCTCTCCCGGGCACGATCTCTCTCTCTCTGTCCCGGGCATGATCTCTCTCTCTCCCATGCGATCTCTCTCTCTCTCGCAATCTCTCTCTCCCGCGCGCGATCTCTCTCTCTTTCCCGCGCGCGATCTCTCTCTCTTTCCCGCGCGCGATCTCTCTCTCGCTCCCATGCGATCTCTCTCTCTCTCTCGCAATCTCTCTCTCCCGCGCGTGATCTCTCTCTGTCCCGGGCACGATCTCTCTCTCTCTCTCCCGCGCGCGATCTCTCTCTCTCCCATGCGATCTCTCTCTCTCTCTCCCGCGCGCGAACTCTCTCTCTCTCTCCCGGGCACGATCTCTCTCTCTCTGTCCCGGGCACGATCTCTCTCGCTCCCATGCGATCTCTCTCTCTCTGTCCCGGGCACGATCTCTCTCTCTCCCGCGCGCGATCTCTCTCTCTGTCCTGGGCACGATCTCTCTCTCCCGCGCGCGATCTCTCTCTCTCTTCCATGCGATCTCTCTCTCTCTGTCCCGGGCATGATCTCTCTCTCTCTCTCCCGCGCGCGATCTCTCTCTCTCTCTCTTCCATGCGATCTCTCTGTCCCGGGCACGATCTCTCTCTCTCCCATGCGATCTCTCTCTCTCCCATGCGATCTCTCTCTCTCTCGCAATCTCTCTGTCCCGGGCACGATCTCTCTCTCTCTCTCCCGCGCGCGATCTCTCTCTCTCCCATGCGATCTCTCTCTCTCTCTCCCGCGCGCGAACTCTCTCTCTCTCTCCCGGGCACGATCTCTCTCTCTCTCTCTTCCATGCGATCTCTCTCTCTCCCGGGCACGATCTCTCTCCCATGCGATCTCTCTCTCTCTGTCCCGGGCACGATCTCTCTCTCTCTGTCCCGGGCACGATCTCTCTCTCTCTCTCATCCATGCGATCTCTCTGTCCCGGGCACGATCTCTCTCTCTCTCCCATGCGATCTCTCTCTCTCTCCCATGCGATCTCTCTCTCTCTCTCCCGGGCACGATCTCTCTCTCTCTGTCCCGGGCACGATCTCTCTCTCTCTGTCCCGGGCACGATCTCTCTCTCTCTTCCATGCGATCTCTCTGTCCCGGGCACGATCTCTCTCTCTCCCATGCGATCTCTCTCTCTCCCATGCGATCTCTCTCTCTCTCTCCCGCGCGCGATCTCTCTCTCTCTTCCATGCGATCTCTCTCTCTCTCTCCCGGGCATGATCTCTCTCTCTCTCTCCCGCGCGCGATCTCTCTCTCTCTCTCCCGGGCACGATCTCTCTCTCTCCCGGGCACGATCTCTCTCTCTCTCCCATGCGATCTCTCTCTCTCTGTCCCGGGCATGATCTCTCTCTCTCCCATGCGATCTCTCTCTCTCTCTCGCAATCTCTCTCTCCCGCGCGCGATCTCTCTCTCTTTCCCGCGCGCGATCTCTCTCTCTTTCCCGCGCGCGATCTCTCTCTCGCTCCCATGCGATCTCTCTCTCTCTCTCGCAATCTCTCTCTCCCGCGCGTGATCTCTCTCTCTCTGTCCCGGGCACGATCTCTCTCTCTCTCTCCCGCGCGCGATCTCTCTCTCTCCCATGCGATCTCTCTCTCTCTCTCCCGCGCGCGAACTCTCTCTCTCTCTCCCGGGCACGATCTCTCTCTCTCTGTCCCGGGCACGATCTCTCTCGCTCCCATGCGATCTCTCTCTCTCTGTCCCGGGCACGATCTCTCTCTCTCCCGCGCGCGATCTCTCTCTCTCCCGCGCGCGATCTCTCTCTCTGTCGTGGGCACGATCTCGCTCTCCCGCGCGCGATCTCTCTCTCTCTTCCATGCGATCTCTCTCTCTCTGTCCCGGGCATGATCTCTCTCTCTCTCTCCCGCGCGCGATCTCTCTCTCTCTCTCCCGGGCACGATCTCTCTCTCTCCCGGGCACGATCTCTCTCTCTCTCCCATGCGATCTCTCTCTCTCTGTCCCGGGCATGATCTCTCTCTCTCCCATGCGATCTCTCTCTCTCTCTCGCAATCTCTCTCTCCCGCGCGCGATCTCTCTCTCTTTCCCGCGCGCGATCTCTCTCTCTTTCCCGCGCGCGATCTCTCTCTCGCTCCCATGCGATCTCTCTCTCTCTCTCGCAATCTCTGTCTCCCGCGCGTGATCTCTCTCTCTCTGTCCCGGGCACGATCTCTCTCTCTCTCTCCCGCGCGCGATCTCTCTCTCTCCCATGCGATCTCTCTCTCTCTCTCCCGCGCGCGAACTCTCTCTCTCTCTCCCGGGCACGATCTCTCTCTCTCTGTCCCGGGCACGATCTCTCTCGCTCCCATGCGATCTCTCTCTCTCTGTCCCGGGCACGATCTCTCTCTCTCCCGCGCGCGATCTCTCTCTCTGTCCTGGGCACGATCTCTCTCTCCCGCGCGCGATCTCTCTCTCTCTTCCATGCGATCTCTCTCTCTCTGTCCCGGGCATGATCTCTCTCTCTCTCTCCCGCGCGCGATCTCTCTCTCTCTCTCCCGGGCACGATCTCTCTCTCTCCCGGGCACGATCTCTCTCTCTCTCCCATGCGATCTCTCTCTCTCTGTCCCGGGCATGATCTCTCTCTCTCCCATGCGATCTCTCTCTCTCTCTCGCAATCTCTCTCTCCCGCGCGCGATCTCTCTCTCTTTCCCGCGCGCGATCTCTCTCTCTCTCCCATGCGATCTCTCTCTCTCTGTCCCGGGCACGATCTCTCTCTCTCCCGCGCGCGATCTCTCTCTCTCTCCCGGGCACGATCTCTCTCTCCCGCGCGCAATCTCTCTCTCCCGCGCGCGATCTCTCTCTCTCTCCCATGCGATCTCTCTCTCTCTGTCCCGGGCATGATCTCTCTCTCTCTCTCCCGCGCGCGATCTCTCTCTCTCTCTCCCGGGCACGATCTCCCTCTCTACCATGCGATCTCTCTCTCCCGGGCACGATCTCTCTCTCTCCCATGCGATCTCTCTTTCACTCCCATGCGATCTCTCTCTCTCTCCGGGGCACGATCTCTCTCTCTCCCATGCGATCTCTCTCTCTCTCTCCTGCGCGCGATCTCTCTCTCTCCCATGCGATCTCTCTCTCCCGGGCACGATCTCGCTCTCTCCCATGCGACCTCTCTCTCTCCCGGGCACGATCTCTCTCTCTCCCATGCGATCTCTCTCTCTCTCTCCTGCGCGCGATCTCTCTCTCTCTCCCATGCGATCTCTCTCTCCCGGGCACGATCTCTCTCTCTCCCATGCGACCTCTCTCTCTCCCGGGCATGATCTCTCTCTCTCCCGCGCGCGATCTCTCTCTCTCCCATGCGATCTCTCTCCCGGGCACGATCTCTCTCTCTCTGTCCCGGGCACGATCTCTCTCTCTCTCTCCTGCGCGCGAACTCTCTCTCTCCCGGGCACGATCTCTCTCTCTCTGTCCCGGGCATGATCTCTCTCTCTCCCATGCGATCTCTCTCTCTCTCTCGCAATCTCTCTCTCCCGCGCGCGATCTGTCTCTCTTTCCCGCGCGCAATCTCTCTCTCGCTCCCATGCGATCTCTCTCTCTCTCTCGCAATCTCTCTCTCCCGCGCGTGATCTCTCTCTCTCTGTCCCGGGCACGATCTCTCTCTCTCTCTCCCGCGCGCGATCTCTCTCTCTCCCATGCGATCTCTCTCTCTCTCTCCCGCGCGCGAACTCTCTCTCTCTCTCCCGGGCACGATCTCTCTCTCTCTGTCCCGGGCACGATCTCTCTCGCTCCCATGCGATCTCTCTCTCTCTGTCCCGGGCACGATCTCTCTCTCTCCCGCGCGCGATCTCTCTCTCCCGCGCGCGATCTCTCTCTCTGTCCTGGGCACGATCTCGCTCTCCCGCGCGCGATCTCTCTCTCTCTTCCATGCGATCTCTCTCTCTCTGTCCCGGGCATGATCTCTCTCTCTCTCTCTCCCGCGCGCGATCTCTCTCTCTCTCTCCCGGGCACGATCTCTCTCTCTCCCGGGCACGATCTCTCTCTCTCTCCCATGCGATCTCTCTCTCTCTGTCCCGGGCATGATCTCTCTCTCTCTCCCATGCGATCTCTCTCTCTCTCTCTCGCAATCTCTCTCTCCCGCGCGCGATCTCTCTCTCTTTCCCGCGCGCGATCTCTCTCTCTCTCCCATGCGATCTGTCTCTGTCCCGGGCACGATCTCTCTCTCTCTCCCGCGCGCGATCTCTCTCCCGCGCGCGATCTCTCTCTCTGTCCCGGGCACGATCTCTCTCTCCCGCGCACGATCTCTCTCTCCCGCGCGCGATCTCTCTCTCTCTCCCATGCGATCTCTCTCTCTCTGTCCCGGGCATGATCTCTCTCTCTCCCGCGCGCGATCTCTCTCTCTCCCGGGCACGATCTCCCTCTCTACCATGCGATCTCTCTCTCCCGGGCACGATCTCTCTCTCTCCCATGCGATCTCTCTTTCACTCCCATGCGATCTCTCTCTCTCTCCGGGGCACGATCTCTCTCTCTCCCATGCGATCTCTCTCTCTCCTGCGCGCGATCTCTCTCTCTCTCCCATGCGATCTCTCTCTCCCGGGCACGATCTCTCTCTCTCCCATGCGACCTCTCTCTCTCCCGGGCACGATCTCTCTCTCTCCCATGCGATCTCTCTCTCTCTCTCCTGCGCGCGATCTCTCTCTCTCTCCCATGCGATCTCTCTCTCCCGGGCACGATCTCTCTCTCTCCCATGCGACCTCTCTCTCTCCCGGGCATGATCTCTCTCTCTCCTATGCGATCTCTCTCTCTCTGTCCCGGGCACGATCTCTCTCTGTCCCGCGCACGATCTCTCTCTCTCCCAGGCACGATCTCTCTCTCTCGCAATCTCTCTCTCCCGCGCGCGATCTCTCTCTCTCTTTCCCGGGCACGATCTCTCTCTCTCTCTCGCAATCTCTCTCCCCCGCGCACGATCTCTCTCTCTCTCTCGCGCACGATCTCTCTCTCTCTCCCATGCGATCTCTCTCTCTCCCGCGCAGGATCTCTCTCTCTCGCAATCTCTCTCTCCCGCGCGCGATCTCTCTCTCTCTCTCTCCCGGGCACGATCTCTCTCTCTCTCTCTCTCGCAATCTCTCTCCCCCGCGCACGATCTCTCTCTCTCTCTCCCGCGCACGATCTCTCTCTCTCTCCCATGCGATCTCTCTCTCTCCCGGGCACGATCTCTCTCTCTCGCAATCTCTCTCTCCCGCGCGCGATCTCTCTCTCTCTCTCCCGGGCACGATCTCTCTCTCTCTCTCGCAATCTCTCTCCCCCGCGCACGATCTCTCTCTCTCTCTCCCGCGCACGATCTCTCTCTTTCTCCCATGCGATCTCTCTCTCTCCCGCGCAGGATCTCTCTCCCGCGCGCGATCTCTCTTTCTCTCCCATGCGATCTCTCTCTCACGGGCACGATCTCTCTCTGTCTCCCATGCGAGCTCTCTCTCCCGCGCGCGATCTCTCTTTCTCCCGCGAGCGATCTCTCTCTCTCTCCCATGCGAGCTCTCTCTCTCTCCCGGGCGCGATCTCTCTCTCTCCCGTGCGCGATCTCTCTCTCTCTCCCATGTGAGCTCTTTCTCTCCCGCGCGCGATCTCTCTCTCTCTCCCATGCGAGCTCTCTCTCTCTCCCATGCGAGCTCTCTCTCTCTCCCGCGCGCGACCTCTCTTTCTCTCCCATGCGATCTCTCTCTCCCGGGCACGATCTCTCTCTCTCTCACGCAATCTCTCTCTTCCGGGCACCATCCCTCTCTCCCATGCAATCTCTCTCTCTCTCTTCCGCGCGCGGTCTCTCTCTCTCCCGCACACGATCTCTCTTTCTCTACCATGCGATCTCTCCCGCGCGCGATCTCTCTCTCTCTCCCATGTGATCTCTCTCTCCCGGGCACGATCTCTCTCTCTCTCCCATGCGATCTGTCTCTCTCTCCCGGGCACGATCTCTCTCTCTCCCATGCGATCTCTCTCTCTCTGTGCCGGGCACGATCTCTCTCTGTCCCGCGCACGATCTCTCTCTCTTCCGGGCACGATCTCTCTCTCGCAATCTCTCTCTCCCGCGCGCGATCTCTCTCTCTCCCGGGCACGATCTCTCTCTCCCATGCGAGCTCTCTCTCTCCCGCGCGCGATCTCTCTTTCTCCCGCGCGCAATCTCTCTCTCTCCCCCATGCGAGCTCTCTCTCTCTCTCCCGCACGCGATCTCTCTCTCTCGCCCATGCGAGCTCTCTCTCTCCCATGCGATCTCTCTCGCAATCTCTCTCTCCCGCGCAGGATCTCTCTCTCTCTCCCATGCGATCTCTCTCTCTCCCACGCAGGATCTCTCTCTCTCCCGCGCGCGATCTCTCTTTCTCTCCCATGCGATCTCTCTCTCCCGCGCACAATCTCTCTCTCCCATGCGATCTCTCTCTCACGGGCACGATCTCTCTCTCCCATGCGAGCTCTCTATCTCCCGCGCGCGATCTCTCTTTCTCCCGCGCGCAATCTCTCTCTCTCCCCCATGCGAGCTCTCTCTCTCCCGCACGCGATCTCTCTCTCTCGCCCATGCGAGCTCTCTCTCTCCCATGCGATCTCTCTCGCAATCTCTCCCGCGCATGATCTCTCTCTCTCTCTCCCGCGCAGGATCTCTCTCTCTCTCCCATGCGATCTCTCTCTCTCCCACGCAGGATCTCTCTCTCTCCCGCGCGCAATCTCTCTTTCTCTCCCATGCGATCTCTCTCTCACGGGCACGATCTCTCTCTCTCTCCCATGCAAACTCTCTCTCTCTCCCGCGCGCGATCCCTCTCTCTCCCATGCGAGCGAGCGAGCTCTCTCCCGCGCGCGATCTCTCTCTCTCTCCCATGCGAGCTCTCTCTCCCGCGCGCGATCCCTCTCTCTCTCCCATGCGACCTCTCTCTCTCTCTCCCGCGCGCGATCTCTCTCTCTCGCCCATGCGAGCTCTCTCTCTCCCATGCGAGCTCTCTCTCTCTCCCGCGCGCGATCTCTCTCTCTCTCGCAATCTCTCTCTCCCGCGCGCGATCTCTCTCTCTCTCTCCCGGGCACGATCTCTCTCTCTCTCTCGCAATCTCTCTCCCCCGCGCACGATCTCTCTCTCTCTCTCCCGCGCACGATCTCTCTCTCTCTCCCATGCGATCTCTCTCTCTCCCGCGCACGATCTCTCTCTCTCCCGCGCGCGATCTCTCTTTCTCTCCCATGCGATCTCTCTCTCACGGGCACGATCTCTCTCTCCCATGCGAGCTCTCTCTCTCTTCCGCGCGCGATCCCTCACTCTCTCTCTCCCATGCGAGCGAGCGAGCTCTCTCCCGCACGCGATCTCTCTCTCTCGCCCATGCGAGCTCTCTCTCTCCCATGCGATCTCTCTCTCGCAATCCCTCTCTCCCGCGCGCGATCTCTCTTTCTCTCCCATGCGATCTCTCTCTCACGGGCACGATCTCTCTCTCTCTCTCCATGCGAACTCTCTCTCTCTCCCGCGCGCGATCCCTCTCTCTCTCTCTCCCATGCGAGCGAGCGAGCTCTCTCCCGCGCGCGATCTCTCTCTCTCTCCCATGCGACCTCTCTCTCTCTCCCGCGCGCGATCTCTCTCTCTCGCCCATGCGAGCTCTCTCTCTCCCATGCGAGCTCTCTCTCTCTCCCGCGCGCGATCTCTCTCTCTCTCTCTAGCAATCTCTCTCTCCCGCGCGCGATCTCTCTCTCTCTCTCCCGGGCACGATCTTCTCTCTCTCTCTCGCAATCTCTCTCCCCCGCGCACGATCTCTCTCTCTCTCTCCCGCGCACGATCTCTCTCTCCCATGCGATCTCTCTCTCTCCCGCGCAGGATCTCTCTCTCTCCCGCGCGCGATCTCTCTTTCTCTCCCATGCGATCTCTCTCTCACGGGCACGATCTCTCTCTCTCTCCCATGCGAGCTCTCTCTCTCTCTCCCGCGCGCGATCCCTCACTCTCTCCCATGCGAGCGAGCTCTCTCTCTCCCGCGCGCGATCTCTCTCTCCCATGCGAGCTCTCTCTCTCTCCCGCGCGCGATCTCTCGCTCTCTCCCATGCGAGCTCTCTCTCTCTCCCATGCGAGCTCTCTCTCCCGCGCGCGATCTCTCTCCCGCGCACAATCTCTCTTTCTCTCCCATGCGATCTCTCTCTCCCGGGCAGGATCTCACTCTCTCTCACGCAATCTCTCTCTTCTGGGCACCATCTCTCTCTCCCATGCGATCTCTCTCTCTCTCCCGGGCACGATCTCTCTCTCTCTCTTCCGCGCGCGATCTCTTTCTCTTCCGCGCGCGATCTCTCTTTCTCTCCCGCGCGCAATCTCACTTTCTCTCCCGCGCGATCTCTCTTTCTCTCCCATGCGATCTCTCTCTCCAGCGCGCGATCTCACTCTCTCCCATGCGATCTCACGCTCTCTCCCGCGCGCGATCTCTCTCACTCCCGCACGCGATCGCTCTTTCTCTCCCGCGCGATCTCTCTCTCCCACGTGCGATCTCTCTCCCGCGCGTGACCTCTCTCCCGCGCGCGATCTCTCTCTCCCGCACCCGATCTCTCTCCCGCACGCGATCACTCTTTCTCTCCCATGCGATCTCTCTCTCCCGGGCAGGATCTCACTCTCTCTCACGCAATCTCTCTCTTCTGGGCACCATCTCTCTCTCCCATGCGATCTCTCTCTCTCTCCCGGGCACGATCTCTCTCTCTCTCTTCCGCGCGCGATCTCTTTCTCTTCCGCGCGCGATCTCTCTTTCTCTCCCGCGCGCAATCTCACTTTCTCTCCCGCGCGATCTCTCTTTCTCTCCCATGCGATCTCTCTCTCCCGCGCGCGATCTCACTCTCTCCAATGCGATCTCACGCTCTCTCCCGCGCGCGATCTCTCTCACTCCCGCACGCGATCGCTCTTTCTCTCCCGCGCGATCTCTCTCTCTCTCCCACGTGCGATCTCTCTCCCGCGCGTGACCTCTCTCCCGCGCGCGATCTCTCTCTCCCGCACCCGATCTCTCTCCCGCACGCGATCACTCTTTCTCTCCCATGCGATCTCTCTCTCCCGCGCGCGATCTCTCTCTCTCCCGCGTGCGATCTCTCTCTCTCCCGCGCGTGACCTCTCTCTCTCTCCCGGGCATGATCTCTCTTTCTCCCCCATGCGACCTCTCTTTCTCTCCCATGCGATCTCTCTCTCTCTCCCGTGCGCGATCTCTCTCTCTCTCCCGCACGCGATCTCTCTCTCTCTCTCCCGCGCGCGAACTCTCTCTCTCCCGCGCGCGATCTCTCTCTCTCCCGTGCCTGACCTCTCTCCCGTGCGTGACCACTCTCTCTCTCCCGGGCAACCTCTCTCTCTCTCTCCCGCGCGCAACCTCTCTCTCCCGTGCGCGACAACACTCTCTCGCTCCCACGCTCTCTCTCTCTCTCTCTCCCGCGCGCGACCTCTCTCTCTCTCTCCTGCGTGCGACCTCTCTCTCTCGCGCGCGACCTCTCTCTCCCGCGCGCGACCTCTCTCTCCCGCGCGCGACCTCTCTCTCTCTCCCGCGCGCGACCTCTCTCTCCCGCGCGTGACCTCTCTCGCCCGCGCGCGACCTCTCTCTCTCTCCTGCATGCGACCTCTCTCTCCCACGTGCGACCTCTTTCTCTCCCGCGTGCGACCTCTCTCCCGCGCGTGACCTCTCTCTTTCCCACGTGCGACCTCTCTCTCTTTCCCGCGCGACCTCTCTCTCTTTCCCGCGTGCAACCTCTCTCTCCCGCACGCGACCTCTCTCTCCCGCGCGCGACCTCTCTCTCCCGCTTGCGACCTCTCTCCCGCGCGTGACCTCTCTCTTCCGCGCGCGACCTCTCTCTCTGCTGCGCGCGACCCCTCTCTCCCACGCGCGACCTCTCTCCATCACGTGACCTCTCTGTCACTCCATTGAGCGACCTCTCACTCCCGCGCGCGACCTCTCTCTCCCGCGCGCGACCTCTCTCTCTCCCACGCGTGACGTCTCTCCCGCGCGCGACCTCTCTCGCTCTCCCGCGCGCGACCTCTCTCGCTCTCCCGCGCGCGACCTCTCCCGCTTGCGACCTCTCTCCCGCGCGTGACCTCTCTCTTCCGCGCTCGACCTCTCTGCTGCGCGCGACCTCTCTCTCCCACGCGCGACCTCTCTCTCTCTTCCACACGCGACCTCTCTCCCCCGCGCACGACCTCTCTCTCTCCCGCGCGTGATCTCTCTCCCGCGCGTGACCTCTCTCTCCCGGGCAACCTCTCTCTCCCGCGCGCAACCTCTCTCTCCCGTGCGTGACACCACTCTCTCTCTCCCGCGCGCGACCTATCTCTCTCCCGCGTGCGACCTCTCTCTCTCCCGCGTGTGACCTATCTATCCCGCGCGCGACATCTCTCTCCCACGCGCGACCTCTCTCTCCCGCGCGCGACCTCTCTCTCCCGCGCGCGACCTCTCTCTCTCCCACGCGCGACCTCTCTTTCCCGCGCGCGACCTCTCTCTCTCCCGCGCGCGACCTCTCTCTCGCCCGCGCGCAACCTCTCCTGCGCGTGACCTCTCTCTCCCACGCGCAACCTCTCTCTCTCCCGCGTGCGACCTCTCTCCCGCGCGTGACCTCTCTTTCCCGCGCGCGACCTCTCTTTCCCGCGCGCGACCTCTCTCTCTTTCCCGCGCGCGACCTCTCTCTCCCGCGCGCGACCGCTCCCGGCGCGACCTCTCCCGTACGCAATCTCTCTCTCCCGCGCGCGGCCTATCTCTCCCGCGCGCAATCTCACTTTCTCTCCCGCGCGATCTCTCTTTCTCTCCCATGCGATCTCTCTCTCCCGCGCGCGATCTCACTCTCTCCCATGCGATCTCACGCTCTCTCCCGCGCGCGATCTCTCTCACTCCCGCACGCGATCGCTCTTTCTCTCCCGCGCGATCTCTCTCTCTCTCCCACGTGCGATCTCTCTCCCGCGCGTGACCTCTCTCCCGCGCGCGATCTCTCTCTCCCGCACCCGATCTCTCTCCCGCACGCGATCACTCTTTCTCTCCCATGCGATCTCTCTCTCTCTCCCGCGCGCGATCTCTCTCTCTCCCGCGCGCGATCTCTCTCTCTCCCGCGCGTGACCTCTCTCTCTCTCCCGGGCATGATCTCTCTTTCTCTCCCATGCGACCTCTCTTTCTCTCCCATGCGATCTCTCTCTCTCTCCCGCGCGCGATCTCTCTCTCTCTCCCGCACGCGATCTCTCTCTCTCTCTCCCGTGCGCGATCTCTCTCTCTCCCGCGCGCGATCTCTCTCTCTCCCGTGCCTGACCTCTCTCCCGTGCGTGACCACTCTCTCTCTCCCGGGCAACCTCTCTCTCTCTCTCCCGCGCGCAACCTCTCTCTCCCGTGCGCGACAACACTCTCTCGCTCCCACGCTCTCTCTCTCTCTCTCTCCCGCGCGCGACCTCTCTCTCTCTCTCCTGCGTGCGACCTCTCTCTCTCGCGCGCGACCTCTCTCTCCCGCGCGCGACCTCTCTCTCCCGCGCGCGACCTCTCTCTCTCTCCCGCGCGCGACCTCTCTCTCCCGCGCGTGACCTCTCTCGCCCGCGCGCGACCTCTCTCTCTCTCCTGCATGCGACCTCTCTCTCCCACGTGCGACCTCTCTTTCTCTCCCGCGTGCGACCTCTCTCCCGCGCGTGACCTCTTTCCCACGTGCGACCTCTCTCTCTTTCCCGCGCGACCTCTCTCTCTTTCCCGCGTGCAACCTCTCTCTCCCGCACGCGACCTCTCTCTCCCGCGCGCGACCTCTCTCTCCCGCTTGCGACCTCTCTCCCGCGCGTGACCTCTCTCTTCCGCGCGCGACCTCTCTCTCTGCTGCGCGCGACCCCTCTCTCCCACGCGCGACCTCTCTCCATCACGTGACCTCTCTGTCACTCCATTGAGCGACCTCTCACTCCCGCGCGCGACCTCTCTCTCCCGCGCGCGACCTCTCTCTCTCCCACGCGTGACGTCTCTCCCGCGCGCGACCTCTCTCGCTCTCCCGCGCGCGACCTCTCTCGCTCTCCCGCGCGCGACCTCTCCCGCTTGCGACCTCTCTCCCGCGCGTGACCTCTCTCTTCCGCGCTCGACCTCTCTGCTGCGCGCGACCTCTCTCTCCCACGCGCGACCTCTCTCTCTCTTCCACACGCGACCTCTCTCCCCCGCGCACGACCTCTCTCTCTCCCGCGCGTGATCTCTCTCCCGCGCGTGACCTCTCTCTCTCTCCCGGGCAACCTCTCTCTCCCGCGCGCAACCTCTCTCTCCCGTGCGTGACACCACTCTCTCTCTCCCGCGCGCGACCTATCTCTCTCTCTCCCGCGTGCGACCTCTCTCTCTCCCGCGTGTGACCTATCTATCCCGCGCGCGACATCTCTCTCCCACGCGCGACCTCTCTCTCCCGCGCGCGACCTCTCTCTCCCGCGCGCGAGCTCTCTCTCTCCCACGCGCGACCTCTCTCTCCCGCGCGCGACCTCTCTCTCTCCCGCGCGCGACCTCTCGCCCGCGCGCAACCTCTCCTGCGCGTGACCTCTCTCTCCCACGCGCAACCTCTCTCTCTCTCCCGCGTGCGACCTCTCTCCCGCGCGTGACCTCTCTTTCCCGCGCGCGACCTCTCTTTCCCGCGCGCGACCTCTCTTTCCCGCGCGCGACCTCTCTCTCCCCGCGCGCGACCTCTCCCGGCGCGACCTCTCCCGTACGCAATCTCTCTCTCCCGCGCGCGGCCTATCTCTCCCGCGCGCAACCTCTCTCTCCCGCGCGCCACCTCTCTCTCTCCCACGCGTGACGTCTCTCCCGCGCGCGACCTCTCTCGCTCTCCCGCGCGCGACCTCTCTCGCTCTCCCCGCGCGCGACCTCTCCCGCTTGCGACCTCTCTCCCGCGCGTGACCTCTCTCTTCCGCGCGCGACCTCTCTCTCTGCTGCGCGCGACCCCTCTCTCCCACGCGCGACCTCTCTCCATCACACGACCTCTCTGTCACTCCATTGAGCGACCTCTCACTCCCGCGCGCGACCTCTCTCTCTCCCGCGCGCGACCTCTCTCTCTCCCACGCGTGACGTCTCTCCCGCGCGCGACCTCTCTCGCTCTCCCGCGCGCGACCTCTCTCGCTCTCCCGCGCGCGACCTCTCTCTCCCGCTTGCGACCTCTCTCCCGCGCGTGACCTCTCTCTTCCGCGCGCGACCTCTCTCTCTGCTGCGCGCGACCTCTCTCTCCCACGCGCGACCTCTCTCTTCCACACGCGACCTCTCTCCCCCGCGCACGACCTCTCCCTCCCGCACGCAACCTCCTCCCTCTCCCGCGCGCAACCTCTCTCTTCCGCGCGCGACCTCTCTCTGTTCCACGCGCGACCTCTCCCGCTTGCGACCTCTCTCCCGCGCGTGACCTCTCTCTTCCGCGCTCGACCTCTCTGCTGCGCGCGACCTCTCTCTCCCACGCGCGACCTCTCTCTCTCTTCCACACGCGACCTCTCTCCCCCGCGCACGACCTCTCTCTCTCCCGCGCGTGATCTCTCTCCCGCGCGTGACCTCTCTCTCTCTCCCGGGCAACCTCTCTCTCCCGCGCGCAACCTCTCTCTCCCGTGCGTGACACCACTCTCTCTCTCCCGCGCGCGACCTATCTCTCTCTCTCCCGCGTGCGACCTCTCTCTCTCCCGCGTGTGACCTATCTATCCCGCGCGCGACATCTCTCTCCCACGCGCGACCTCTCTCTCCCGCGCGCGACCTCTCTCTCCCGCGCGCGAGCTCTCTCTCTCCCACGCGCGACCTCTCTCTCCCGCGCGCGACCTCTCTCTCTCCCGCGCGCGACCTCTCGCCCGCGCGCAACCTCTCCTGCGCGTGACCTCTCTCTCCCACGCGCAACCTCTCTCTCTCTCCCGCGTGCGACCTCTCTCCCGCGCGTGACCTCTCTTTCCCGCGCGCGACCTCTCTTTCCCGCGCGCGACCTCTCTTTCCCGCGCGCGACCTCTCTCTCCCGCGCGCGACCTCTCCCGTACGCAATCTCTCTCTCCCGCGCGCGGCCTATCTCTCCCGCGCGCAACCTCTCTCTCCCGCGCGCCACCTCTCTCTCTCCCACGCGTGACGTCTCTCCCGCGCGCGACCTCTCTCGCTCTCCCGCGCGCGACTTCTCTCGCTCTCCCGCGCGCGACCTCTCTCGCTCTCCCGCGCGCGACCTCTCCCGCTTGCGACCTCTCTCCCGCGCGTGACCTCTCTCTTCCGCGCGCGACCTCTCTCTCTGCTGCGCGCGACCCCTCTCTCCCACGCGCGACCTCTCTCCATCACACGACCTCTCTGTCACTCCATTGAGCGACCTCTCACTCCCGCGCGCGACCTCTCTCTCTCCCGCGCGCGACCTCTCTCTCTCCCACGCGTGACGTCTCTCCCGCGCGCGACCTCTCTCGCTCTCCCGCGCGCGACCTCTCTCGCTCTCCCGCGCGCGACCTCTCTCTCCCGCTTGCGACCTCTCTCCCGCGCGTGACCTCTCTCTTCCGCGCGCGACCTCTCTCTCTGCTGCGCGCGACCTCTCTCTCCCACGCGCGACCTCTCTCTTCCACACGCGACCTCTCTCCCCCGCGCACGACCTCTCCCTCCCGCACGCAACCTCCTCCCTCTCCCGCGCGCAACCTCTCTCTTCCGCGCGCGACCTCTCTCTGTTCCACGCGCAATCTCTCTCCCGTGCGCGACATCTCTCTCTTCCGCACGCGATCTCTCTCTCCCGCGCGTGACCTCTCTCTCTCCCGTGCCCGACCTCTCACCCGCGCGCGACCTCTCCCCCGCGCACGACCTCTCTCTCCCGCATGTGACCTCCTCCCTCTCCCGCGCGCGACCTCTCTCTCTTCCGCGCGCGAACTCGCTCTCTTCCGCGCGCAACCTCCCTCCTGCGCGTGACGTCTCCCTTCCGCACGCGATCTCTCTCTCCCGCACGTGACTTCTCTCTCTCCCGTGCCCGACCTCTCTCCCGCGCGTGACATCTCTCTCTCTCCCGGGCAACCTCTCTCTCCCGCGCACAACCTCTCTCTCCCGTGCGCGACACCACTCTCTCTCCCGCGCTCTCTCTCTCTCTCTCTCTCCCGCGCGCGACCTCTCTCTCTCTCTCCCGCGCTCTCTCTCTCTCTCTCCCGCGCGCGACCTCTCTCTCTCTCTCCCGCGCGCGACCTCTCTCCCGCGCGCGACCTCTCTCCCGCGGGCGACCTCTCTCTCCTGCGCGTGACCTCTCTCTCCCACGCGCGACCTCTCTCTCTCCCGCGTCCGACCTCTCTCCCGCGCGCGACCTCTCTCTCCCGCGCGTGACCTCTCTCTCCCGGCGCGACCTCTCTCTCCCGCGCGCAATCTATCTCTCCCGCGCGCGGCCTATCTCTCCCGCGCGCAACCTCTCTCTCTCTCCCGTGCGCGACCTCTCTCTCACTCCATCCAGCGACCTCTCTCCATCACGCGACCTCTCTGTCACTCCATTGCGCGACCTCTCTCTCTCTCCTGCGCGCGACCTCTCTCTCTCTCCCGCGCGCGACCTCCTCTCTCCCGCGCGTGACGTCTCTCCTGCGCGCGACATCTCTCGCTCTCCCGCACGCGACCTCTCTCTCCCGCGTGCGACCTCTTTCCCGCGCGTGACCTCTCTCTTCCGCGCGCGACATCTCTCTCTGCTGCGCGCGACCTCTCTCTCCCACGCGCGACCTCTCTCTCTCTCCCACACGCGACCTCTCTCCCCGCGCACGACCTCTCTCTCCCCCACGCGACCTCCTCCCTCTCCCGCGCACGACCTCTCTCTTCCGCGCGCGACCTCTCTCTGTTCCGCGCGCAACCTCTCTCCCGCGCGCGACCTCTCTCTCTCCCGCACGCGATCACTCTCTCTCTCCCGCGCGCGATCTCTCTCTCCCGCGCGCGATCTCTTTCTCTCCCGCGCGCGATCTCTCTTTCTCTCCCATGCGATCTCTCTCTTTCCCGTACGCGATCTCTCTCTCTCCCGCGCACGATCTCTCTCTCTCCCGCGTGCGATCTCTCTCTCTCTCTCCCGCGCACGATCTCTCTCTCTCTCTCCCGCGCCCGATCTCCCTCCCGCGCGTGACCTCTCTCTCTCCCGGGCAACCTCTCCCTCTCTCTCTCTCTCTCTCCCGCGCGCGACCTCTCTCTCTCTCTCCCGCGTGCGACCTCTCCCTCCCGCGCGCGACCTCTCTCTCCCGCGCGCGCAACCTCTCTCTCCCGCGCGCGACCTCTCTCTCGCCCGCGCGCGACCTCTCTCTCTCTCCTGCGCGTGACCTCTCTCTCCCACGCGCGACCTCTCTCTCTTTCCCGCGTGCGACCTCTCTCCCGCGCATGACCTCTCTCTCTTTCCCCCGCGCGACCTCTCTCTCTTTCCCGCACGCAACCTCTCTCTCTTTCCCGCGCGCGACCTCTCTCTCCCGCGTGCACCCTCTCTCTCACTCCATCCAGCGACCACTCTCCATTACGCGACCTCTCTGTCACTCCATCGCGCGACCTCTCTCACTCTCCCGCGCGCGACCTCTCTCTCTCTCCCGCGCGTGACGTCCCTCCTGCGCGCGACCTCTCTCGCTCTCCCGCGTGCGACCTCTCCCTCCCGCGCGCGACCTCTCTCCTGCGCGCGCGACCTCTCTCTCTCTCCCGCGCGCGACCTCTCTCTCGCCCGCGCGCGACCTCTCTCTCTCCTGCGCGTGACCTCTCTCTCCCACGCGCGACCTCTCTCTCTTTCCCGCGTGCGACCTCTCTCCCGCGCATGATTTCTCTCTCTTTCCCCCGCGCGACCTCTCTCTCTTTCCCGCACGCAACCTCTCTCTCTTTCCCGCGCGCGACCTCTCTCTCCCGCGCTCGACCTCTCTCTCCCGCGCGCACCCTCTCTCTCACTCCATCCAGCGACCACTCTCCATCACGCGACCTCTCTGTCACTCCATCGCGCGACCTCTCTCACTCTCCCGCGCGCGACCTCTCTCTCTCGCCCGCGCGCGACCTCTCTCTCTCTCCTGCGCGTGACCTCTCTCTCCCAAGCGCGACCTCTCTCTCTTTCCCGCGTGCGACCTCTCTCCCACGCGCGACCTCTCTCTCTCCCACACGTGACCTCTCTCTCCCGCGCTCGACCTCTCTCACCCGCGCGTGACCTCTCCCCCGCGCACGACCTCTCTCTCCCGCACGCGACCTCCCCCCTCTCCCGCGCGCGACCTCTCTCTCTTCCGCGCGCGACCTCTCTCCCGCGCGCGACCTCTCTCTCTCCCGCACGCGATCTCTCTCTCTCCCGCGCGCGATCTCTCTCTCTCTCCCCCGCGCACGATCTCTCTCCTGCGCGCGATCTCTCTCCTGCGCGCGATCTCTCTCTCTCACTCCTGCGCGCGATCTCTCTCTCTCTTGCGCGCGATCTCTCTCTCCTGCGCGCAATCTCGATCTCTCTCTCTCTGGTGCGTGATCTCGATCTCTCTCTCTCTCCCGCGAGCGATCTTGATCTCTCTCCCGCGCGCAATCTCTCTCTCTCTCCCGCGCTCTATCTCGATCTCTCTCCAGCGCGCGATCTCGATCTCTCTCTCCCGCGCGCGATCTCGATCTCTCTTCCGCGTGCACTCTCGATCTCTCTCTCTCTCCCCCGCGTGTGGTGAAATGTATTCACCAGGAAATGTGGTGCCTGTGTAACCTTTAAGGATTGAACTGGAACCCCGTTGGGCTCCGCCTCCGGCTCCGCCCCCCCCCAGGACGGTATATAGTCCTGCGCCTATGGGTGGCGCTCATTTTGTATAGAAGTCACTGGCAGGCCCGTTCTTTGTGTAATAAAGCCTTCGTTCACTTGTTCATATGGTCTCGCTGTGAATTAATGGCATATCAATTTATTACACAAACAAGCCAAAAAAACGCGACTTAGACGCCCGTGCCCCAGAAGCCAAGGGGATCTTCTTTCACTGGCTCCGCTGCTTTGAGGCCTACCTCGGCTCCTCCGAAGCGCCTATCCTCGAAGCTCGCAAGCTGCACCTCCTCCACGCCCGGGTGAGCCATCGAACCTCAGTTTTGATCGAAAAGGTGGCCACGTACGAGGCAGTGGTCGCGATTCTGAAGAAGCGCTTCATCAAGCCTGTAAACGAGGTGGTCGCGCGGCATCTGCTCACTACCCGCCGGCAGCGCGCAGGAGAATCTCTGGACGAATATCTGGAAAACTTGACCCTACTCGCCAGAAACTGTAATTATCAAGACGTGACGGCTGAGGAGCACATGCAGCTGCAGATCCGGGACATCTATGTGGCTGGGGCCGCTCTAACTACGTCAGGCAGCGACTGCTGAGAAATGGGGCTACCGACCTGCAGGACAAGGTAAAACTAGCTACCTCGTTAGAGGTGGCCTACCAGAGCCTCAGCACGTTCCCCGCTGACCCAGCGAGCCCCACATGGGTCCCGCCGACGCGGATGTCGCCAGGCCCGGCCACGCCATAGGCCTGTGCTGCACGGCTGCCCACCCAGACCGGGGGACCGTCGTGCTACTTCTGCGGCGAGGGCCAACACCCACGGCAGCGTTGCCCAGCCCGCTCTGCGACATGCAGCGACTGGGGCAAAAAGGGTCGCTTCGCCACAGTCTGTCTGGCCACATCGAAAGCCCAGAAGCCGAAAGCTCCTCAGGCCCGACCCATGGACTCACAGGCCCGCAGACCCTGTAATGCGGCTGCGTGCCTGCCGGAAACGCCCCCTTTAGACGCGTCATCAGCCACGTGCAACTCGTGGGTGGGGGCTTCCATTTTATGACCCAGATTCTTCCAACTACACTGATTACCCGCAGCTCGGCGACACCACCCTTGGCCAGTCGCGGCCGAAGCACCATGATGGTTGTCCGGGTCAACGGGCACGAGACCCCCTGTCTCTTCGACTCCGGAAGCACAGAGAGTTTCGTACACCCCGAAACGGTAAGGCGCTGCTCCCTGCGCATGTACCCCACATCTCAAACGATCTCCCTCGCCTCCGGATCCCATTCGGTCCGGATCCGGGGTACTGTGTCGCGAACCTCGCGATACAGGGTGCTGAGTATGCCCTTTTTAAGCTGTATGTCCTCTCTCACCTCTGCGCCCCTCTACTGCTTGGACTGGACTTCCAATGCAGTCACCAAAGCCTGACCCTGAAGTTCGGCGGACCCTTACCCCCCCTCACGGTATGTAACCTCGTGACCCGTAAGGTCGCCCCCCCCCCTCGCTCTTCGCAAACCTCACCCCCGGCTGTAAGCCCGTCGCCACCAGGAGCAGGCGGTACAGTGCACAAGATATGACTTTCATCAAGTCAGGGGTCCAGCGACTCTTGAGAGGGGGTCATCGAGGCCAGCAACAGCCCCTGGAGAGCTCAAGTGGTGGTTGTCAGGGCTGGGGAAAAGAACCTGATGGTGGTGGACTACAGCCAGACCATAAACCGGTTCACGCAACTAGATGCGTACCCCCTCCCCCGCATTGCGGAGATGGTCAACCAGATTGCGCAATACCGGGTTTTCTCTACGGTGGATCTGAGGTCTGCTACCACCAGCTCCCCATTTGCCCGGAAGAGCGCCACTACACGGCTTTCGAAGCAGCCGGCCGGCTCTTCCACTTCCTCAGGGTCCCTTTCAGCATCACCAATGGGGTCTCGGTCTTCCAGAGAACGATGGACCGAATGGTGGACCAGTATGGGCTGCGGGCTACATACCCGTGCTTGAACAATGTCACCATCTGCGGCCATGACCAGCAGGACCACGACGCCAACCTTAAGAAGTTCCTTCAAACCGCCCAATCCCTCAACCTCACACATAATAGGGAGAAGTGCGTTTTCCGCGCAACCCGGCTATCTATGTCGTGGAAAACGGAGTTCAGGGGCCCGACCCAGACCGCATGCGTCCCGTCACGGAACTTCCCCTTCCCCACAGCCTCATGGTCGTCAAACGGTGCCTGGGGCTTTTCTCATGCTACGCCCAGTGGGTCCCCCAACTACGCAGACAAAGCCCGCCAACTTATTAAGACCACTACGTTTCCCCGCTCGGCCTTCAGCCGCATCAAGGCCGATATCACTAAGGCCGCCATGCACGCGGTGGACGAGTCCATCCCTTTTCAGGTAGAGAGGGATGCGTCAGATGTCACCCAGGCTGCTACCATCAACCAGACGGGCAGGCCCGTAGCCTTCTTCTCTAGAACCCTCAATGCTTCCGAGATTCGACACTCCTCTGTCGAGAAGGAGGCGCAAGCCACGTGGAAGCTGTGCGGCATTGGAGGCACTACCTAGCTGGTAGGAGGTTCACCCTCATCACCGACCAACAGTCGGTAGCCTTTATGTTTGATAATGCACAGCGGGGCAAGGTTAAAAATGATAAGATCTTGAGGTGGAGGATCGAACTCTCCATCTACACTTACGATATTAAGTATCGTCCTGGGGAACTCAACAAGCCCTCAGACACCCTGTCCCACGGTACTTGTACCTGCCACAATGACCTCTGCCACCCAGGGGTCACCCGGCTTGTCCATTTTATTAAGTCCCGCAACCTGCCCTACTCCACCGAGGAAGTCAGGGCCATGACCAGGGATTGCCAAGTCTGCGAGGAGTGCAAACCGCACTTCTATCGGCCAGACAAGGCCCATCTGGTAAAGGTCTCCCGGCCCTTTGAGCACCTCAGTATCGACTTCAAGGGGCCACTCCTCTCCACCAACCGCAATCTGTACTTCCTGACCGTCATTGACGAGTACTCCCGCTTCTCTTTCGCTGTCCCTTGCCCCGACCTGACCTTGGCCACAGTAATAAAGGCCCTGCACATCATCTTCACACTGTTCGGTTTCCCTGCATACATCCACAGTGACCGGGACACATTGTTTATGAGCGATGAGCTGCGTCAGTACCTGCTCAGTAAGGGCATCGCCTCGAGCAGGACTACCAGCTACAACACGCAGGGCAACGGGCAGGTGGAGAGGGAGAACGCGACGGTATGGAAGGCCGTCCTTCTTGGCCTCCGGTCTAGAAGTCTCCCGGTTCCCCGCTCGCAGGAGGTCCTCCCCGACGCGCTCCACTCCATTAGGTTGCTCCTCTACACGGCCACGAATGAGACCCCTCACAACTGCTTGTTTGTCTTCCCCAGGAAGTCCATCTCCGGGGTCTCGCTTCCACCCTGGCTGACAACTGCGGGGCCTGTCCTTCTCCGGAGCCATGTGAGGAGCCATAAGACCGACCCCCTAGTCGAGAGTGTCCAACTGCTGCATGCAAACCCCCATTACGCCTACGTCGCGCACCCATCCGTCCCCTACAGCAAGATGCAGTCTCCCTACGGGACCTGGTGCCCGCTGGTTCCCCTGCCGATGCGCACCCCTGCATCACAGCATCGCCTACTACCACCAACTGTGTCTCTTTCCCCTGGGGCGCCTGTGTCCTCCCGCCCCCCGTGCCTGCACTGCCCCCTGTGTCTTCACAGCAACCACCCGCCACCCACCTGCCGACCACTACCCCGCAACCGTCTCCAACACGCCGGACGGAAGCTCCAAACAACACGCTCTCGGAGTCACCATCATCTACGACGTCCGTGCCCGCCGCACCGCCAGAGCTGAGGAGGTCTAAAAGTACGATCCGGCCTCCGGATAGACAGGACATTTGACCCACGTCACCACCGCCGGACTTTGTGTTTTTTTAAACAGGGGGTGAATGTGGTGAAATATACTCACCAGGAGATGTGGCGCCTGTGTAACCTTTAACCTTTAAGGATTGAGCTGGAACCCCGGTGGGCTCCGCCTCTGGCTCCACCCCCAACCAGGACGGTATACAATCCTGCGCCCAGTGGGTGGCGCTCATTTTGTACAGAAGTCACTGGCAGGCTAGTTCTTTGTGTAACAAAGCCTTCGTTCACTTGTTCATATGGTCTCGCTGTGAATTGATGGTATGAAAATGAAAATGAAATGAAATGAAAAATGAAAATCGCTTATTGTCACAAGTAGGCTTCAATGAAGTTACTGAGAAAAGCCCCTAGTCGCCAGATTCCGGCACCTGTTCGGGGAGGCTGGTACGGGAATTGAACCGTGCTGCTGGCCTGCCTTGGTCTGCTTTAAAAGCCAGCTATTTAGCCCAATGTGCTAAACCAGCCCCTGGTATATCACCATGCGCGATCTCTCGCTCTCTCTCTCTCCCGCGATTACTCTCTCTCTCTCCCGCGCGCGATCTCTCTCTCTCTCTCCCCAACACGCGATCTCTCTCACACTTCCCAGCGCGTGAACTCTCTCACTCTCCCCAGCGCGCGATCTCTCTTACTCTCCCCAGCGCGCGATCTCTCTCCCGCACGCGATCTCTCTCCCGCGCATGATCTCTCTCGTGCGCGATCTATGTCACTCTCTCGTGTGTACGGTCACTCTCGCTCTTCTCGCACGCGTGATCTCTCTCTTTCTCTCGCCCATGATATCTCTCACTTTCCCAGCGCGTGATCTCTTTCACTCTCCCCATCGCGCGACCTCTCTCTCTCTCCCACGCGCGATCTCTCTCTCTATCCCGTGCGCGATCTCTCTCTCTCTCTCACGCGCGCTCTATGTCACTCTCTCGCGTGTACGGTCACTCTCGCTCTCTTCTCGCACGCATGATCTCTCTCGCGCACGAACTCACTCTCTCTCTCTCCCCCACGCGATCTCTCTCTCTCCCCCGTGCGCGATCTCTCTCTCCCCCGCGCGCGATCTCTCTCTCTCCTGCGCGCGATCTCTCTCTCCTGCGCGCGATCTCTCTCTCTCCTGCGCGCGATCTCTCTCTCCCCCACGCGCGATCTCTCTCTCTCTCCCGTGCGCGATCTCTCTCTCCCGCGTGCGATCTCTCTCTCTCTCTCTCCCTTCCGCGCACGATCTCTCTCTCCCGCGCGCGACCGCTCTCTGTCCCGCGCGCGATCTCTCTCTCTCTCCCGCGCACGATCTCTCTCTCTCTCTCTCTCTCCTGCGTGCAATGTCTTTCTGTCTCTCCCGCGTGCGACCTCTCTCCCGCGCATAATCTCTCTCTCTCTCTCTCGTGCGCGATCTATGCCACTCTCTCGTGTGTACGGTCACTCTCGCTCTCTTCTCGCACGCGTGATCTCTCTCTTTCGCCCACGATCTCACTCTCTCTCGCGCGCGCGCCCGTGATCTCTTTCTCTCACTCATGCACGATCTACACACAGTAGATGTGCAGCCACCCTCCAACACAGCACAATTGAAGGACGCCGCAACCAGGACTCTCATTACCGGAGTAAAACGTCTCGTTAGTGGGACAATACCTTCTTTCTAGTCACTATCTCTTTACTCTTCTGATGCAAACACTCTATTATAACGTGTTGGACAGCTGAAGGCATAATGAAATTGAGAGTCACACTGAAAACATTGATTTATCATACCCCAGGCATTTCTGGGGTTCATTTTCCGATTACCATTCTCCATGTCACTCCTCCTGCTAGAGGTATTAAATGGGTTTCTGTCCTCATAATTTCTGGGTCCCAATCTACTTCCATACTGTCGCATGTACCCGTACGATCTTGCAATCATGTCAATAGTGTATCTTCAACAGTCTGCTTTATTGCTGACTGACACAATTGTGCCGCAGAATCATCGAATTTTCAGAGCAGAAGGAGGCCATTCGGCCTATCGGGTCTGCACCAGCCCTTGGAAAGAGCACCCTACCTAAGCCCACTCCACAACCCTATTCCCGAAACCCAGTAACCCCACCAAAACATTTTGGACACGAAGGGCAATTTAGCGCGGCCAATCCACCTAACCTGCACGTCTTTGGACTGTAGGAGGAAACCGGAGCACTCGGAGGAAACCCACGCAGACACGGGGAGAACATGCAGACTCCGCACAGACAGTGACCCAAGCCAGGAATCGAACCTGGGACCCTGGAGTAGTGAAGCAACTGTTAACCCTGTGCTACCGTGTCATAAGAGCCCCCGCCCCCCAACACACTGCCTCTCCTTTTCCACATTGGCTGCCCAATAATAATGCAGCAGGTTCTGGAATGTCAGCCCCCTTTCTGCCTTCGTAACAGGCCCCTCTTTACCCTTGGCACCTTCCCCGCCCATACAAACTCTGAAATCACTGCCTCCAATTTCCGAAAGAAAGCCTTAGGGATAAAGATCGGGAGGGTCAGGAATACAAACGGAACCTCGGCAGCACATTCATCTTAACCACCTGTACCCTCCCTGCCAATGTCAGTGCAGTGTATCCCACTTCCTAAAATCCCCCTTTAGCTGCTCCACCAACGTCAGATTCAGGCGGCAGGGCAGCGCAGTGGTTAGCACTGCTGCCTCAGCGCCGAGGACCCAGGTTCGATCCCAGCCCCGGGTCACTGTCCGTGTGGAGTTTGCACATTCTCCCCGTGGTTACGTGGGTCTCACTCCCACAACCTAAAGATATGCAGAGGAGGTGGATTGACCATGCTAAATTGCCCCTTAATTGGGTGCTCTAAATTAAAAGAAGACATTGTCAGATTCCACCTCTGCATCATCGCCGACTTCCCCAACACCTGGATTCCTAAATACTTGAACCTCTCTCTGGCTACCCTGAATGGCAACACTCCCAGGTTGGCTTCCCAACCCACCGCATTCACCAGGAACATCTTGCTCTTCCCGACATTTAGATTATATCCCGAGAACACCCCAAACCCCTCCAGTATTTCCATAATTCTCCCCATATTCTCCAGTAGGTCCGACACAAACAGCAACAGATCGTCTGTGTACAGCAACACCCAGTGTTCCCTACTCCCCCTCACAAACCCCTGCAACTCCACTGGCCCCTAAGGGCCATCGCCAAGGGCTCTATCGCCAGCACGAACAACAGCGGTGACAGCAGACACCCCTGTTTTGTTCCCTTGTGCAACCCAAAACTCCGTGAACTCGCCTCTTTTGTCCGTACACTCGCTTCGGGAGCCACGTACAACAGATGCACCCACGCCACAAACTTTGGGCCAAATCCAAACCGTCCCAAGATCTCGAACAGGTACCTCCACTCCACCCGATCGAACGCCTTCTCCGCATCCATAAAGACCACTAACTCCGGTACCCTCACCGCCGACAGGGTCATAATCACATTAACAGCCTCCTGATGTTACTGGATAGCTGCCTGCCCTTTACAAAACCTGTTTGGTCCTCAGCGACCAAACCTCTCTCCTCCCCGACACTTGGCCAGTACTTTCACATCCGTGTTTAACAGTGAAATCGGCCTGTGTGACCCACACTCCAACTGGTCCTTCTCCTTCTTTGGGATTTAACATAATTGACACCTGTGTCAATGTCTCCAGCAGCTCCCCTTTTCCAGGGCCCCACTAAACATCCTCAACAAATGTGGTGCGAACCTTTGGCTCGGGGGCCTTACCCTACTTCATTCCCCCTTATACTATCCCTCACCTCCCTTAGCCTCAACGGCTCTTCCAGCGCCTGCCTCCTCTCCTCGCTTCACGCAGCTTTGGAAACTCCAGCCCATCCAAACACCACCACCTATCCGCCTCCTCTCCGCGAGGCTCGGCTTTTTACAGTTTCTTATAGTACTCCCGAAATTCCTCGTTTACCCTCCCCGGCTCCAATACTACCTCCCCCTTCTCTGACGCACCCTTAGAACTTCCCTGGACGCGGCCTGCCTCTGTGTCTGGTGGGCCAGCACGCGGCTCATCTTCTCTCCCCATATTGCACATTGCACCCCCCTCGCTCTCTGCAACTGCCCCACTGCCTTTCCCATCGTCAGCCTGTCAAACTGTCCCTGTAACCTCTTTCTCTCCACCAACACCCCTTAGTGGGAACCCTGGAATATTTCCTGCCCACCTTGACTATCTCGTCCAACAACTGTCCATACTCCTCCCTCGTGCCCCTCCTGTCCCTGTGTGCCTTGAATGAGAACCGCCCACCCCCCCTCCCCCCACCAGAACAGTGCATTCAACGCCACCCAAAGTGTGGTCGCCGACACCTCCCTGTTCTGATTTAACTCCACATAGTCTCTGATCACCGACCACACCATCTCACAGAACCCTTTGTCCGCCAAAAGCTCCGAATCCAGCCTCCATCCCGACTGCTGCTCCTGCCCCAAACTAAGCCTCACCTCCAGCCAGCGCTGTGCGTGATCAGAAATTAAGTTTCCCGCGTACTCTGCCCCCACCAACATCGCTCGACTCATCACAAAACAAAAATCAATTCTATACCTTCTATAATGTTCTTGTCGGATGGCCTAATTTATTACAAGAACAATTGTCGGTAAAGCTATAAACGATTTATTGACATTAACTGTGGGTAAACTATATACAAGACAACAGATGAAAATCAGTAAAATCATGCCAAGCAACCTTTCTCTTCAACTTCCTCCAGCCAGTCTGAGGTCAGCTAAATTTAACATTCACTTATATACTAGTAAGACTCCTATACTAGTGGTCAGTCGCTGAATTACAACACAACCATGATATCACTGCACCTTCTAAACGTGCGAGAAGGAATACCCTCCCCCCTTCCAGGATCCTAAAACCCTCCCAATTTCTTTGCCATCCTCAGCCTTCCCATTGACTTGGAGCTCGATCTGTCCACCCTCGGTTCTTACACACAGTTGAAATCTCCCCCCATAATCGACTGGTGAGTGAAATACTTGTCCCACCCATCCCTTTCTCAACCTGACCTGATGCTTCACTCTGAGGTGCATCACCGGCAGAAAGACCACCCCCGCCTTCAAACTCCTCAGGTGCATGAAGACCTGAGACCTCTTAACCGACCCGTTCAGTCCCCAGACGTTCCACATTACAATTCTTACCGGATGGTTCTGCCTCCACTCCCCTCTACCATCTTCCATCATCACTTTCTGGTTCTACCTCCTTTAATATGACCCTGGGCCCATCCAAGATGGTCCCCTTCTCCACCCATGACCACGCTCAGTCTCCAACTCTGCCACGTCGTGTTCCCCCCCTCCCACCTGTCCACCCCCTGCGGTCACTTCCCTCATCTCAATTCCGTTCACCAGCATTACCTGCCAGCGTGACAGCTCTCACCCGAAGGCCCCTCCTACATACCCCTTCACGCTCCCCACCCCACCATTCCCTCCTTGGGCTGTGTCCACGGCTCCTTGCAGACCCCACCATATGCCCCCTCCCCACAAAAACATAGACACATACAATACCACAGGTCACCCCCCAAAATGAAAAAAGCACCATACATGGCAGGAGGGGGGAGTCCATGGTGTTGAGGTAAGATATTGGCATCTACAGAGGATTGGCAGAAGGCATAGTGGGGATAAAGGAATCTTTTTCAGGATGGCAGCTGGCGACTAGTGGTGTGCCTCAGGGGTCAGTTTTGGGACCACAACGTTTCATGATATTTATTAATGATCTGGAAGAAGGAACTGAAGGCACTGTTGCTAAGTTTTCAGATGATACAAAGATATGCAGAGAGTCAGATCGTATTGAGGGAGCGGGAGGCTGTAGAATGACTTGGACAAACTAGGAGAGTGGGCAAGAAGTGGTATGGAATACAATGTGGAAAAGTGAGGTTATGCACTTTGTAGGAAGAATGGAGGCACAGACTATTTTCTAAATAAGGCTCAGGAAATCAGAAGCAAGGCAGCACGGTGGCGCAGTGGTTAGCACTGCTGCCTCACGGCGCCGAGGTCCCAGGTTCGATCCCGGCTCTGGGTCACTGTCCATGTGGAGTTTGCACATTCTCCCCGTGTTTGCGTGGGTTTCACCCCCACAACTCAAAGATGTGCAGGCTAGGTGGATTGGCCACGCTAAGTTGGCCCTTAATTGGAAAAAATAAATTGGGGACTCTAAATTTTTTTAAAAAGGAAATCAGAAGCACAAGAATTATCCCTGGAATGAAGAGTTTGTCAGATGAGGAGCGGTTGAGGAGCCTGGGTCTGTGCTCGTTGGAGTTTAGAAGGATGAGCAGGAATAGGATACTTAGAGGCCTAGCGTGGATGTGGAGATGATGTTTCCACTCGAGGAAAAACTAGAACCTGAGGGCACAGCCTCAGACTGAAGGGGCGATCCTTTAAAACAGAGATAAGGAGAAATTTTTTCAGCTCGAGGGTGTTAAATCTGTGGATCTTCTTGCTGCAAAAGGCTGTGGAGGCCAAATCACTGAGTGTCTTTAAGACAAAGGTAGATAGGTTTTTGACTGATCAGGGATTATGGGGGTGAGAAACATATCAGCCCGATTGAATTGCAGAGCAGGCTTGATGGGCCGAATGGCCTAATACTGCTCCTATATTTTGTGGTCTAACCAGGATGCCCGGGCAGGCAAGGCAAAGGATCCGGGAGGATCAAGGGCAAGGAAAGATATGGGTGTGAGAACAACAACAGTAACAAGGTACAACCAGGTAGCACCAAACACTGCCATGACATGTTTTAATACAGGAGGCAACATGTATAAAGTTAATATGGAATGGTTGTGTTAACCGAGGTAGTAGTTAAGGGGCGGGAAGGGGAGAATCGTGGAATTTTCTGCATATATCTTTAAATCTTTATTTTTCTACCTTTATCTATCAAAAGCTCTTAAGAAGCCAGAATTTTTGGAAAGGATGAGCATTGAAGTAGTTGATTTTGGCTCATTTGGTTTGGGAAACCCTGAGCCTTCGGCCATTGAAATGGACCGACTATCCGCAGAGATCTTGAGGGCCTTCAGCGACATTGGGTTTGTGTACCTCAAAAACACAGGGATCGAAGATCAAAAGGTGTGTATCCATCGTAATGTTTCAATATGTTTACTAACTGTGCTCATTAACTATGTGAATGCACATTTAATGATCTTGTTTGTGTTTCCTTTCTTTTGTGTCGTCATGATGTCAATGTAAAGGGTGACATTTCAACTATTCAACAATAAACCATATCAGTGTTATACGAACATTGATAGTTTAGAGGTTAGATAACATCATCAACTGAAGGAACAATTTGTGAGCAATTAATTCTAAATGATATCTGAATTATCAGTGCACATATCTAAAATCGAATGATACCACCAATGTGCTTTTTCATTAAAGATCTTTATATGGAGAGAAACCTGTTAGATATTGCAAATTATCTAGTCTGTATCCATATATTTCACAAGACATTGTGTTGTCTCTTCTGTTACCCTTGCAACTATCAATTTAATGTCATTTTCGCCAACTCCAGCGTGATGCCATCACCAAACACATCTCCCCTTCACTCCGTCTGTCAGCATTCTGCAGAGACCGTTCCCTCCGAGATAATCTAGTCCACTCCTCCACCAGACCCAGAACCTCACCCATCACCCATGGCACCTTCCCACGCAATCGCAGAAGGTGTAACACCTGCCCCTTTACCTCTTCCATGCTTAACATCCCAGGCCCAAAACACTCATTCCAGGTTAAGCAGCGTTTCACTTGTATCTCTTCCAATTTGTTCTACTGCATTCGCTGCTCCCAATGTGGTCTCCTCTATATCGGAGACCAAACGCAGACTGGGTGATCGCTTTGCTGAGCATCTTCGGTCTGTGCGCATTCAGGGCCCTGACTTTCCTGTTGCTTGCGATTTTAACAAAAGACCCTGCTCCCATGCGCACTTCGGTGATCGGTAAGTTAATGGAAAGGGTCCTGAGGGATAGGATTAATGACCATTTGGAAAGATGCAGCTTAATCCGTGATAGTCAACACGGATTTGTGAAGGGTAAGTCTTGCCTCACAAATTTGATTGAATTCTTTGAGGAGGTAACTAAGTGTGTAGATGAAGGTGGTGCAGTTGATGTCGTATACATGGATTTCAGTAAGGTGTTTGATAAGGTACCCCATGGTCGGCTCATGAAGAAAGTAAGGAGGTGTGGGATAGAGGGAAATTTGGCCAATTGGATATTCTATCACAGAGAAGACAGAGGTTGGTGGTGGATGGAAAATTTTCAGACTGGAGACAAGTTACCAGCGGCGTACCACAGGGATCAGTGCTGGGTCCTCTGCTATTTGTGATTTTTATAAATGACTTGGAGGAGGGGGCTGAAGGGTGGTTCAGTAAATTTGCTGATGACACCATGATTGGTGGAGTCGTGGATGAGGTGGAGGGCTGTTGTAGGCTGCAAAGAGATATTGATAGGATGCAGAGCTGGGCCGAAAAATGGCAGATGGAGTTTAACCCTGATAAGTGCGAGGTGATTGATTTTGGAAGGACAAATTTGAATGCGGATTACAGGGTCAACGGCAGGATTCTGAGGAATGTGGAGGAACAGAGAGATCTTGGGGTTCATGTCCACAGATCTCTGAAGGTTGCCACTCAAGTGGATAGAGCAGTGAAGAAGGCCTATAGTGTGTTCGCGTTTATTAACAGGGGGCTTGAGTTTAAGAGCCGCGGGGTTATGCTGCAACTGTCCATGACCCTGGTGAGACCCCATTTGGAGTATTGTGTGCAATTCTGGTCACCTCATTATAGGAAGGATGTGGAAGCATTGGAAAGGGTGCAAAGGAGATTTACCAGGATGCTGCCTGGATTGGAGGGTGGGTCTGATGAGGAAAGGTTGAGGGAGCTAGGGCTTTTCTCATTGGAGTGAAGGAGGATGAGAGGTGACTTAATAGAGGTTTATAAGATGATGAGGGGATAGATAGAGTGGACATTCAGAGACTATTTCCTCGGGTGGATGTAGCTGTTACAAGGGAGCATAACTATAAGGTTCGGGGTGGGAGATAAAGGAGGGATGTCTGAGGTAGGTTCTTTATTAGAGAGTGGTTAGGGGGTGGAATGGACTGCCTGCTGTGATAGTGGAGTTGGACACTTTGGGAACTTTCAAACGGTTATTGGATAGGCACATGGAGCACACCAGAATGACGGGGAGTGGGATAGCTTGATCTTGGTTTCGGACAAAGCTCGGCACAACATCGAGGGCCGAAGGGCCTGTTCTGTGCTGATCTTGGCCGCTGCAATGTTCCAGTGAAGCTCAACACAAACTGGAGGAACAACATCTCATCTTCCGGTTAGGCACACTACAGCCTTCCAGTCTCAACGTTGAATTCAACAACTTCAGATGATCAGCTCTACCCCACCCTGACCCATTTGTTTTCATCCCATTTCATTTTAACTGTCTTTTACAATTTCTTTCTTTCTTAATTTAACCCCCCCGACCTTATCCACCTTTCCTTGCCCTTTCCCCTCTTTGCTTCCCCCTTCCCCTCCCCCTACATCTACAGTTCATCCTCTGATGTTAGTTTCTCTGCTGTTTGGCCTCTCACACCTTTTGTTCTCTCTGGGGACTGCCATTAGCACTCTTTCCCCTTGGTTTCTGTGGCCATTAGCACCTGGTTTCCCTGGGTTTCTGTGGCTCTGACTCATTTTTCATTCTCACTCCACAGTATAAATATTTCCCACTTTATCTGATAGTTTTGACAAAGAGTCATCGGACTTGAAACGTTAGCTCCTTTCTCTCCCTACAGATGCTGCCAGCGCTGCTGAGATTTCCCAGCATTTTCTCTTTCGTATCAATTTAATGTCTCTCTTTTACTCAGATACTCACATGGACAATGCCAGCATCTGTCATTATTTTCTGACAAGGATCTTTTCCATCTTTTGAGGAAACTGCAGAAGTTTCCATCCCATCAGAATATCTTCAGATAAAATATTGCTGTAAACAGCTTGCACATTATCATTGTCCCAGTGTTGTGTTGTGCTCCAAATTGGTACCCAATAGCCTCACAGTACAATATATTCAAAATCATTTTGCTTCTGTCTCCAAAAGGATCTTGTTTGCAGCATTATAAAGAATGCACATGCTGACAAACTCTCTCCTTTTTCATGTTACATATTTATATAATCTTCCAAAAATGATTAGAGATAATAGACACTGAACAGAAAGAAACTGGTTAAAATCTAGTGAGTGAGATGCCAATGTAAATCAAAGATGCAAAACCTATTTTGTGTGTAAAACATAATTGCTCCTTAGGTAACTGAGGTGATGGATATCTGCAAGAAATTCTTCGCGCTTCCAAGTGATATTAAACAACAGTATGCCTGTCAAGTGATAGACTCTGAAAATATGGAGCACGGCTGGGTTGCAGCAGAGCGAGAAAGGTACAAAAATCTGAAGAACAACTTCTGTAATAGTTAGTATATGAACAGAACTAGAGGCACAGAGTAAAAAAGCGAGGAAGTTACCAGTCATAGAGTCATAGAATCATACAGCATAGAAAAGGCCCTTCGGCACATCGCGTCTGCACAGATCAAAAACAACCACCTAACCATTCCAATCCCATTTTCCAGCACTTGGCTCATTGTCTGGGATCGCAAGTGCATATCTAAATGATTCTTAAATGTTACGAGGGTCTCTGCCTCCACCACCCTTTCAGGCAACAAATTCCAAACGGCCACCATCTTATGGGTAAAGCTTCTCACATCCCCTCTAAACCTCCTGCCCTTACCTTAAATCTATGGCCCCTGGTCATTGACCCATCCACCAAGGGGAGAAATTTCTTCCTGTCCACATTATCTATACCCCTCATAATTTTATACATTTCAATCATGTTGTTTTCCTCCCTCCCACCCCTCAGTCTCCTCTGCTCCAAGGAAAACCATCCCAAGTCTATTTGTCTCTTCATATCTAATACACTCCAGCTCAGGCAACATTCTGGTGAATTTCCTCTGCACCCTTTCCTTTCCAGTGCTATCACATTGCTTCTTTAATGTGAATTCCAGCTGTGGTCTTTTTTATTATAAATTTAGAGTGCCCAATTATTTATTTCCAATTAACAGACAATTTAGCATGGCAATCCACCTACCATGCACATCTTTGGGTTGTGGGGATGAAACCCACACAGACACGGGGAGAATGTGCAAACTCCACACAGACAGTGACCCGGGGCCGGTATCAAACCTGGGTCCTCAGCGCCGTAGGCAGCAGTGCTAACGACTATGCCGCCCAACTCCGCTGTGGTCTGACCAATGTTTTATGCAGTTCCAGCGTAATCTCCCTGCTATTAATTCTATGGCTCAGCTAATAAAGGCAAGTATACCATATGCCTTCTGAACCACTGTATCTACCTGCTCTGGTACCTTAAGGGACCATTGCACATACACATCAAGTTCCCTCTGATCCTCAGGGTCCCTGGGTCCTGCCGTTTATCATGGATTTCCTTGCCCTGTTTGACCTTTCCATGTGCATCACCTCACACTTTTCCACTAATTATCTACCTTTAAGCCTGCCATACCCCCCAGAACCTCCTCTCTGTCGATGTTAATCTCATTAATTTTATTACAATTATGCAAAAAATGTTCACTCATCCCAAGAGAGTGCTCAGGCACAACGAGAGGAGCTTCACTATTATGGTAAAATTAAAGCAAAATTCTGTAGATGCTGGAAATCGGGAATAAAAGTGCTGGGAAAACTCAGCAGGTCTGGCAGCATCTGTGGAAAGAAACAGAATTAACAATTTGAAATTCATAAGAATTAGAAATTAGATGAATAAAAAAGATTTGCAGTGACAAGTTAAGATTTGAAATGTATTTCCTGAAAGGTTGGTAGAAGCATATTAGCTGTTTGCTCAATAATCCTCCAACCTTCCATTGAAACCTCAACTCTAGGCATCTGATGGTGGCACGGGTGGGGGGAGGGAAATAAAAAGTAGAACTGAGTTTACAGCATAAATTATTATAAGCTATACTGTCAATTTAGTTGTTTTGGTCAATTTCTTTTCATACATACAACAACATTTATTTTTGATTTAAATCTTGCGGTGTAATTCTGTAAGTTAATTGCTCAGTTCAGAATTCAGTTTTAACAGGATCGTAGCAATCTAAAGATCATGAATAATTATTTGGTGATTTTATCAATCACTTGAGTAAATCTAGGGTTGGTAATGTTTTGTTTCTAACAATTTGTACTGACAAAAGCCAGATATGCAGAGTGGAATCTTGACCAAATGGTATACCAAAGATTAAAGAAGATTATTCACTCTGATAATTCCCTAGCTGGGGTTAATTCCATGCTGCAATGGTTTACATATGACTTGTGGAGAGACAGTCGTGACAGAGCAGATTATTTTTCTTGTTCAAAACTTGCATTCAAATCAGATGCTAAATTATGAGTAGAAATTTGCATTATCTTTGCATAACAATAATAAAAAGAAATATGCTTGTTCTTCACAGATTAAATCCTGCACGGCCTGGGGACTTGAAGGAAGCTTTTAATGTGTCAACATTATCTTCACTTGTTGTAAGATCAAAGAAGTTCCAACTATGAACTGTGTATTGTAAATTGGATCTGATAAAATAGTGGGCTTGAGGGAACATTTAGCCAGTCACCTGTTAGACTAGCTCAAGTGAAGCACCAGTCTAGGTTTCTGCTTACTGCAGGCAGAGGCCCCACCTGCCCTCTTGGGCAGGAAAGCAGATGGAGTCTTCAGATATTGGGGTCAAAACTACACGTGAGCCTTACATTTGCTGATTAGCAGAATCCAAGCTGGGGTTGAGAGTTGAGGGTTCTCCTGCTTCAGGAGTTTTCTTTCTCCAAATCTGCAACCACAGTCCTTCAGTTGAGGGCAAGATCCAGCCTAATTCCAGAGAAATACAAAAAGACATTCCGCTTGCCTCATGACTGATCCCCTGTGTTCACGCCCCATGATCTCTCATCCTTTTGCATTCCTACTACTTCCTCACCACATTTATTTTCTGTTCCTTGCCCTCACACTCTCTCCACTTCCAATTGCCCCATCAGGACCCTGTCTTTCATGTTTTCTCCCATTTTCACAATCTCACTGTTCTCACTACCCTTCTTCTAATTCCTATTTTGTGTCCCTTTCCCATTCTGCTATTTCTGATCCTTATGCTACCTCGTACTCCAACTCTTTCTCGCATCAGCTCTGTTACATCTTCCTCTTCTCACCAATTTTTTCCTTCTTGACATCTTTCATACCCATCATCTCCTCACTGCTTCATTTCTTCCACGTTAAAACCAGTCATTCGCACTAAATCCTAATGCTTCTCTTCTTCCAAACTCCATCCTTTCATCTTCACTCCCATTCCATCTTTCACAGCCTATTACCGCTCTTCTCCTTTCTTCCCTCACCACCTCAAATCTTTCCCACCCACCATTAACCTAAACCTAAAACCAGCTCAATAGGACTTGTGCTCGGTAACCAATTTGTATTTGGAGATGATGACTCCCTTTCCTTTGTGCCACATGCCATCTTGCACTTGTCTCGGTATGCCAGATAGTTTTCTATGAGCACAGGTGTCCTTGATGTTCTTAGGTCATCCTTTCATCAGTGCCTCCTGTGTTGTAGCACTTGTATCTTGTTGGATAATTTGCTTGATTTGAGTAAGGGGCTTCTGTCACATTCTGTCTCTGTTGTGCTAATGACTTCTAGGGCATGTTCAACTGCTGCTTCACGTGGCATCTGGAAAATTTCACATTCTGTTTTAGTCTCCTCCACTTTCGTCCATGAGGAGCACTGCTCTCGTCAGCATGTTTGCAATGTACATCCTCTGGTCGGAGACTCTAGAGAAAGGGGTCACAGTCACAGGATGCAGCATAGGCCATTTAGGAGTGAGGTGAGGAGAAGTGTCTTCACCGAGGGTGGTGTACCTATGGAATTCTATACCGCAAATATATTTAAGAATAAAATGGATTGGGGTATGAGGTAACCTACGGCACTGAGATGGAGGATCGGCCACAATTACGTTGAATGGCGGAGCAGGCTCAAAGGGCCAAATAGCTTAACCCTGCTATTATTTTCCATGTTCCTATCTTTTTCTTGCTTGTGTGTCATGTCCACATTTTTACATTCTGGTGTTTGGCCGGACAGAATTAGTGCACTAGAGAACGTCTGGTTCGTGACTAGTTAAATGTTGATTGTTAAACATGAACGTGGGTCAGATAACAATGAGAAAACTATCAAAATCTATTAACTATTATATTACAATTATAAATTATCTATGAGCTACTACAAATGCAACTATCCACTATAGCGACTATCTCCAGACTCTCCGAGGTAGCAGTGTCACGTGGTTCTCCACTGCCACCTGCTGGTTGGAGGTCATGTCTCCTAATACTTACATGACTGCTTATGCATAACATCACACACATTATATCATTTTTAAACAAATTAATATTCTTTTCAGTCATTTAGGAGCAGATAGCAGCAGTTTACGAAAAATGCTTTGAAGGGGGTTGTGATTGGACATGCCGCAACTTTACTGATGAAAATGTTCACAAGAAAATCAATAGCCACCCTTTCTTTTTCACTCTGACCATAGCGTTGTTCTGTTTGTGTTAGTCCCCAAAATGCAATGCAAACAGTTGTCCTTGCTTCACCTCCCAGACCCATCTCGCTGGAATCATTCTGAAAGGGGGACTCCTCACTTACATCAAAGTACTTCAACACTGGCATTGTCATTATTGGTTGCTTGTTTTTTTTTAAATGTCTTTATTGGGTTTTATACATGATATACTTACAAACGTACACAGAGAAAGATTTTTTAAAAAGAAGTAAAAAAAATAATTTCCTAACACAGCAGAAAAAGAAACACATAGCCCCCCGCTCCCCTTCTCTTGTTTTTAATACAAAACAAGCAAAACAAAACCGGGTGGAAGGGGCACCTGGGTGTTGCCCCTGATGTCACCTGCATCTTTTGGTCGTTTTATTTACTTTTTTGTTTTTTGCCTCGGCTGTTGTTCCTTCTTCCTGCTCTTTCTGTCTCTCTTTCGCTTTGCTGTGCTTGTTGTGGTCAGTGTCGTTTCCTGCGCTCTCCTCCCTTCTGGCTCCCCTCTGTTGTTCTCCTTCCCTCGTTTTTCCCACCCCCTTCTTCTCTGCCACTCCCCTATCTTCCTCTCTTTCCTGCTGGGTTTGGCTACTCCGTCTTGCGTCTTGTTCCGCCGGGCGTCCGTCTGGCTGCCACTTTCGTGCATGGCTCCACCCTCATCCCCACCACTTTGGACCTTCCCCGAAGAAGGCTGCCCAGTACCCAGCAGGTCTGGGACAAGACCAGAACATGGTTGGCTGGGCCTCTTTGGCACCATTCGCATTTGTATTCCACCTCCAGGATGAACCTACTCATTCGGATTCTTGTTAAGTGGGCTCTATGTATCACTTTTAGTTGCGTAGGTTGAGTCTTTCGCACGTGAAGGTGGAGTTGACCTTAAGTAGTGCTTTGCTCCAGAGCCCCCACTCTATTTCGATCCCCACGTCTTCCTCCCATTTCCTCCTCATCATTTCCAGTACAGTGTCGGCCCTCTCTACCAGTCGTTCGTACATGTCACTACAGTTCCCACTACCTAGAATGTCTGCGTCCAGTAGTTCTTTTAGTAGCGTCCATCGCAGTGGTTGCGGGGGTCCTTGTCTCCTTCCGTAGGAAGTTTTTAAGCTACAGGTATCTGAGTTTGTTGCCCTCAGCTAGCTGGAATATCTCCGTCAGTTCGTCCAGTGTTGTGACCCTGCCGCCAGTGTATAGGTCCCAGACTGTCAGTGTCCCCCCGTCCTGTCTCCAACTTTTAAAGGTGGCATCAGTGAGTGCTGGCACGAACCAATAGTTGTTGCAGATGGGGGCTTTGTCGGACAATTCAGTCAGGCCGAATTGTTGCCGTAGCTGGTTCCAGGTCTGGAGGGTGGCTACCACCACTAGGCTGCTGGAGTGTTTTTTGGGCCGAGATGGGAGTGCTGCCCTGGCGAGGGTCTGGAGCAAGTTCTCCCTGCAGAAGCTGCGGAGGGTGATAGGGACCAACAAGGGTCTGCGAGCCAAAATGGAAGACCTGGAAAACAGATCCAGGCGGCAGAATCTGAGGATCGTGGGTCTGCCCGAATGGGTGGAAGGGTCGAGGCCGACGGAGTATTTTGCCACGATGTTGGTGGAGCTATTGGGGGAGGGGGCGATCCCTCTCGATACAAACTCAATACGGATCGGACTTTACGGTGGAGCTGGCGAGGAGGCGGGCGGTCTTCAGCCGGGTGAAGAAGGCACAATACAACAGCAAGTGCAGTGCAGCATAGTGTATCCAGCTAAGTTGCGGGTGACCTACAAATCCAAGGACTTTTATTTTGGGATGGAGGAAGTGGCGGAGGGGTTTGCAAAAGCAGAAGGACTGTGGCAGAATTCAGAAATGGGACTGAGAGCGGGTCTTGTACCGAGGTAGCCTCATGTAACTTTATTTTTTCACTGCTTGTTGGTATATGTACTAAATGAGTCGATGCTGTATATTTGGACAAGGGAAGAGTTGGGACTTTCATTTGCAATGATGGTTCTTTGGGGCTTGGGTTATATTCTGGGGTTGTGTGCTAAACGGGATTTCTTGGTTTTCCTGGGATCGGGCAAGGGGGAAGAAGACCCGGGTGGGGGCCTCCACGCTGGCCGGTTTAAGCCGGCCAGTGAATGGGTGTGAGGTGGGGGGAGGGGCTGCGGCCATCGGAGCCTGGTAAAACAGGTTTTGCTGAGTCTAGCCGGGGTGAAAAGTTGGGGGAAGGAACCGAGGCGGGGGGGAGGAGTTTTACAAGAGGAGGTGGAGGGGAGGAGCCTGTGTGTGGTGAGGGGGGATCTACAATTCATGGATGCCTTTCACGGTACTGTTTCGGGCATTGGATGGCGTTGAATATTAGGGGGGAGGGAACTATATAAATCAATGGTGACCATAGGCGATTCCTGATTCCTATTTCTTTTTTTTTCTCATTGGGAGGTTTTGTTTTATTTGATGCTTATATTGTCAGGCGGGCCGTTGTTTGGGGGTGGTGGGAGGATGGGATCGTTGTTGTTGATAAGGGGATTGACATTGTATTCATTACCGTTTACTGTTTGTTGGCGGAGTGTAAATTGTGAAGAAAATGTGAAAATGGAGAAGAAAAATATATATTTTTTAAAAAGGTTAGGTGGGGTTACTGGGTTACGGGCAAAAGATGGAGGTGTGGGCTTAAGTAGGGTGCTCTTTCCAAGGGCCAGTTCAGATTCGATGGGCCAAATGGCCTCCTTCTACATTGTAAATTCTAAGATTCTAGTTGTCCTCTGCTCGCTTTTAAAGGCTTCCCACTAATTCTTCCCACTTTTTCTTTTTCTTTTTGGCTGTCCTTGACTTCCCTCATCAGCCGTGGATTTCTGCCTCCCCTTAGCATGTTTCGGTGTAATTTCTGTTGTGCCTCCCTAATAACCCCCAAATCTCCTGCCGGTGGTGTTCCACCGTCTTCCCTGCTAGGCTCCCCTTCCAAATAACTCTGACCAGCTCCTCCCTCATGCCTTTGTAGTTGTCTTTCATTTAATTGTAATGTCATTACATCTGATTCTCCCTCACAAACCTTTCTATCTCTTGATTTATTTTCTGCCCCACATACTCACTCCTGCTAAGAGGCCTGTACATGACTCCCATTGGGGTCTTTTTACCTTTGCGATTCCTCAACTCTACCCACATAGATTCCATGACTTCTGATCCTATATCGCATATCACTATCTATTTAATTTAATACTTGCGAACCATGCAACCCCGCCCCCTTTGCCCATTTGACTGTCCTTACAATAGGACACATATCCTTGGATGTTTAGATCCCAGCCCTGATCCCCTTGCAGCCATGTCTCTGTGATGCCCACAACATCGTACCGGCCAATTTCAATGTGCGCAACAAGCTCATTTACCTTGTTCTGTATACTACATGCATTTAGGTGCAGCACTCGGTCCTGGATTGACCACCTCCCTTCACATATTTCTCACCTTCTTTGCTCTGCCTGAAGTTAGATTCCTGTCACCTTCTATACTCTCTTCTATTACGTGGTCTAGAAACTTTACTATCCTCTCCTGAACCCTCTGCTCCTTTAACTAGTTTAAAGTCCTTGTCGTTAACCTGCACTTCTACCTTCTCATTTAACTTGGATTTTCTAATTCTCCACACAACTGAACCCTCCCTCCACCCCACCCCCACCGATCTTTGAGCAATGCATTTACCTTCTTAATCTTATTGACTCTGTGCCAATTAGCTTGTGGTTCAGGTAGTAATCCAGAGATTATTACCTTATCGGTTCTGTTTTTTAATTTAGCTCCGTGCTGTTCATACTCATTTAGCAGAACCTATGTCGTTGGTACCTACATGGACCACTACAGCCGAATCTTTACCCTCCTACTCTAAGTTCCTCTGCAGCCCATATGAGAGACCCTGAACCAGAGCACCAGGCAGGAACACAACCTTTGGAATTCTTCATCCTGGTCACTGAGAACAGTGTCAATGCCCCTAACTAAACTACCCCCAATTACGACTACATTTCTTTTCTCTCTCCCCACTATGGCTCCCTGTACCACAGTGCTGTGGTCAGTTTGCTCATCCTCACTGCAATCCCTGTTCCCGTCCATACAGGGAGCACGAATCTCGAACCTGTTAGACAAGGTCAACTGCTGAGGCTCCTGCAGTCTTACCTCCCGGATCCCTTTACCTACCTTTCAAAAGCTTCATTTTCACATCGCCATGCCAAACTACTTCATACAGGTCTGACATTTCTCATTCGCTTGATTCTCCCTTTCTGGAGTTATCTTGTGATAGTTACTACCATTTGTCTCCTATAGACTTGTTGGAACAAATTTGCTTTTTCTTGTCTGCTGTTATCTATCTGTAGTGGCCATCGTATTTCACTTTTTTTCTGGTCAAATAGTTGTGTGTGAGATGGTTTTGCTTCTTACAATTAAAATACTGCTTTTCCCCATGCTGTAAGATTTTTCTTTTCCTGTACATTTTGTCTTCTGCAGTGTTTGCATCCTGCCCTTTGTCTGCAATTGTTTCAGGACTGTATGTCGGCATAATGTAGCTCCTGGTTGACTCTGCCAGACATGGATTGGATTTGTTTATTGTCACGTGTACCGAGGTACAGTGAAAAGTATTTTTATGTTCGGGATGGGATTTTTATGCTCGGGATTTTATGCTCCGTATGGACGGGAACAGGGATTGCAGTGAGGATGAGCAAACTGACCACAGCACTGTGGTACAGGGAGCCATAGTGGGGAGAGAGAAAAGAAATGTAGTCGTAATTGGGGGTAGTTTAGTTAGGGGCATTGACACCGTTCTCAGTGACCAGGATGAAGAATTCCAAAGGTTGTGTTCCTGCCTGGTGCTCTGGTTTATGCTCTAGTTGATGTTTCACGATGTGCCTATTGCTTTCCTCAGCATCAGTTCTTCACCTTTGGTCAGATTTGCTCTCACTGAGGGAGGTTCTCATACTTGAGATCAACTTATCTAAAAGATTATTTGATTAAAGTTGCCAACATTCACATGATGCTGCATTACTGCCATCACGTACCGTTCAATGGTCTTGTGTTTACCCTGAATACCTTATGTATTGAATACATAACATTCACCCTGGGTTCAAAACGTGCATTCAAGTCTTCCAAAATCTGTCGTTTATTTTTCTCTTTGATTGTCTTGTTAGATTTGGAGGAATACACATTATAGCAGTCCTTGTTGCTACTCTTATCATTTCATGCTTTTTCCATGAAGTCTGTTGCAACGTCCGAGTTTTGACAATGAATGTGGTAAGTGGAAAAACTGCCAGATTTACCACATATCACTGTCCAATTATACTGGAGATGGGATTGGAAAATTTACTGCAGCCCTTTTTACTCATCTACTAATTTTTATTTTTACTCAGTTATTTTCTTGCAGCATTTGTTTGAGGTCCTTTGTTTCCTTCTGTCTCTGATTTTACTTTGTCCCTTTTTTCTGCATCCTGTAATTGCACTTGCAGCCTGCTTGCCTTGGGCCTTTTTCAGTGGATTTGTTTGCAGATTTGTACTTTTGGTGTTCCATTCAGAAATCTATTTTATCTGCACATCCCCACCCAGGTCTCATGTATAAGGGCAGATGGAGCTCTTGAGTGTGTTTTTAGTGGGAGTTTTCATTGAACTGGCTGGGAATGGCAGCACATGACTTTGGCAAGCCAGTTACTCGGCTAGTACAAGATTGTGTTGCCAAAACCCAAAACTGATCTAAAAACAGATGTGTAACCAGATCAGCAGGGATCAGGCTGAATGAGGAGGTAGCAAGGCCAGACTAGAGGCCCCAGAGGATCCAGGCATGAATTTTCAGGGAATGCCACCACATCAGCTTGTCCAGGGATATGGCGTGATGACAATCCAAGCATTGTCACTGAGCACAGCAGCTGGACCTGTGACTAGAAAGAATTGGCACGAAAGATCTGGATCACGGTCAAGTAAAGAAAATAACTTTTTTTCTATATTTTTCAGTAAAGAAAACCTGATTATAAAGTCTTGCTGTTTCTCCTTTCATATTTCTTTAGAAATGGCCTACTGTCAATCATAAGCCTGAGTTTAGGGAATGTGTGGAATCATTCTTCAAAACCTGCGAGCTGTTGACTGTCCGAATTCTGAAAGTGATTGCACTGGGCCTGGGTCTGGAGGGAGATTATTTTATCGACAAGCACAAATATATGAGCAGTAAGTACTAATTTCATAAACAGTGACATCAGGCTCTGGTTCCTGTAACCAAAAAACTCTCTGGGTTAAAGATCCAGTGATCCAGTGTATGTTAAAGAAAGCTGGCTAACTCCAAGAAAGCTGTTGATGTTCCAAAGGAAACCCCAGTGAACTTACCCTGTGGAAACTGAGGGCAATAGTTAACCCTTCACTTGAGATGTGTTGTTGGAAAGTGTCCAACATAATGTGGATTTAAACTTTTTTTAAAAATGTATTTTATGCCAAACTTATTCAATCAGTTACAAAACATGAACAATGGTTTGTACAGATTTCCCCCCATATCCCCCCCCCCCCTCGCGCGACGAATAGCTCCTCAAACATAGCCACAAACAGCCCTGGCCTTGCCTCGAAGTCTTCGGCTGAACCCCACAATTCACATTTAATCTTTTCCAAATGGAGAAAGTCATACAAGTCGCCCAGCCAGGCCGTCACATTGCCGACCACATTCCAACAAGATCCTTCAGGCAACCACCACATTCCAACAAGATCCTTCAGGCAACCAGAGAGGCAAAGGCCATGACATCGGCCTTCCTCCCTTCCATCAGCTCCGGCTTCTCTGATATCCCTAATATCACCATCATAGGATACGGCCCAACTTCCTCCCCAACAATCTTTGTTAGTGTCGCGAACACTCCCACCCAGTATCTCGCCAGCTTCTCACAGCCCCAGAACATGTGTGTGTGGTTTGCTCGCCCCCCACTCACACGTCTCACACTCGTCTGCCACCCCCTGGAAGAACCCATTCATTCCTGCCTGAGTCACGTCTATCAGGCTCATCCTCGCACATAAGAAGAGTCTCACTCCACACTTCTCAATTTATCTCCGCTCCCAGCACCCCCTCCCACCTCTCCTTATTCTTCACCACCTGTTCTCCCAGCCATCCGTATATTTCTCGAATTCTGCCCTCCCCACCGTGTCCAGGAGCACCAGCCACTCCAGTAGGGCATACTTCAGCAGCTTGGGGAACTCTTTCCAGACCTTCCGTGCATAGTCCATTTACCTGTAAATATCTAAAGTCACTTCCTCTCGGGAACTCTACCCTCTCCTTCAGTTCCTCTATAGTAGCAAACCTCTCTTCCAAGTACGGAAACCTCACCAGTCCCACTTCTCTCTACTTCCTATACATACTGACTTGGTCCCCCCCCCCCACCCCCGTCGTCCCCCCCCGCCCCGGCTCAAATCGATGGTTTTTGCACAACAGCGTTAACACCAACATCCCCTTTATCCTGAAATCCCTCCTCAGCTGGTTCCACACCATCCTACCACTGGGCTCTCCGTATATCTCCTTGGCACCAGTGGCAATGTCGCCGTCACCATAGCCTCACCCATGCTGCTGCCCCCTCTCCTTCTCACCACCGCCTCGCCTTCTCCATGTTCGCCACCCAATAATAATGTAACAAGTTTGGCAACACCAACCTTCCCAACAGAAACGCTGGAATAATCGTATCCACCTTCCGGAAAATGGCCTTTGATACAAAAACCGGAAGCATCTGGAATATAAATAGGAACCTTGGCAGGACGTTCATCTTCACCACTTGGACCCTCCCTGCCAGAGTCAGATGCAACATATCCCACCTCTTAAAGTCCTCCCTAACCTCCTCCACCAAATCCTCCCTAACCTCCTCCACCAGCTTTTTAATATTAAAATCTGACACACTTTATGAAAGTTCATTTTAATTATTTAAACAGCTGAGCGAAGGGTGCTTATAATATATGAGGTATAATAAAATTATATAGGCTAATTACTTTCTTGTCTCCGGATATGCCATAGAAAATCCATTAGTATTTTTTAAAACCACTTGGAGATTGTTGGTCAGATATGGAAAGAATTGAATAAATAAAACAATTAGTTCATTATATTCATTATAAACTATTGGCAATCTCTTAAAAGGTAATAAAAATCAAACAACGCTTCGATCTCTGTATTATCCATCAATACATAAATCATCTGTGAAGAGTCAGCAGATCCGATGTGGAGAGCATTCTGATTACGGGACCTTCACTTTGCTTTTCCAAGATGAATGTGGAGGGTTAGAGGTAAATGTACATCTCTGATTTCAGAGTTAATTGTTTTTATAAATGGTACTTTGAGCTCATTTTCCCTTCCCCTTTCCATCACATATTTATGTTGCAACCATCGTTTTTTGCTCGCACTGAATTTGTTTACCAGAAACAGATATTAATGTGGCACTAGCAAGACTCAATCTTGTGGCTCCTAGATGTATCACATTAAAAGAAGCGCAGGTTAGGTGGATTGGCCATGCTAAATTGCCCTTTAGTGTCCATAGGTTTAGGTGCTGTTACTGGGTTACGGAGATAGAGTGGAGGTATGGGCTTGGGTAGGTGGGCTTTTCAAGGGCCAGTGCAGACTCGATTGGCCGAATGGCCTCTTTCTAACTGCAAATGCTATGATTAATACCAGCAGCAAAATTAAGCGCTGTTTCCCCAGCGAGTGGATGTTTCACCTTTTGGCCGTTCAGGAAAAGACAAACAAGGTCTCATGCTGATTTAACTATTAATAGAGTCAGAAAGGATGGATTATAAACAGCAGCAAAGTTCCCTGCCTTTGATCATTCCAGTGATCTATGGCAGAAAATGTACGTCAGGTCATGACGGAATCAGACTCTAATATAATCAGTCAACTCTGTGTACCAACATTCACAGTCACTCAATGTGCTCAAAGTGGCCACTTTGGGCAAATTACCAAAGCACTGCCAGTGAATTGGTACCTTCCAGCAAAGTGATAAATGTGGTAAAGAGATGGTAAATGTGATAGCTGGGGGTATTTCAACACGTTCCAACATCTTTACTTCAGGTTGGGCACAAATCTGGTCAGTTCGTGGCTGCTCCCCACAGCCCAAATGCTGTTCTTCTCAACATAGGCGACCTGCTGCAGAGGTGGACATCTGACAGATTGATATCTACGGTAAATGCCACTTGTTTTGGTAAAGTACAACCATGTGATGTTAAAACAGTAATATTTTACTTTTGTGCATTCAGATGAAGGACGTGATTTAATGTTTGGGCATATTTAGTGGGATGTTTCTCTGCGCTAAAGACATCACTATTTAACGGAACATTACTGTTATTTTGCCCTAGGCGAGGAATGCCCGACTGAGGTTGCACTTCACAGCTTCACATCAATTTTAAATGCCACCCGATCCTTTGAACCCCCCCACCCCGTTGCCTTTTTGCCCTTTATGTGAACCACAAGCTGTTTCTTATATTGACCAAATTACCACACAACCAGTATGTTAGCTCAAAAACACAGTTTATTAATAACACAAGACTTGTATCTGTATGCAATAATACACACGGCTCCGTACTAAACTACTAAGATGACCTTTGCTTAACTTCGAGTGACCGGCACTGTGTGAGATAAGGCCTTTATCCGGATCCACGCGGTCGGTTGGGTTCGTCTCAGCTGGGCTCATCCTTCAGGAATGGTCGCGGGTCCTTGAACTTGGTTGTTCTGCTACAGTTGGTCGCGCACAGGCCGGTCCCAAAAGAGGCAGATCTCTCGTGCGCAGGGCTTTTTATCCTTTGTCTCTTTCGCGTCCTTTTGAGCGGTCCTTACTCCTGGTCCAATGGATCGATAGGGTTTTGATCACCCTCTTCGATCTTAGCCAACTAGGGGGCGGATACGTCGATGGCTGGGCAAGTCCTAGCTATCATTGTCCCAGGCACGTAGGCCTTTCCAAATAAGGGGGGGTGGCGCCGGTTAGTCTGCTATCGTTGATGGTCCTTAATGCGTATGCTATTCTCTTGGGGAAAATGGTAATTGATTCTCAATGGATGCAAGTTTCAGCCACGTCTGGTTTCTTTGTACAATACACAGAGGCTGTGTACCTGTCTGTGTCCCAAATTGACCACAATTCCCATGGTACTTTGCAGGTGGCCATTTTACATGGCTACATTCCGTCCTCTTGATCCTGAATGTGACGCCTGGAGGACCGCAGTCTTGCTCCCGTAGTCTGCCTTATCAAGCCGGCCACTGGTCAGTCAGTTGAAATGAAAATGAAAATCGCTTATTGTCACAAGTAGGCTTCAATGAAGTTACTGTGAAAAGCCCCTAGTTGCCACATTCCGGCGCCTGTTCGGGGAGGCTGGTACGGGAATTGAACCGTGCTGCTGGCCTGCCTTGGTCTGCTTTCAAAGCCAGCGATTTAACCCTGTGCTATACCAGCCCCAGGTGGTACCAGTTCAGGTTCTACTCTACTGTGCCCGAGACTTCATTGTACAATTTTACCTAATACCTTATCACATACATTCATGAAAACAATTCACTGCAACTGGTTATTTTATATCCAAATTAAATTCATATAAATTAATTAAACTTAAATCCATACTAAACGGTTGGTTGCTAACTAAACTTTTTATGCTACACTCATGCTGCTGTTTTTACATAACAAATTTATCTACAACACAAAATCTACAAAACTTAAACAGCAGCACCATATTCTTCCTTCTTATCACATTTCATCAGTACAAAGGCACAAAGGGTCCATTTAGCAGCGGCTATCACAGTTTTTTTTGTAAGTTGGACATTCTTAGCAGAGCTCTATTGGATTCCAAAGAGGGGGGTTCGAACTGTGTATATAGGGGGCCGGGAGGCTTTTGCCTTCCATTTACGGAGTTTGAATGTGAGGACTACACTATAGATTACTGCAATCAGGAGGAGGGTCTCTATTATGTATGAGAGTGGGTTCCATTTTGCAATGCCTTCCCACCTGGTGAGGGTTTCGGTCTCTATCTCTAACAGTTGTTGTGCGGTATCCTGACTGGAGATGGTCTGTGGGGTGGTGTCGCTCGGGGCTGGCTTAGGTCCTACTCTAATTATGTGTATTGCCAAATTACCTTTAGTGGGTGTCCCGGGGCAATTTTGTCCGATTCTTATTATGTTCCCTGCAATTTTATTTAAACATCCAATTTCGGGGCACCCTTCATTAGTAAGTTCCCATCAATCTTCTGTTCCGGTTGTGCTATTGTAACATTCTGATGTGGACCCATTAGGCTTTCTGTAAGTTGTCCGTTGGTTATTGCACCCAAATATGACGCTTGTGTTCTTACACACTCATAGGGTGCCACTCTCACATTCCCCTGCATTTGGGGGATGGTACCACAGACCGCCGGGCTGTGGAAAGTCTTGGGTATCTTGTGCTCGGAGTTTGGTAAGTGCGGCAATTATCCAGACAGCGATCATGGGGGCTGGGTTAATCTTTCGGTGTCTGGTTTCCGTGTAATCCTAGGAATCAAGCATAGTATCATGTCAGTATCATTGGTTAATATCTGTGTGTGTTAGTCTCTCTCTCTTAGTTCCAATTTCCCTTTATGATTGTCAGCATGTGTGACTCCCCCATTTTGTTTTAAAAAGAATTTTGGAGAGGTACTAACCCAAGTGTCTCAATTCCAGTATTCAAGTGTCTCACAGCTTGTGTGGTCGACGCGAGGAGTGGGCGGATGCTTTCTTTGACCATTCTCCATTTTTACTAGCAAACATGAAAGGTTGAGGCTTTGCTTAACCAGCCGAATTTCAGGGCGGCCAGTTTTATAGGGTTTCGTCCCAGGGGCTCAGAGGTAGCAGCAGTGATCAGCAACCATTGCATTTTAAGGGTAAATAGTATTTGGAAGTGACCCGAAGGGGTCTGAAAGAATAGTGGAAGAAACAAGGGTATAGATTTGGAGCAGAAAGGAAGATTCAAGACCTGCCCAAAGCAGTAAAGGGTGCAGTAAACCATTCCAGAGAGCAGGATGAGAAACGTGGGCCGCTGCGGGAGAAGAATGGGTGGGATCCCTGGGTAAGGCGGGGATTAGTGCCGTTACTCCACTACCTGAGCGTGATTGACCGGATAATTTTGGGGCCCTCAGGTAGGGGGGCGATCAGTGCCGTGACTCCCTACCTGGGTGACCGGGTGAACAGGAAGAATTTGTAGTCGTATTGTAGTGCATTCAACTGCCATTGGTCAGTAGACTGCGTCTGACGGTTCAATCAGAAGAGTAGTTATGATTGCAAAACCGAGTGTCGGGCCGACATAGATTAAAACCATGTGTTGGAGAGAAGAGGAGGTTAAAACAAGAAGACGGGCAGGCTCCATCAGAAATTTGGACACCTTAATTCTTAGGTAGTGTTCGTTTCTCATCATCTGGACACCTCAAATATTTGCGTGCATCAGTTCCGTTAAATCATTTTCCAGAAGAGGCTCATCGCTTAAATCATCACCTTCTCCTGGTTGCCAGACTCGTGTCTGCAGATTCCGGGCGGTAGCCGCATAGGTTGTGGGTGGTCCGATTCGTCATGTCTTACCAACCTGTAGGAATTGTCACGGTGCCAAAAAGGGAGTATCGGGGTTGTCGTGTGACAGAGGGTAGTCGGGAACTGGTGTACTGGAAGTGGAAGCAATGTTGCTGGGAGTGGGCGTAGGAAAAGTCGTTGGGCGGGGACGGTCGTACAAGGGGCCGGAAAAATCCAAGGCGTTATTCCAGGGGCTAGGGTAGCTGATGGTGGGGAGGTCGTTAGGGATGGTAGTCAAATCCGGGAGGCTCTCATCAGAGTCCATTTCGAGGTTGAAACCTGTGATTATGGGTGGAGTTGAGGGGAGAGTGGCGTCCGGAGAGGGGAAGGGTTGGAGCGGGCATCGGGCTGAGTCGTCAGTGGGCAGAGCGCCATCCTCTCCCATTACCAAGGCTAAGTGGTGGGCGTGGCTACGTTGTGACCTGTAGAGTTTGAGTTGGTTGATGTGGAACCAACCAGTCTTATCGTTGGGGTATGCTATCTTGGACACAGGGGGGCTTACTTTGTCAGAGATGGAGTAGGGGCCTGCGAATTTAGGGGCTAGGAAGGAGCTGGGGGTGTACAACGAGATCGTAACTTGCTGGCCGACTGTATACTCTATGGGGTGAATCTTTTTGTCAAAGCTGGCATAACTCTGCTTTTTCCTCGCGCCTAGTCGGACAGCAGCAGCTAGTTGTGCCGCTTTAATATTTTCTGTGACCTGTTGGACTGCTTTTTCGTGGGTGAGTGCGGTTACTGCAGGATTTGCCAAATCGAGCCCTAATAAATATTCAATGCCTTTCATGGGCCTCCCTGTCATAAGGGTGTGGGGGTGAAACCTGTGGAACTGGAAACTGTGTTCCTGATAATCGTGAGAGCAAAGAGTAGTACTATGTCCCAAGTGGAATTGTTCTGCTGTACCGTTTTCCTAATGGTCGTTTTTAAAGTGCGGTTCATGCACTCTACTATACTGCTAGACTGGGGGTGGTAGGCTATGTGGAATTTCTGTTTGATACCGAAAATGGTCATCACGTTTTGCATTACACTACCGGTGAAGTGGGAACCTTGATCTGACTCAATGCTGCGTGGAAGATCCCAGCCCGTAAAGATCTGTTGGGTCAAAATTTTAGCGGTGGCCTTTGCTGTGTTTGAACGTGTGGGGAATGCTTCGACTCTGATGCGACCATCAGTTCACACGAGACGTTGAGTAGAAGTGAACAGTGGTTTTAATAAGCTAGATCTGTGCCTGCCCTACGACTGCTCTGTACTGAGTGCCGCCTACAGGCTTACAGGTTTATATACCTCCCCTGAGGAGACGGAGCCATAGGCGGAGCTCACAAGGGCATCAACATAATATAATACAATGTAATGCAGTACAATGGTGAATGGTAGCAGTAATACATTCACCACATTCACCACCTGTTAAAAAATTGAAGTCCAGCGAGTCTAAAGTGGGCTCACTGATCGAGTCTGTCCGACGCCTTAATCGTTCGCTGCGATCGCCTGAGATCTGGCTTCACTGCAGGCACGGGTGTTGAATTTGTCGCTGCGGGCACGGGTGTTGGGCTCGTTGACTCCAGGAACGTGTCGTCTGGAGCTTCATCACTGTAGGTCGGCGATGGAAGGGTGTAGGCCATGTAGGGGCGGGGGCGGTGTTCGGTGTCGGGTGGGGGGGGGGTAGGTGGTGGTCGCAGGGGAATCGGCGGGTGCCAGGTCCCGGAGGGAGACTGTATCTTGTCGGCCCTTGTGGTGCGCCACGTAGGCATACTGGGGGTTGGCGTGTAGGAGCTGGACCCTCTCGACCAGGGGGTCGGACTTATGGCTCCTCACGTGCTTTCAGAGGAGGACAGGCCCAGGTGTTGTCAGCCAGGACGGAAGCGAGATCCCGGAGGTGGATTTCCTGGGGAAGACAAATAGGCGGACTGAGGGGTCTCGTTTGTGGCTGTGCAGAGGAGCGACCTAATGGAGTGGAGCTCGTCGGGGAGGACCGCCTGCCAGCGGGAAACTGGAAGACTTCTAGACCGCAGGGCCAGAAGGACGGCCTTCCATACCGTCGTGTTCTCCCTCTCCAGCTGTCCGTTTCCCCGGGGGTTGTAGCTGGTGGTCCTGCTCGAGGCAATGCCCTTACCGAGCAGGTACTGACGCAGCTCATCGCTCATAAACGAGGAGCCCCGGTCACTGTGGATGTAAGTGGGGAAACCAAACAGGGTGAAGATGCTATGCAGGGCCTTAATGACAGTGGCCGCGGTCATGTCGGGGCACGGGATGGCAAAGGGGAAACAGCAGTACTCGTCAACGACGTTAAGAAAATACGCGTTGCGGTCAGTGGAGGGGAGGGGCCCTTTGAAATCGACGCTGAGGCATTCAAAGGGGCGGGATGCCTTCACCAGGTGGGCCTTGTCTGGCCGATAGAAGTGCGGCTTGCACTCCGCGCAGACTTGGCAGTCCCTGGTCACGGCCCTGACCTCCTCGGTGAAGTAGGGCAGGTTGCGGGCCTTGATGAAGTGGAGAAGCCGGGTGACCCCCGGGTGACAGAGGTCATTGTGGATGGCTAGGAGTCGGTCATCTTGCGCGCTGGCGCATGTGCCGCGGGACAGGGCATCTGGGTGCTCGTTGAGGTTCCCCGGACGGTATAAAATATCGTAATTATTTTATTTTATTTTTTAAAATAAATTTAGAGTACCCAATTCATTTTTTCCAATTAAGGGGCAATTTAGTGTAGCCATCCACCTACTCTGCACATCTTTGGGTTTTGGGAGCGAAACCCACACAAGCACAGGGAGAATGTGATAACTCCACACAGACAGTGACCCACAGCCGGGATCGAACCTGGGACCTCGCGCCGAGGGTTAACCCACTGTGCCACCATGCTGCCCTACAATATCGTAATTATAGGTGGAGAGTTCGATTCTCCACCTCAAGATTTTATCATTCTTGATCTTGCCCCGCTGTGTACTGTTAACCATAAAGGCTACCGACCGTTAGTCGGTGACGAGGGTGAGCCTCTTACCAGCCAGGTAGTGCCTCCAATGCCGCACAGCTTCCACAATGGATTGAGCTTCTTTTTCGACCGAGGAGTGTCGAATCTCAGAGGCGTTGAGAGTATGGAAAAAAAGGACACGGGCCTGCCTGCCTGGTTAAGGGTAGTGGCCAGGGCGACATCTGACTCGTCACTCTCCACCTGGAAGGGTTAGGGTTAGGGATGGACTTGTCCACCGCGTGCATTGGGGCCTTGGTAATGTCTGCCTTGATGGGGCTGAAGGCCAGGCGGGCCTCAGTCGTCAGGGGAAAGATGGTGGCTTTGATAAGTGGGCGGGCTTTGTCCGCATAGTTCGGGACCCACTGGCATAATATGAAAAGAACCCGAGGCATCTTTTCAGGGCCTTGGGGCAGTGGGGAAGGGGGAGTTGCATGAAGGGGCGCATGGGGTCAGGGTCGGGCCCTAGGACTCCGTTTTCCACGACATAGCCGAGGGTGGCTAGTCGGGTTGTGCGAAAAACGCATTTCTCCTTGTTGTAGGTGAGATTGAGGGCTTGGGCGGTTTGGAGGAACTTCTGAAGGTTAGCGTCTTGGTCCTGCTGATCATGGCCGCAGATGGTGACGTAATCGAAGTATGGGAACGTGGCCCGCAGCCCGTACTGGTCCACCATTCGGTCCATCGTTCTTTGGAAGACCGAGACCCCGTTGGTGACGCCGAAGGGGACCCTGAGGAAGTGGAAGAGACGGCCGTCTGCCTCAAATGCCGTGTACTGGCTGTCTTCCGGGCGGATTGGAAGCTGGTGGTATGCGGACTTCAGATCTACCGTGGAGAAAACCCGGTAGTGTGCAATCTGATTCACCATGTCCGCTATCCTGGGAAGGGGGTACGCAACAAGTTGTGTGTACCGATTTATGGTTTGGCTGTAGTCTACAACCATCCGGTTCTTTTCCCCGGTCCTGATGACCACCACTTGTGCTCTCCAGGGGCTATTACTGGCCTCGATAATCCCCTCCCTCAAGACCGCTAGACCTCTGACTTGATAAAAGTCCTGTCCTGGACACTGTACTGCCTGCTCCTGGTGGCGACGGGTTTACAGTCGACGGTGAGGTTCGCAAAGAGCGAGGGAGGGGCGACCTGAAGGGTTGCGAGGCTACATACGATGAGAGGGGATAGGGGCCTGCCGAACTTCAGAGTCAGGCTCCTGAGGTTGCACTGGAAGTCCAGTCCTAACAGGAGAGGAGCGCAGAGGTGGGGGAGGACATAGAGTTTAAAATTGGCGTACTCGGCTCCCTGTATCACGAGGTTCGCGACACACTACCCCCGGATCTGCACTGAATGTGATCCGGAAGCAAGGGAGATTGTTTGGGATGCGGGGTAAATCTGGAGAGAACAGCGTCTTACCGTGTCTGGATGTATGAAGCTCTCCGTGCTCCCAGAGTCAAACAGACAGGGTGTTTCATGCCCATTGACCCGGACGGTCATCATCGAGTTCTTGAGGTGCTTAGGCCGTGATTGGTCGAGGGTGACAGCGCCGAGCTGCGGGAGCCGGCGTGGTCAGAGGTAGTGGGGTGGTCCCAAGATGGCGCGCCCTCCGTCGGTTGCACGTGTAGGAGGCGTTGAAGATTGCGGCCAAGGTGGCGGCCCCCATGAGTCGCATGAGTCGCACGTGTCGGGTAGGGTTAAAGATGGCGGCCCCCACGGATAGCACGAGGCTGATGACGCGTCAGACGGGGCCGGTACCGGCAGGCACGCAGCCACGTTGTGGGATCTGCGGGCCTGTGAGTCTGTGATTTGGGCCTGCGATTTAGGAGCTTTGGGTCGGGCCAAGCAGACTTTGGCAAAGTGTCCTTTCTTGCCGCAGTCGCTACAGGTCGCGTTCCGAGCCGGGCAACGCTGCCTGAGGTGCTGGTTCTGACTGCAGAAATAGCAGGGCGGCTCCCCGGGTTGGGCGGGCAGCCGCGCAGCACAGGCCTGGGGCACCCTCGGGTCGGGTGACCACGAGGGAATTGCGTGGTCGGAGGGGAAAGTATTTATGCTCTGGAAAGCTACTTCTAAGGAGGTGGATAGTTTTACCATCTCTTCTAGGTCGAGGGCCTCCTTTTCGAGCAGGCGCTGTCTGACATAGTTGGACCGGACTCCAGCCACATAGGTGTCCCAGATGGCGAGTTCCATGTGCTGCGAGGCTGTGACGTCCTTGTAATTGCAGTTTCGAGCGAGTACCCTCAGGTCGCGAAGGTATTCCTCCAGCGATTCCCCGGGGCGTTGACGACGAGTGGTGAGGAGATGCCGCGCAAACACTTCGTTCACCGGCCTCACGTAATGTCTTTTCAGGATCGCGACTGCGTCTGCATACATGGTCGCTTCCTCGATTAGTACGGAGATTCTGTGGCTCACCCAGGCGTGGAGGAGACTCAGCTTCTGTGCCTCAGTGACGGCAGGCGAGGAGGAGGCGGCGAGGTAGGCCTCAAAACAGCGGGGCCAAGTCCAATGGATCGATAGGGTTTTGATTACCTTCATCGATCTTAGCCAATTAGGGGGTGGATACCTCGATGGCTGGGCGGGTCCTAGCTATCATTGTCCCAGGCACGTAGGCCTTTCCAAATAAGGGGAGGTGGCGCCGGTTAGTCTGCTATCGTTGATGGCCCTTAATGCGTATGCTATTGTCTTGGGGAAAATGGCAATTGATTCTCAATGGATGCAAGTTTCAGTCACAATACACAGAGGCTGTGTACCTGTCTGTGACCCAAATCAACCGCAATTCCCATGGTCCTTTGCAGGTGGCCATTTTACTTGGCTACCCCCCCCCCCCCCCCAATCAGCCTCCAGAACCCACCCCCAACACTGGATCCAACTTGCCTCTTATGGGGTCTTCGCACCCCACCTCAAGGGCAAGGCGAGTCTGGATCAAACTCTGGCATCTTGGCACTGCCAAGCTTCCAGTGCCCAAGTGCCAGCAGGGAGTGCTAGGTTACCTCCCTGCCCACAAGGCCTAGGAGATGGCTTCCAATGGCCTGGGAGAACTGCGCCCGACCCCTGAGGTGTCGTTATGCCTGCTCCACGTTTGGCGTGGGCCAGTACTAAACTGCACCCTGGTAAGGTCTCCTAGGTATGGCCATTAGTTTCTGAGCCCAGGACGAATACGTCGCAGACATATTTATGAGTTAATGGTTTATTCAAATCTGATCTAGATCACACCCAGAACGTATTTGATTTTAATTTCCTATCTGAATTGACAGGTGGCTCTCAGCCCAAAATTTTAACATACCTAAAGATGCTAGTTGCTTATGGCAACCTTGTGCTGCTGTCCTGTTTACTATATAAAGTATCACTAAGTCTAATTGTTTTGCAGAACAAAGCATTGTATTATAGAACAATGTTTAAGTTCCGAGTACTGTAGAAAACCTTAATCTAATTCAGAAAAATGTATCCTTCTTTGCCATGGGGTAAAATATGACTAAGATCAAAATTCCAAAATGTTTTAAAAGCCAAGAAGGCAGGACTCTGTCTCAACTCAAGAAGATAATTTAAATGACAACTCAGCAGAGGGCTCAGTCTTATTGATGGGGCTCCTTTGTTAGACTTGCAGCAGCACTTGGCCTGTTCCTGATTCAGCCAATTTTAATACTATTGTGTCTTTGAGACAATTCTCAGCAAAAGACTGAAGATGGCAGAGGTGAGAGTGGAGCAAAGGGAGAACAGGAGAGGAATTTGTGGTGATATGCCTGTAGCTTGTGTTGTATATAGTTGGTGGTGCGACCTCCAACCAGTAGGTGGTGGTACAGATCCACCATGTGGTCTTGAAACAGAGGTCATGTGACAAGGCACTCGGAGAGAAGTCAGGGCTGATCCGGAAAAGGTTGTAAGACATACATGAGGACAGTCGTGCATAGGGGTAGTTCCAGGGGAGTATAAAGAAACTTCATGATAACCTGCTCTGTATCTGATAGTTACCTTACCACGTTTGTATTAATAAAATCCTGGTTTGGACAAGTCACCAGTAGTTCTGTTGATTCCTTGCTAGACAACGAACACGGAACACAACATGGTACCAGAATGCTGAAGATTTTAAGGTAACAACGGCAGTGACAAAGTTAAAATTCAGTGGAAGTACCAACCTGGTGAACTGTGACCATTGGCGACTTGGCGCAATGAAGTTAGATATGAACGGTTTCAAGGGACCCCACCAGCCTCAATTCACGGGTAACGTAGAATAAAATGGGCGTTCTTGTAAGCAGCAATTCAGATTCTATATTGTCACGACCAGGGAGTGTCTGCGCATTGCTACAGTGTGCCAAGAAGGGGCAGCACGTGTTGTCGTAGATCTAACCTCCACCCAGGCACCAGAAAGCGAGGCGCTCCAATATCCAGTTGAGGGTGCAGAATTGGGCGTGGTCACGCAATCCCGTGAAAACGTGTTGGTGCCTCGGGCAAGTCACCAGCAGTTTGGTAGATAAGCATAATTTCAAACTTTTAAGAAAATCATTTTTTTTTTTTTAAATATATTTTATTGAAATTTTTCGATCGATCGATCACAATTTTTTTCCCCTTACACATCAAACATAAAAAAATTTAACAGTACATGTAACATGATAACCACAGTCTAATAAAAAGTAACTAACCAACATGATAAACTAATCAATTAACATAAAATGAAACTTTCCCCTCCCCCCTGGGTTGCTGCTGCTGGTCATCTATCTTCCCTCTAACGTTCCGCTAGGTAGTCGAGGAATGGTTGCCACCTTCTGGTGAACCCTTGAGCCGATCCTCTCAGTGCAAACTTAATCTGCTCCAGTTTTATGAACCCCGCCATATCGTTTATCCAGGCCTCCAGTCCAGGGGGTTTCGCTTCCTTCCACATGAGTAAAATCCTACGCCGGGCTACTAGGGACGCAAAGGCCACGACATCGGCCTCTTTCGCCTCCTGCACTCCCGGCTCATCCGCAACTCCAAATAAAGCTAACCCCCAGCCTGGTTTGACCCGGACCTTCACCACCTTCGAAATCACTCCTGTCACTCCCCTCCAATACCCCTCCAGTGCCGGGCACAACCAAAACATATGTGTGTGGTTTGCCGGGCTTCCACCGCACCTCCCACACTTGTCCTCCACTCCGAAGAACCTGCTTAACCTTTCTCCCGTTATGTGTGCTCTATGTAGCACCTTACATTGAATCAGGCTAAGCCTGGCGCACGAGGAAGAGGAATTTACCCTGCTTAGGGCATCAGCCCCAGACCCTCCTCTATCTCCTCCCCGAGCTCTTCTTCCCACTTTCCTTTTAGTTCGCCCACCAGCTCCTCCCCCTCTTCTCTCATCTCTCGGAATATCTCTGACACCTTGCCCTCCCCGACCCACCCCCCCGAGAGCATTCTATCCTGGATCCCCTGTGTCAGGAGCAATGGAAATTCCCTCACCTGTTGTCTTGTGAACGCCCTCACCTGCATATACCTAAAGACATTTCCCCAGTACAGCTTATACTTTTCCTCCAACACTCCCAAGCTCGCAAACGTCCCGTCTATAAATAAATCTCCCACCCTCCTAATTCCCAACTGGTGCCAGCTCTGGAATCCTCCATCCATCCTCCCTGGGGCAAACCTATGGTTGTTCCTGATTGGGGACCCCACCAGGGCTCCCAGCACACCTCTCTGTCGCCTCCATTGTCCCCAGATATTTAATGTTGCCGCCACCACTGGATTCGTGGTAAATCTTTTTGGTGAGAACGGTAGTGGCGCCGTCACCAGCGCCTCTAGACTCGTCCCTTTACAGGACTTTCTCTCTAGTCTTTTCCACACCGCTCCCTCTCCCTCTATCATCCATTTACGGATCATCGCCACATTGGCGGCCCAATAGTAGTCGCCCAAATTCGGCAGCGCCAGTCCCCCTCTGTCTCTGCTACGTTGTAAGAACCCCCTCCTTCCCCTCGGGACTTTCCCTGCCCACACGAAGCTCGTGATGCTCCTGTCTATTTTTTTGAAGAAGGCCTTAGTGATCAGTATAGGGAGACATTGGAATACAAATAGGAACCTCGGGAGGACCATCATCTTAATTGCCTGCACTCTGCCCGCCAGTGACAGTGGCTGCATGTCCCACCTCTTGAAGTCCTCTTCCATTTGTTCTACCAGTCGTGTCAGATTAAGTCTGTGCAAGGTTCCCCAGCTCCTGGCTATCTGAATCCCCAGGTATCGGAAGTTTCATTCCACTTTCCTTAGAGGAAGGCCATCTATCCCTCTACTCTGGTCCCCAGGGTGTATCACGAAAAGTTCACTCTTCCCCATGTTAAGCCTATATCCCGAGAAATCTCCGAACTCCCTCAATATCTGCATGACCTCTGTCATCCCCCCCACTGGGTCCGTCACATACAACAGTAGGTCATCCGCATAGAGTGACACTCGGTGTTCTTCTCCCCCTCTAATCACCCCTCTCCATTTCCTGGAGTCTCTCAGCGCCATGGCCAGTGGTTCAATTGCCAACGCGAACAGTAATGGAGATAGCGGGCATCCCTGTCTTGTTCCCCTGTATAGTCAGAAATACTCCGATCTTTGCCGACCCGTGACCACACTTGCCGTTGGGGCCCCATAAAGGAGTTTGACCCAGCTAATAAACCCGTTCCCGAACCCGAACCTCCTCAGCACCTCCCATAGGTACTCCCACTCCACCCTGTCAAATGCCTTCTCTGCATCCATTGCCGCCACTATCTCTGCTGGGGGCATCAGTATCACCCCTAATAGCCGTCGCACGTTGACATTTAGTTGTCTCCCCTTTACGAATCCTGTCTGGTCTTCGTGCACCACCCCCGGGACACAGTCCTCTATCCTCGATGCCAGCACCTTTGCTAGCAATTTGGCGTCCACATTTAATAGTGAAATAGGCCTATAGGACCCGCACTGCAGCGGATCTTTACCCGCTTCAAAATTAGCGATATCGTCGCCTCCGACATTGTCCCTCCTTCCCTGGCCTCGTTAAAAGTCCTCACCAACAGCGGGGCCAGCAGGTCCACATATTTTCTATAAAATTCCACCGGGAACCCATCTGGTCCCGGAGCCTTCCCTGCCTGCATATTCCCCAGCCCCTTGGTAACCTCGTCCACCCCAATTGGTGCCACCAGGCCTTCCGCCTCCTGCTCCTCCACCCTCGGGAACCTTAATTGGTCCAGGAACTGCTGCATCTCCTCTTTTCCCTCCGGGGGTTGGGACCTATAAAGTCTTTCGTAAAAGTTCTTAAACACCCCGTTTATCTTCCCTGCTCTCCGCACCGTAGCTCCCTTTTCGTCTCTAATTCCCCCTATCTCACTCGCCGCTGTCCTCTTTCGCAGCTGATGGGCCAACAGGCGACTAGCCTTTTCCCCATATTCATACCTCACCCCCTGTGCCTTCCTGCACAGCACCTCCGCCCTCCTGGTGGTCAGAAGGTCGAACTCCGTCTGGAGTCGCCGTCTCTCCCTGTACAGTCCCTCCTCCGGGGTCTCCGCAAATTCTCTGTCCACCCTTAAGATCTCCCCCAGTAGTCTTTCCCTTTCCTTGGCCTCTGTTTTCCCTTTGTGGGCCCTGATGGAGATCAGCTCTCCTCTGACCACCGCCTTTAGTGCTTCCCATACCACTCCCACTCGGACCTCCCCGTCGTCATTGGCCTCCAGGTACCTCTCGATACATCCCCGCACTCTTCCACAGACTCCCTCATCCGCCAACAATCCCACATCTAATCGCCAGAGTGCACGCTGCTCCCTCTCCTCTCCTAGTTCCAGGTCCACCCAATGTGGGGCATGATCCGAAATAGCTATGGCTGAATACTCAGTTTCTTCCACCCTCGAGATCAACGACCTTCCCAAAACAAAAAAATCTATCCGGGAGTACACCTTATGAACATGGGAGAAGAAGGAGAACTCCCTGGCCCTTGGTCTAAGAAATCGCCATGGATCCACTCCCCCCATTTGGTCCATAAACCCCATAAGGACCTTAGCCGCTGCCGGCCTTCTTCCGGTCTTCGATCTGGATCTATCTAACCCTGGGTCCAGCACGGTGTTGAAGTCTCCCCCCATTATCAAGTTTCCTACCTCCAGGTCCGGTATACGTCCCAGCATCCGCCTCATAAATCCCGCATCGTCCCAATTCGGGGCATATATGTTAACCAACACAACCTCCATTCCCTCCAGCCTGCCACTCACCGTTACATATCTGCCTCCACTATCTGCTACAATGCTCCTTGCTTCGAATGATACCCGTTTCCCCACCAGTATGGCCACCCCTCTATTCTTTGCATCTAGCCCTGAATGGAACACCTGTCCCACCCATCCTTTCCTTAACCTAACTTGGTCCGCCACCTTCAGGTGCATCTCCTGGAGCATAGCCACGTCTGCTCTCAGTCCTTTCAAGTGCGCGAGCACTCGGGCCCTTTTAATCGGTCCATTTAGGCCTCTCACATTCCACGTGATCAGCCTCACTAGGGGGCTACCTGCCCCCTTCCCGTGTCGACTAGCCATCACCTTCTCTAGGCCAGTCCCACGTCCCAATTCCGCGCTCCCACTCGTTCCCCAGGTGTCGCATTCCAGCCCCGACCACCCTTTCTTTAGCCAGTTCCTCTTTGATTTCTGCAGCAGCAACCCAGTTATCCTCCCCCCCCCCTGCTAGATCCCCCTCTAGCGTGATTGCTCCCCCCATATTACTTCCGCAAGTCAGCTGACTTCAACTGACCCTTGCTTCTCCTGCTCACTCCTTGACCCCCCCGTGTGGGGAACTCCCATCTACCTTGCGCCTATCTTCCCGCCATTATCTTTCTGGCGCGGGAACATCTCTGTAGCTGACCCGCCTCTTGTGGCGCAGCTCCCTCTCCCACCCCACTCCCATTCCTCATCCTCCGCCTATGTCTCTTCTTTCCCCCCCCACTGGCGCCCACATTTCTTAGTGTCTCCCCCCTTCCCAATTTACATCTCTATATACATCAACAGTGACATTTCCCCCTAATATCAGTCCCTCAGTTCCGATCCAATTTCTCATCTTTAATAAAGGTCCATGCTTCATCCGCCGTTTCGAAGTAGTGATGTCTCTCCTGGTACGTGACCCATAGTCGCGCCGGCTGCAGCATCCCGAACTTCACCTTCTTGTGTAGCACCTCCTTGGCTCGATTAAAACTCGCCCTCCTTCTCGCCACCTCCGCACTCCAATCCTGGTACACTCGTACCACTGCATTCTCCCATCTACTACTCCGTACCTTTTTGGCCCATCTCAGAACCACTTCTCTATCATTAAAGCGGTGAAATCGCACGATTGTCGCCCTAGGTGGTTCTCCCGCCTTTGGTCTCCTCGCCGGGACCCGATGAGCCCCCTCCACTTCTAAGGGGCCCGAAGGGGCCTCAGCTCCCATCAGCGAGCTTAGCATCGTGCTCACGTAAGCCCCGCAGTCCGCTCCTTCCACTCCCTCAGGGAGACCCAGGATCCGAAGGTTCTTCCTTCGTGCTCTGTTTTCTAGGGCCTCAATCTTTTCAATGCACTTTTTGTGGAGCGCCTCGTGCGTCTGTGTTTTGACCGCCAGGCCCAGGATCTCGTCCTCATTATCCGTCACCTTCTGCTCCACCACGCGGAGCTCTGTCTCCTGGGCCCTTTGTGCCTCCTTAAGCCCCTCAATTGCCTGTAGCATCGGGGTCAGCACCTCCTTCTTTAGTAGCTCCACACACCGTCTTAAAAATTCGTCTTGATCGGGCCCCCATGTCGCCTGGGCTTTCTCCGCCGCCATCTTGCTTCTTTTTCCCTTCTGCCCCTATCGTCGAGGAATCCTCGCGATGTAGCCGCCGCCGCCGATATTTTCCTCTTTTGTTGGGGGGGACTCCCTATTAACTCACCCCACACCGGGTTTCGTCGTGAGAAAATTTCCCGTTGGGGCTCTTAAAAGAGCCCGAAGGTCCGTTGGAGCTGGAGCCGCCGAAACGTGTGGCTTAGCTGGTCATCGCCGCAACCGGAAGTCTCAGAAAATCTTATTTTTAATCGAATCATGAAAGATCGTCCGAAAATGAAAAATGTTACGAATTTGTACAAATGAAGAACGAGTCAACAGAATCGGGCTCTAACGTGCCACAAGGGATCAGGTACAATGTAAAATATGATAAGAGGTAGAAAACTGGGGCATGAGCGACAGATTTGAAGAGAGGCCAATAGAGCAGCACAGGCTCGGGTTATTTGCTAGTTGTTGAAACCCTTTGCTTTTTAGCTCAACAGGTGCGAGATAACTCAGCCTTTGAACATAGAACATTAAAGCGCAGTACAGGCCCTTCGGCCCTCGATGTTGCGCCGACCTGTGAAACCACTCTAAAGCCCATCTACACTATTCCCTTATCGTCCATATGTCTATCCAATGACCATTTGAATGCCCTTAGTGTTGGCGAGTCCACTACTGTTGCAGGCAGGGCATTCCACGCCCTTACTACTCTCTGAGTAAAGAACCTACCTCTGACATCTGTCCTATATATAGAACAATTGGTTGGTTTGCAGCTGAAATTTTCCATTCCTGGTTTTATTAGAGTTCTTAATAAGACTGCAACTGGTTGATTCTGCCTTGTAGTAGAGAACATTAATGTGGGTAAATGATTGTGTTTTTTTACAGGTACATCGTGTGCTTCTGCCACAATCAGATGACAAGATGTGCAAATCTAGACAGTCATTGGCTTTCTTTGTTCATCCGGATGATAATGTAATTGTCACGTGCTGCGATGGGTCTGAGAAGTACCCTCCCACCAACACTCTGCAGTACTTAATGGAACGTTTAAATGCTACATACATGATGTAACATTATTCTGATCCAGTGAATGAATACAGCAGCAATTATGAGGAGAGACTTCATGATTAAATAGAGAAGTAACAAAGTTAAATAGCATTTAAACAGATTTCCAGAAGCTACAATGTGATTATTTGAACTACAATTTCTGAAACCTGGTGACAGAATATTTTGGGGAACATGTGTGTGATGTCAGTGATAGCTTGGTCTCTTATTTCACTCCATTCTCACTTTCAGCAATGTTTCTGTGAGGGGGTACAATGGAAGGGCCAATAGGATATTGCCACAAGGGAAGGACATTTGTCACTGCACCTTTGTGGTTGTCTGAGGCCTACAGGAAGACTGACAGCTTGGCTGCAGGAAATGTTTGGACCAATAAATGGGGAGCAAAGAATGAGGAGTAAATTAGAAAATAATGACCATTGAAACATATTTAAGAACTACCTTTATGGGATTCAAATCAAATAATCTATATTAGTGACTCAAGTAGGCTTATATTACACTGCAATGAAGTTACTGTGAAAATTCCCCAGTCGCCACACTACCCCGCCTGTTCGGGTACACTGAGGGAGAATTCAGAACGTCCAAATTGCCTAACAGCACGTCATTCGGGAGGAAACTGGAGCACCCGGAGGAAACCCACGCAGACACAGGGAGAACGTGCAGACTCCACACAGACAGTGACCCAAGCCAGGAATAGAACCCTGGTCCCTGTCGCTGTGAAACAACAGTGCTAACCACTGTGCTACCGTGACGCTCTGTATGTTAACCTTCCTGGAGATGACTTCCTCTCTTTATCACACCTGGGTCTGTTTTGTCTGTTAACATTTTCAGTCAGAAGAACAAACAAAGAACAAAGAGAACAAAGAAATGTACAGCACAGGAACAGGCCCTTCGGCCCTCCAAGCCCGCGCCGACCATACTGCCCGACTAAACTACAATCTTCTACACTTCCTGGGTCCGTATCCTTCTATTCCCATCCTATTCATATATTTGTCAAGATGCCCCTTAAATGTCCCTATCGTCCCTGCTTCCACAACCTCCTCCGGTAGCGAGTTCCAGGTACCCACTACCCTCTGCGTAAAAAACTTGCCACGTACATCTACTCTAAACCTTGCCCCTCTCACCTTAAACCTATGCCCCCTAGTAATTGACCCCTCTACCCTGGGGAAAAGTCTCTGACTATCCACTCTGTCTATGCCCCTCATAATTTTGTAGACCTCTATCAGGTCTCCCCTCAACCTCCTTCGTTCCAGTGAGAACAAACCGAGTTTATTCAATCGCTCCTCATAGCTTATGCCCTCCATACCAGGCAACATTCTGGTAAATCTCTTCTGCACCCTCTCTAAAGCCTCCACATCCTTCTGGTAGTGTGGCGACCAGAATTGAACACTATACTCCAAGTGTGGCCTAACTAAGGTTCTATACAGCTGCAACATGACTTGCCAATTCTTATACTCAATGCCCCGGCCAATGAAGGCAAGCATGCCGTATGCCTTCTTGACTACCTTCTCCACCTGTGTTGCCCCTTTCAATGACCTGTGGACCTGTACTCCTAGATCTCTTTGACTTTCAATACTCTTGAGGGTTCTACCATTCACTGTATATTCCCTACCTGCATTAGACCTTCCAAAATGCATTACCTCACATTTGTCCGGATTAAACTCCATCTGCCATCTCTCCGCCCAAGTCTCCAGACAATCTAAATCCTTCTGTATCCTCAGACAGTCCTCATCGCTATCCGCAATTCCACCAACCTTTGTGTCGTCTGCAAACTTACTAATCAGACCAGTTACATTTTCCTCCAAAACATCTCGGTCTTTTGTGATCAGAGTGACTTTTATTGGGGTTTCTCCAATGGTTTGGTGATTTTACCCAATCAGCAGCTGCAAAGGCCAATGGAGTTCCACATTTGATCATTGTTCAAATGAGCCAATCTCAGCCACATCCCACCCCTAAAATAAACACTGGAATATTGACAATATTTGCTGCATCTGATCAACATGTAAGCATCCTGCTGGAAGTTGAAGTGAGGAACATCATGCTAGTACAGGATTGGGAATTACTCTGATGCTTCCCTGTGCATGAATATTTATCAGGGAACTATTAAAGGTGCTAATAGAGGCAATGGTGAGGGTGCTACAAGGTGGTTAAGTGCCCTGGTTTAGACCTAACATTCCTAGTCACTATCACTGTGCAGTGACAAGTGTGGTACGTAATGTATGCTGTGCATATATGTACCTGAGTGAAACTGGTGGGTGGGGGTGAAATCTCTACTCCTAACTCGAGACACTGCCAAGCCCTGGCTGATTGGTTTGTGCTACTCCACCCTCTAATTACCTTGTCCATTCAGAAATTGTTGCTTTTTTGGTTCAGCTAAAGTAGATTATTTTGTTATAGACGTCTTTTGTTCGAGGTTTCACTCCAACAGCCCATAAAATGTGAACACTTCCCATGTGCACCATCTGGGAGTCACAGATTAACCAGGCCGAAAGAGGCTGGTTTTCACCAAATCATCTTGTCTATGGATATGCCCTGGGGTCTCTTGGATGTGGGGAGGATGTTTCACATTGTGGAAAACTTAGAAGCAGGGTTCATCATTTAAACATAAGGGGTCACTCTTTTAAGACAGAGATGAGGAATAATTTTTTCCAGAGTTTTTGGAACTCTAGATTCCCAGCTTGGGACACTGTGTGCGGAGTCTGCACGTTCTCCCTGAGTCTGCGTGGGTTACCTCCGGGTGCTCCGGTTTCCTCCCACAGTCCAGACATGTGCTGTCAGGTGAATTGGACATTCTGAATTCTCCCTCTGTGTACCCGAACAGGTGCCGGAATGTGATGACTGGGGGCTTTTCACTAACTTCATTGCAGTGTTAATGTAAGCCCACTTTGACACTAATAAAGATTATTATTAAAAGTCAGTGGAAGCAGAGTCTTTGAATATTTTTTGAAGGCAGAACCAGATTGATTCTTGGATGAAAGGTTATCGGAGCAGGTTTGAGGGGCTGAGCAACCTAAGCCTAGTTTGTATGGTCATCCCACCCTGTTTTCTAACATTGTTTGACATGGAAACAACACTTAAGCCTTGTCCTTACATAAGAACTAGGAGCAGGAGTAGGCCATCTGGCCCCTCGAGCCTGCTCCACCATTCAATGAGATCATGGCTGATCTTTTGTGGACTCAGCTCCACTTCCCGGCCTGAACACCATAACCCTTAATCCTTTTATTCTTCAAAAAACTATCTATCTTTATCTTAAAAACATTTAATGAAGGAGCCTCTACTGCTTCACTGGGCAAGGAATTCCATAGATTTACAACCCTTTGGGTGAAGAAGTTCCTCCTAAACTCAGTCCTAAATCTACTTCCCCTTATTTTGAGGCTATGCCCCCTAGTTCTGCTTTCACCCGCCAGTGGAAACAACCTGCCCACATCTATCCTATCTATTCCCTTCATAATCTTATATGTTTCTACAAGATCCCCCCTCATCCTTCTAAAGTCCAACGAGTACAGTCCCAGTCTACTCAACCTCTCCTCGTAATCCAACCCCTTCAGCTCTGGGATTAACCTAGTGAATCTCCTCTGCACACCCTCCAGTGCCAGTACATCCTTTCTCAAGTAAGGAGACCAAAGCTGAACACAATACTCCAGGTGTGGCCTCACTAACACCTTATACAATTGCAGCATAACCTCCCTAGTCTTAAACTCCATCTCTCTAGCAATGAAGGACAAAATTCCATTTGCCTTCTTAATCACCTGTTGCACCTGTAAACCAACTTTTTGAGACTCATGCACTAGCACACCCAGCTCTCTCTGCACAGCAGCATGTTTTAATATTTTATCATTTAAATAATAATCCCTTTTGCTGTTATTCCTAGCAAAATGGATAACCTCACATTTGTCAACATTGTATTCCATCTGCCAGACCCTAGCCCATTCACTTAGCCTATCCAAATCCCTCTGCAGACTTCCAGTATCCTCTGCACTTTTTGCTTTACCACTTATCTTAGTGTCGTCTGCAAACTTGGACACATTGCCTTGGTCTCCAACTCTATGTAAATTGTGAACAGTTGTGGTCCCAACACTGATCCCTGAGGGACACCACTAGCTACTGATTGCCAACCAGAGAAACACCCATTAATCCCCACTCTTTGCTTTCTATTAATTAACCAATCCTCTATCCATGCTACTACTTTCCCCTTAATGCCATGCATCTTTATCTTATGCAGCAACCTTTTGTGTGGCACCTTGTCAAAGGCTTTCTGGAAATCCAGATATACCACATCCATTGGCTCCCCGTTATCTACCGCACTGTTACTGTCCTCAAACAATTCCACTAAATTAGTTAGGCGCGACCTGCCCTTTATGAACCCATGCTGCGTCTGCCCAATGGGACAATTTCCATCCAGATGCCTCGCTATTTCTTCCTTGATGATAGATTCCAGCATCTTCCCTACTACCGAAGTTAAGCTCACTGGCCTATAATTACCTGCTTTCTGCCTACCTCCTTTTTTAAACAGTGGTGTCACGTTTGCTAATTTCCAATCCGCCGGGACCACCCCAGAGACTAGTGAATTTTGGTAAATTATCACTAGCGCATTTGCAATTTCCCTAGCCATCTCTTTTAGCACTCTGGGATGCATTCCATCAAGTCCAGGAGACTTGTCTACCTTTAGCCCCATTAGCTTGCCCATCACTACCTCCTTGGTGTTAATAATCCTCTCAAGGTCCTCACCTGTCATAGCCTCATTTCCATCAGTCACTGGCATGTTATTTGTGTCTTCCACTGTGAAGACCGACCCAAAAGACCTGTTCAGTTCCTCAGCCATTTCCTCATCTCCCATTATTAAATCTCCCTTCTCTTCCTCTAAAGGACCAATATTTACCTTAGCCACTCTTTTTTGTTTTATGTATTTGTAGAAACGTTTACTATCTGTTTTTATATTCTGAGCAAGTTTACTCTCATAATCTATCTTACTCTTTATAGCTTTTTTAGTGGCTTTCTGTTGCCCCCTAAAGATTCCCCAGTCCTCTAGTCTCCCACTGATCTTTGCTACTTTGTATGTTTTTTCCTTCAATTTGATACTCTCCCTTATTTCCTTAGATATCCACGGTCGATTTTCCCTCTTTTTACCTTGTCCTTCTGCAGTACGAATTAGTTAATATATTTACCTGGTGCCTCGCTCAAAGAGTCAAGAACGGCTGATGTGGTGAAAGGAAAATTTACCACTGGTACAGCTTATTGAACTCTACTGAGATTGACTGAGCTGCGTTGTTGTAACAGAGTGAAGGGGTCTTTACTGTGTGTTTACCCTGCACTGCACTGCTGCACTGCACTATGTGGGGGTGCCTGATGGTGATGGTTCAACTTCACTCTCTTAAAATCAACTTCTTATAGAAATTCAGGTATAGAAATGTCAAATTGTAAAATGCACTCTCTTGTATCTTTTTGGTTATATGGCTAATAAATTAATTATAACACAGTATAAGGCCATTTGACCCATCAGATCCAGGCTATCTCTCCAGAGAGCAATCCAGTCAGTCATCCCCCAGTTGATTCCCAAGGTCTACAAGGTTCAATTGCCCCCAACTTTCTTTTGAACTCTCTTCTCTGCTTCCACCACCATCGTAGGCAGCAAAGTTCAATGTTGTTGACCCTCGTTGGAGGGGTCATTTAAAGGCAACCAGAACTTATCTCATGGAGTTACATTATCATCTTCCGCTGGTCGATTCAGAGGCTTGCAAACCAACTCAAATCACTCAACTGAGACTCCCAATCTTTATTAAACCACTATGCTCCAGAGCTGATGCTGTGGGGGCCTGTCTGGAGCCAGGGCGCAGAAGCCCAAGAGAAGCTGAAGCCACTGGACCCAAGAAGCGCGAGGGCCGGAAAGGAGCCAAATCCAGGACTGGGCGACTTGAGCCAAAGCTACAGAGGCCTGAGGGGAGCCACAGTCAGAACCACAGGGAACCAGGGCCATGGGGGTCCCAAGAGAGGTGTGTGTGTGTTCTTGTTGCCAGTTTACTATTTACATGCCAGTAGAAGACTTTTGGGATACTGTCTATGTTTATTGCTTCCTTTTCCGCCTTTGTGTGCTTTCTTGTCTGTTGGCCACATTGCCGATGCCATCTTCTTCAGTGTTGCGGGTGCTACCCAGTCGACCGACTGTATCCTCCACTCTTTTTCTTCCTCTTCCTTCTCATGTGAATGATCCTCTGACTGCGTCTCCTTTTCTTTTTGAGTTTAGTGGCATCCTTCATGCGGCTGGACTCCGCCATGGGACTAGTTGCTTGTGGGGCTTTTGTCATAGTCACTGCTTTTGGATTGTCTGCTGTGCTGGCTGACTCTGGCGCTGACCCTGGCTCTTCTGTCACCATAGCTGATTTCAGAGCCTTAGCTTGATCAAGGAGTTTTGGTTGATCCATGGTTATGTCCACACGCTGAGTTGTATGCCCATCACCTGGTGAAACGTCCAGTGTCATCGACATATTGTTAGATGTTTAGGCTGTGCAGTCAAGTCTGCAACTTCAGTAGCAGTCTGCAAACCCTCGCACTCTGGTGTCGGGGTTGGGTCAATGTCCCCAATGTTAGGCGTTGCTTCTTCATTTTGTGTTTGAACCTCAATTGGAGGCTCATCCTCACTTGATATAATGATATTTGTTTCATCTTTTGCTGGAGAGCCGAATGGTGGCTCATCCTCATCTGAAACGACGATATATGCTTACCTTTCATTGTAGAACTGCACGCAGATGCATCCATCTGCTCTTCAAGCACATCCTTTGGTGGAGTGGCCTCGGGTATTGGGGAGTTCGCGGCAGGCACCATTTCATGGGCATGAGATTATTCACTGCATGCCTCTGGAGCCAGTTCCTCCAGAATGGGGATTATTTCTTCAGTTACCAGCCTGTTCACAGTTGAGGTGCTGTCATCTGATGTATCTGTTGCTGCTATCTCACTTTCAGCACACCCCATTTCAGCCTCTGCATTGCATGTGAAATTGTGTTCACGCAAGAAGCGACCAATTTCAAAGTCAGCAGCGAGCCTTGCTGCAGAACTTTCATCGAGCACTCCATGCTCTGGAACTTCAGGAGGAAAGAAGAAAGAGTCATTTGGTACAGTTTTCATAACTGTTCCACCAGTGCCCCAACCCTTGTGCTTCTGCTTCGTTTTAATGGCTTTCAGTATGAAGTTTTTTCCTTTCTTCCAATTGATCTGGCACCCTGTGCATCCCGTGATTTTTTGTTCGTCAAAGAATAAAAAGTCTAACTCATCAGGCCGCGACTCCATCTGGTTTACTTTCCTGACTACATTTGTGAAATACTCATTCAGCTCAAACCTGAACTGCAGAGTGAAGCTCATTGGCTGTTCAGGCACTGAACATTTTACGTTCACATCTTGTAGATGCTTGAAGATAGGCTCATCATGCTCCTGTATCATGTCACTGAGCAAATTCACATTTTTGAAGATTGTTAATCAGAATTCTGGAATTCCCTTTCGCTCATCCATCTCTGCATCTGGTTTGTCGTCCACCATTTTAACTTTCACTTGTATCTCATCAGATAACAGCGCCATTACATCTCGTTGCCAGTCGCAATGATCCTCTGTCGCAGCGCTGTCTGGAATGTACAGCCGCTCAACTAGGTTCAGGGCCTCACATGCGTCCACACCTATGATGGATCCGTGTTTCCTGTCCACAGTAGAAAATGGTGTGATGTGACTTCTGTTGTGTACCCATGCTTTGAGTTCACAGGCACATCCAGCATCGCAATCTCATTCCTATTGTAGTCTTTCAGTAGGCTCGTTTGATTGATGATTTTCGTTTTAATTCACAGCCCATTCAAATAGAACAAGCTGAGGAGGTTGGCCCTCACTCCTGTGTCGAGCTTGCATTTGATCAATGTGGCATTCAACATCACTGGAATTGTCCATCTGTCTTTGATGGTATTAGCATCACCATTGCTGTTGCTGCAACTGATCAGTAAGACTTCTTCACTTTTCATATTCGGACACACCGTATCCTTGATCGAAATCGGATCAACGAAAACAGTACTTCAAGGGACATGCCATCAACTGCGTTGACTGATCCTGTTTGGTTCACAGTTGGATGCGAAAAGCATTGCTTCGCAAAATGATCTGTACGACCATATTTGGAACATACTTTCCCAAATGTGGGATATTGCCGTGGCCCATGTCGATTGCCGCATCGCTGGCATAAGATGGCGGACCCGGTCGGCTGCTTAAAATGGCCGTCCGCACTGACACCACGTTTTTTATTCAACTGTGTCACAGTGCTGATGGCGCCGGCGACGTCTTCCAGATTGGTGGCAAAATGTTTCAAGTTGAGCGTACAGATCTGTTGTGCAGCTAGCTCACTTGCATCGCAGATCTTGATAGCGTTTTCTAAGTTCAGGTCTTTTTCCCTTAATAACCTCCCTTTATCATTCAATATCCCGAACACTTATCTGCTCGTGGATCGTCGACTTTAAAGTACTAAAATTGCACGACTGCGCCTTCAACAGCAAGTCGGTTACAAAGCTATCAAATGATTCACCTGCTTTTTGGGCACGTGTACAAAATATGTAAAGTTCACGGGCGGGATTCTCCAAGCCCCCCGCCAGGTCGGAGAATCGTCGGGGGCGGCGTGAATCCCGCCCCACCGCACGGACGCCAGCTGCCGAATTCTCCGGCGCCGGTTTTCGACTGGGGTCGGGGATCACGCAGCGCCGGTCGGGGGCCGTTGGCAGCAGCCCCCCCGGCAATTCTCCAGGCCCCGATGGGCTGAGCAGCTACCCATTTTCGGCCAGTCCCGCAATGGACATGGTCCATCACAGTGGGACCTGGCTAGAAGGCGTTTACCGGAAATCCACGGGGGGGGCGCGGGAGGATCCGGCCCCAGGGGGGCCCTCTCGGTGGCTGGCCCGCGATCGGGGCCCACCGATCTGCGGGCGGGCCTGTGGTATGGGGGAATTCTTTCCCTCTGCGCCGGCCTCTGTAGGGCTCCACCATGCCGGCGCGGAGAAGAAACCCCCTGCGCATGCGCAGGAAACACGCCGTTCTTTTCGTTCTTCAGCCTATTTCGCCTCGTCTGCTCCATTGTTATCTTTAATTGTTCTGCATTCCTGGTGCCATGTTGTGTTCTGTGTTATGACCGTGGTAATGATGTACACAGAGCATCCAGTTCTTCAACTAGAAAGATGATTTACTAACAAACACAGGAAAGATAACTAACAAACTATAATACAGACGATGGCTAGTAAATGAATTTGGTGAATTCTAGAGCTATAGGTGTGACTATCCTCTTGTACGACTTACTACTAACTGGCGGGTGTCTCGAGTCATATGATAGATCTCTATCGCCACCAGCAGGTTGGAGGTTGTATCGCTAACTATGTGCACAGACATATCACCACAGTGATGTGGACGGAATTGGTGTGGCGCAGTTGGTTAAAGGGACATGGTGGCGTACACCTTGGGGAGGCCGAGAGGGTGAGCTGGGTGAATAGGGGCAATGGCTGATCGGGTGAAGGGGGAGGAGCGAGAGACCCCAAACCGATTGATTATGTGGAACATTCAGAGGCTGAATGGGCTGATTTAAGAAGTCTCACATTTTTGCTCATATGATGCTGTTTGAAGATGGACGTGCTGTTTCTTCAGGAGATACATTTGAAGGTGGGTGATCAGACGAAGTTGAGGAAGAGCTGGGTGGGTCAGGTATTCCATTCGGGGTTGGATATTAAGGTGGGGTTGGAGGGGGGGGTGGCAGTGTTGATCAATAAGAGGGTGGCTTTTGAGGTGGGAAGTATAGTGACCGACCCTGGGGGTAGATTTGCGATGGTGAGTGGGAGGTTGGAGGGGCGCCCATGGTGCTGGTGAACGTGTATGCCCCAAATTGAGATGAAGTGGAGTTCTTGAGGCGGGTGTTGGCAAAAGATTCCGGACCTGGACATTCACTGGCTGATTATGAAGGGGGGATTTTAACACGGTGCTGGACTGGTCGTGTCCCATGTCCCTGAGGATGTCGGCCATGGCTAGGGAGCCGATGGGGTAAATGGAGCACATGGGATGGGCACACCCGTGACAGTTTGAGAGGCTGAGGGTGAAGGAATTTTCGTGCTTCTCACACATTCACCGGGGGTACTCCCAGAGTGACTCTTTGTCCTAGGCAAGGCGCTGTTGGCGGGGGTGGTTGAATCTGCGTATTCGGCAATCGTGGTATCTGACGACGTGCCGCATTGGGTGGATATGTGCGTGGCAAAGGGGAGTTCCCAACAGCCACACTGGAGGCTGGATGTGGGGTTATTGGCGGATAAGAAGGTTTGCGAGAAAATAGGTGGCTATCCGGAACTATGTGGAGCAGAATAAGACGGAGGTTTCTACCTCCACGTTGTGTGAGGTGCTGAAGGCGATGGTAAAGGGTGGTTTAGCTCAATTACATCTCGACTAACTGATTCACAAATAGAGGGTGGAGCAGGTGGAGAGACTGAGGCTGATGGAGGCCATTGAGGGTTGACCTGAGTTACTTGGCGGTGCCCGCTGACGGAGAGACAGAAGCACCAGATGGAGTTTGGACTTGTGTCCACAAGGAAGGCGATGGGACAGCTGCGCAGGGCCAAGGAGGCAATATACGGATATGGGGAGACAGCCATCAGGATGCTTGCGCATTAGTTGAGGAGCAGGCGGCAGTAAAGGAAATTGAGAGGATGAGAGATGGCGGGGGTATGATGGTTACTGAGCTGGAGCAGGTGAATGGGGTGTTTGAGGAGTTTACACGGAAATTATACAGCTCGGGGCCTCCGTGGGGGTTGAGGATGTGAGGTGGATTTTCAATGGGCTGTAGTTCCCCAGGGTGGCGGAGGCAGGGGTGGGGCTGCGATCGGGTTGAGGGAGGTAATGGTTTGCGTGGGGTCGATGCAGATGGGGAAGGCCCCGGGTCGGGATCGATTCCCAGCCGAGTTCGAAAAGAAGCTTGAGTCGGAGCTGGAGCACCTGTTAGTCGAGATATATAATGAGTTGATGGTGAGGAGACAGCACCCCTCACATTGTCTCAGCTTTGATATTGCTCATTTTGAAGAAAGTCAAGACTCCGGAGCAGTGTGGGTTGTACCACCTAATTTTGCTGTTGAATACAAATGCAAAGCTGCTGGCGAAGGTACTGGCAAAGCGGATAGAAGATGCTGTGCTGGGGGTGATAGGGGAAGACCAGATTGGATTTGTGAAGGGGCGACAGTTGTCAACGAATGTCCGGAGGTTAATGAATGTCATTATGATGCCCTTGGAGGGCCGAGAAGTGGAAGTGGTTCTGGCGATGGACGCGGAGAAAGCTTTCCATTGGGTGGAATGGGCGTAATTATTCGAGGTGTTGGGGCGGTTTGGGCAGTGATTTGTGGACTGGATTCGGCTGTTGTATAAGGTGCCTAAGGCGAGTATTCAGACTAACAGGTGTACTTTGGGTTGTACTGGGGGACGAGGTAAGGGAGTCCGCTCTCCCTGGTGATTGAGCCCATGGCAATGGTGCTCAGGGTCTCGAGTGGGTGGAGTGCTATTGAGTGGGGGGCAGGGTGATGCACCGAGTTCCTTTTGTACATGATAATTTTGGCAGGATCATGGGGATTTTGGGGGAGTTTGGTCTTTTTTCAGGGTATAAGCTCAACATGGGGAAAAGTGAGAAAGTCCCAACACGTTCTCCCCGTGTCTGCGTGGGTTTCCTCTGGGCGCTCCGGTTTCCTCCCACAAGTCCCAAAAGACAGTTAGGTAATTTGGACATTCCGAATTCTCAGTGTACCAGACATGCGCTGGAATGTGGTGACCAGGGGATTTCCACAGAAACGTCATTGCAGTGTTAATGTTATCCTACTTGTGACACTAATAAAGATTATTATATTATTATAATTAATGCCTGGGGCAGGAGAGGAGTTTGGGGGGCTGTCGATTCGGTTGGTAGGGGCGGATACAAGTGGCACGGACTTAGGCCCAGCTGCATAAGTTGAATTTGGCGTGGTTGGTGGAGGGAATGAAGTCGGACTTTGAGGTGGGATGTGCTGCCATTGTCATTGGCGGGTCGGGTCTAGACGGTAAAGATGACGGTGTTGCCGAAGTTTACGTTTGTGTTTCAGAACCTCCCGGTCTTTGTGCCAAAGTCCTTTTTTAGGAAGGTTAATGGGATGATTTTGAGGCAGGTAAGGCTCTGCGGACTGGGAAGGTGTCCTTGGAGAGGGAGCGATGGGAGGGGGAGTTAGCGTTGCTAAACTTGCAACGCTATTATTGGGTATCAAAAACCCCAATGGTTAGGAAATAGGTGGTGGGGACCGGTCAGTGAGAGGGTGAGACACTATTGTTGACGCCCCTTCCATTCTGCCAGGCAGGTATTCCACGGACCTGATGGTGGTATCAGCCTTGAGGATGCACGACCAGTGCCGGCATAATTTTGGAATGCCCAGTGGCCGCCAAGCTGCGACAATCATAGGTTTGCTCCTCCGTTGCTGGATGTGAGATTCTGGAGGTGGCGGCGGGTGGAGATGGTATATTCAGGTATTTATTTATTGGAGGGAAGTTTACAAACCTGGAGGAGCTGGAGGGGATGTATCAGTTGCCGAAGGGAAATGGGTTCAGGTACCTGCAGTTGAGGGATTTTATGAGGAAGGAGAGGGAAAGGTCTCTGATATGTATGGGGAACTGTTGAAGCGAGAGAGTGGCCCGGTGGAGGAAGTTAGGCATAAGTGAGAGGAGGGGCTGGTGCTTGGGTCTGGAGTGAGGCTTTGCGGAGGGTTAATGAATCCTCACTGTGCACAAGACTAAGTCTCAACCAGTTTAAAGTGGTACAGTGGGTCCGCATCATGATGTCCAGGATGTGTCATTTCTTTTCAGGCATGGAGGATGGTGTGGGCAATATGTGGGGTGGGGGAGCGAACCATGTCCATATGTTTTGGGTGTGCCAGAGGTTCAGGGGACTTTGGATGGGATTTGGGGGTAACGGTAGCTCCGAATCCGGAGGTGACAATATTTGGAGTGTCGGAGGATCCGGGAGTGCAAGTGTGGAGAGAGGCCGATGTACAGGCCTTTGCCTGACTGATAGCCTGGAGACGGATTTGGTTGTGCTGGAGGGACTCGAGACCGCCGAGCGGAGGTGTGAGGGTGAGCGACTTGGCAGAGTTCCTGCACTTAGAGAAAATCAAGTTTGCCATTTGGGGGCAGAGGAGGGGTTCACCTTGAAGTGGAAGCTCTTCACCGCCTTCCTTAAGGAATATTGAGTCATTGGCTGGGCCGGGGAGTGGGGGGGGGAGAGGTTCTTTAATCAGTTCAGGTTGTGAGAAATGTGAAAAAAGGAGGGGGCACGTGCCATGGTGGCAGCGGGTGGAGCGGTGGGGGGGGTGGTTAAGGATGTTTAGGCTGCTGGCTATTGGCGCAGTTGGTTTTGTGCCATTTCTTCTTTGTTATGTACATATTTGAAATTGCCTCCAATAAAATGTTTTTCAAAAAAAAAGACTCCCTCATTGTTCTCACTCTTTCATCCCTTCCTCGGAGGAGAAAAGTGTAAAAACAGGATGAAAATTAAATGAAAATGAAATGAAAATCGCTTATTGTCACAAGTAGGCTTCAAATGAAGTTACTGTGAAAAGCCCCTAGTCGCCACGTTCCGGCGCCTGTTCGGGGAGGCTGGTACGGGAATTGAACCGTGCTGCTGGCCTGCCTTGGTCTGCTTTAAAAGCCAGCGATTTAGCCTTGTGCTAAACCACCGCCGTCCCCTGTTGAGCCGACCTGAAAATCGCAACGGGGTGACCTAAAATTCCAGTCAGTTGTGCTTTTAGTCCTTCTGACTGGTTGTTTAATTATCAGGAGGCACACAGCGACTCCCACTCGCACCCCCCCCTACCGACAACATATCACGCGAGTGCATGATGACATTGGGAAACTCGCCTGATGTCTTTTCACGCGGTTCCAGGTCGCGCACGTGCCCATGCAAACAATGTAAAATTCTGGCCTTCATATTCTCGATCTCACTTACCATCCCAGATTTGTTTCCTCGTCCTTACCCACTTGTCTGAAAGTACCTCGCTGGTAATTGAAACAGAGTCATAACCTGGGGTTAAGCAGGTCATGGGACACTAATGAGACTGGAGGATTGGTATTCCTAAAGGATATGGGGAATATGCATTCCCCCACTGTGGGGTGGGGCATCCCTTTCTACATCCTGTATGAAACCAGAGCACCATGAACTGTGAGTTGGCCCCTGTAGTAGACCTTTATACTCTTGTTCTAATGCATTTAATCTTTTTCCTTTTGATTCAACCTGTTCGGTTCGGAGTGCACTCCTTTCCCGACCTGATAATACTGGCGACAAGGAGTAAACTCATCTCTGGAGGACCTGCAGCCTTAGGCCTCTGCCACCTCAAAAGCCCTGAGTTCCAGTTGGGTTCTTCCGCGCCCCAGGATGCCATTGTTTGGTCGGTTGGAGCCATTTGTTGCGGTTCAGGGGATTTGGGTCCGCTACGCTGAACCCGTTCCCTTCTTCTTTTGGGTCAATGTCATTGCTGGGAATGAGTGGCAAATGGTGGTGTCCTCACTGCGGTGGGGGCAGAGACTTATGGTTTGATCTGAGACTTGGTTTTTCCCACCGCCCCCGACTCCTGCACTTTTGAACAGCTGATCGAGGTGGTCAGCAGCCATTTTAGACTGCTACCTTCGGGAATAATGCAGTCGTATAGATTTAATAATACTGTCTGCACTCCAGGGGAGTCAGTGGCCGTATTCGTGATCCGTTTGCACCGAATGGCCGAATTCTGTTTGTTTGGAAAGTCCTTATCAGAGGCCCTGAGCGGCCGTTGGTCTGGGGTATCAGCGGAGACACAGCGGCGGCTGCTGCTGGAACCTTCTGTGACATTGTCGCAGGCCGTCCAAATAGCCCAGGCAAAGGAAGGCATGGACGAGGGAATTCGGGAATTGCAAGCTATGGAAGCTTAGGGTGAGAACCGGAGCTTACGGACCCCTCCTTTTTGTTGTGTCAGCGCCAGGTCCCTGAAATGCGGCTGTGTACGTTCCCACATCTCCCGGGTCCACTGCCTGCCCTGTCGCTAGTGTTGAATCTCGCTGCTCTACTTGTGGTTGCTCCTGCCGGAGGGCCCATCGACAGACCCATCAATCAAGCCATGGCCAGCTTTCGCCCAGGGCTGTGGCCTGGTCAACCGTTTAGAAGATCCAGAGGAGGAGGAAGAGCTCCTATTACACCGTGTCTTGGTGCCTCGAGTAGCTCCCATCACTGTTCCCATCCGGGTAAATGGCCATCTGTTGCAAATGGAACTTGACAGTGGAGCGGCGGTGTCGGTAGTAGATTTTAAAACCTTTAAAGATATTCGAAGTGGGGCCTGGGTGCTGGACCTTTCTGAGACCATGGCATGTCTCGCCACCTATACTGGAGAAGAACTATGCATTGCCAGAACTATGAAGGCCCCTGTGTGAACGGTCACCAGGAGGCCCAATTGCTTTTAATAGTGTTTAATGGGGACCGGCCTAGTTTGTTGGGCCACGAGTGGCTCCACCATTTACACTTAGATTGGAGCCGGATTCTTCAGGTGGGCTCGGCAGTTTTGGAGAAGTTTCCTGAAAATATTCCGCCCAGGGCTCAGCACCATCAGAGGGGCTGTAACAAGGCCTCATGTGGACCTTTGGCCCAGTCTCAATTTTTCCAGGCCCGCCCGTATGCCTTAGCTAACCAAGGTAATGAGGGGTTGGATCGCCTGGAAGCATTGAACATAATCCGGACTGTTCATTTTGCAGATTAGACCACCACCACTGCTGTTCCCGTCCTCAAGCCAGACAAATCTGTCTGCATTTGCAAGGATTATAAATTATCTGTGATTACCGCTTCCCACCTGGATTAATATCCACTTCCGCAAATAGAAGACCTTTATGCCAAACTGGCCGGCGTGTTACATTCACAAAATTAGACATGATCAGCGCAGCTGCCATTGGGTGAAGCCTGGCATTGGATAAGCCTCATATTCAACACTCAATGGGGCCCATTTGAACATAAGCTTTTGCCTTTTGGGGTGTCTTCTGCATGCGCCATTTTTCAGTGCACCATGGAAAGCGATGTATGTGGATTGCCGCAAGTGGCCGTTTATCTGGGTGATATTTTGGTCACCGGCGTCTCGGAAGAGGCGAAATTCCGGAATGCTCCACAGGTTCTCGGATTTTGGCATTCGACTGAGTCAAGAGAAATGTGTTTTTCATGTGTGCAAAGTGGTCTACCTGGGGTACCGAGTAGATAGCACTGGCCTCCACTCCGTGGCAGACAAGGTGAAGGCCATCTAAATGGCATTGGCTCCCACCGACAGCCTTAGGTCTTATAGTCTTAGGCCTCGTTGATTATTATGGAATATTCGTTCCACACCTGGCTGTTATTCTGGCCCCTCTACATTCTCTTTTGAAGAAAATCCCCAAATGGACATTGGGGCCCCGAGCAGGAAGCCGCCTTCCAACAAATAAAGAGGTACCTGACAACCTCGGACTTACTGATGCACGAAGACTATCGAAATTCCACCAATGTGTACGGACGGCATTTCTTTTGATCACTGACCACAAACCTCCACTGGGCCTTTTTAAAGAAGATAAGGCTATTCCACCCAGAGCCTCGGCTAGAATCAAACTGCTACTAGCGGCTTATGGATCCACGTTCGGCCACCGCCCAGGGACCCAGATTTCCCACACCGGCGCACTGAGTCTCCTGCTGTTGCCCTTGGAGTCGGTGCCTCCCCACTGTGTCGACGAATTATTGGCTGGATTGAATTTTATGGATATTCTTCCTGTCACGGCATCGTAAATCCGCGAATGGACACAAGAAGATCCCGTCTTGGCGAAGTTGTGAAACATCGTCCTCATTGGCGGCATGGCAGATCGGTTGCATGGGGAACTGAAGGCCTTCGCCACAAAGTTGACCGAGTTAAGTATGGCAAATGGGGTCTTACTCTGGGGAGCCCGGACGGTGATTCCTGACACGGGTATGTCGTTAGATTTAAGGGACCTCCAAAGTGGCTTTGCGGGTGAAGATGTTAGCTCGGAGCTACGTCTGGTGGCCTGATATGGACGCAAACATCATGATAGTGGTCCACCAGTGTGACATTAGGAACACCAGTGGCTCCCCACAACTGCACCCCTGTAACCATGGGAATATCCTGGCCGTCCTTGGGCCTGTGTCTATGTTGATTTTGCCGGTACCGTTCTGGGCTCAATGTTTCTTCTGCTAATCAATGCGCACTCCAAGCGGATGGAGTTCCACCAAATGCTGTCTTATCACCATGGCAATAACTATGAAGAAATTCCACCTCTCCTTCTCCAAGCACAGGATTCCAGAGGTCCTTGTGTCCGATAATGGGCTTTTGTTCAAGGGCCACGATTTCTAGGCCTTCTTGTGCTCCAGTGGGGTCCGCCATGTCAGAACGGCCCCTACCATCCAGGTTGGTCGAGCGGGACGAACAGGGTTTGAGGAAAGAGGGCACTGACTCGTTGGATACCAGGTTGCCCGATTTCTGTTTGCTTACCGGACTACCCCCCATGCAGTTACCGAGATGCTCCTGTGGAACTTCTGATGGTTACCGTTGATTGCTGAGGGGGGAGGTGGTGGAGGGGGGGGGCTTGATGGGTTGGGGGCTGCTGTTGCCTGGTATAGGGGCAAAAGTGTGCAAGGCGTGGGATCTTCAGACCGCGGTTCCGCATGCCAAGCGTCTGGTTTGTGTTTTTATCCCAGGGGATGAGATTTATGTCCGTAACTACGCTCAGGGTGACTGCTGGCTTAAGGGCACTTTTGTGCCAGTGGACCAGGCCTGCAAGTGGGGGGCCAACAAGTGAAGCGCCACGTGGATCACCTTAGAGCCAGGCGCCCACCGGCACGTCCAAGAGCGGCTCCTCCGACAGCACCGTGGGCCCTGTATGACCCCGAGTACGTCTCCATGTTCCCGCCCCGTGCCACATGGCGGCCGTGCAGTTCCACCCGACCTCCTGTCAAACTCCTCTGATTCGGGAGCACCGGTGCCTCCCCGCCAACGCCACAGGTGCCCGAAATTCCCCATCAGGCTGGATGGAAGCGCCCCCCCCCCCCCCCCCCGCTCTGCTACTCGTCACCAGACCCTCCCCCATCTGTCGCCATTGAGGGCCTACCGTTTCTTAAAAGACGCGCTGTCCGCCCTCACCTACTGCCTTCCCGTCTCAGCCCGGTTGCGTGTGTGATGGTGCCACCACGGACTTCGGGGTGGGGGCAGGAATGTCATAAGCTGGGGTTAAGCAGGTCATGGACCCCTAATGAAACCTTAAGCAGGTCGTGGGACGGTTATGAGACTGGGGGATTGATATTCCCAAAGGACTATGGAGAATATGGACTCCCCCATTGAGGGGCGGGGCGCCCACTTTCATATTCTGTATAAAACCGGAGAGCCATGAACTGTACTGTAGTGATCTCTATGTGTGCATGTACACAAGGGGTTAATGTGTAATCAGTAGCAGCACATGATCACTAGAGGGCCGGACCAGCAGGGGTATAAAGGGCAGCCACATTGGGTCCCTCCCTCTCTCTTGGGTGCACGTTGACCAAAGTAACAGCAGACTATGTTTAGATGGCCAGTGGAGTTACGTATAGTTACCATAGTTAGATCTTGTTAACCTTATCACTAGTATCAAAGTTAAAGTAAAGAACTCATGTAAATATTGTTGTAGTTACTCAATAAACCTTTTGTTACTACTGGAAGAGTTTGAATCTTCTTCATCGGGATTCAAAATACCTCATCACTAACCAAGGATTGAGTAGCACATGTTACCTACCACACAGGTAACAAAACATGGTATCAATCGCATGGCTTTAACAGAACTAGTTAGATAAGGTTAGACAAAAAGAGAAAAAAAAGAGAAGACTAGACAATCGACTGTGGAAGACTTCGCAGCAAATGGATCCTCAACGACTAACTATGGGTCTCATTGGACCTCTAGGGCAGCTGGAAACAACCGGTAATTTACATTTGACTGGAAAAGATTTCAACAGATATTCCAAATATCTATTGCAGCTAATGGTTTAAGCACAGTCTCTAACGCAATGAAAATAGCACTACTACTCTCAGTAGGAGGGCATGAAGCTAGATAAATCTATAATTGCTTTAATTACTTAGAAGGTGAAGACGACACCAAATTAGAAGTAATACTCAATAAATTTGATGAACACTGTAAGAGTCAGTCTGGTGAGATGCTGGAAAGATTTAACAATTGTCATAAATGCCACAGAAATGGAGGGCCCATCACTAATTTGATTACAAATCTCAAGTTAATACCACAAGGCTGTGATTATGCTGATTTCAGAGACACTGTGATAATGAATCAATTAATTTCTGGACTATCTGATAAAAATGTGAGGGAATAACTCACAAAATAAGCATCTAACTCGAGAAACTGCTATACAAAAATGCCTTGCTTATGAACAAAAACAAAATCAATACTGTGAGTCTTTACAAACATGGTAAAAACAGAGCCAAAACTTACCACGAGGCAGAGGCAGGATCGATGCAACAGCTCTTTTTGATTGGCAGCCACCTTGATAAAGGAGCCGCACATGCGCACTTCCCTAAAAGACGCAAACCGGCCAAGAGTGCAGTAAAGGAAACTTGAATTGCGCATGCGCAGTTGAGTCCTACGCATGACATCACGAGCGCTATGACGTCAGAGGACCGGGACCATGCCCACTTAAAAGGGAAATGCACGAAAATGAACAAAAAGAAATTTAAAACTACAAAACCCAATTTTCTTACCTCAAAAGACAGAACAATGCCCAAACTTACTCCAGCAGGTGAAAATAACTTTCACAACACCCTGGTACAAGCAGTCTGCACCACCCAAAGTGAAGAGCACAATGAAAAATCCGAAACCAAATAAGATGATTTGTTCATTGAACATGAAGAGAACGATAACAACTCCAAACCAAAAAGGGATGATTTGTCTATCGAACAATACACACAATATTGCTCAGACATGGCTGAGTTATTCGGATATGCTGATCACAGCATCAGCAACAAGGTTTAAAAGCTCAACACTATTCTTCTCATGGTAGATGAATCCAATACCATGGTGCCATGGCAGATCGTCGATACATTGGATGACAGCAATACCCAAGATGAAGACGATGCCACACAGAGAGCACAGAACGACTCCGTTGAGAAAGCACAGATTGACTCTACAGCGAGAACACTGCATGACTCCACAAAGAGAGCGATGACAGACTCCACACAGAGAGCGATGACAGACTCCACAGAGAGAGCGATGAAGGACTCCACAGAGAAAGCGATGACAGACTCCACAGAGAGAGTGATGAAGGGCTCCACTGAGAGAGCGATGAAGGACTCCACAGAGAGAGCGATGACAGACTCCACAGAGAGAGCGATGAAGGATTCCACAGAGAGAGCAATGAAGGACTTCACAAGAGAGTGACACAAGCCTCCACAAAGAGAGCGACTCAAGCCTCCACAAAGAGAGCGACGCAAGCCTCCACAGACAGCTCGGTGACAGACTCAAAAATGGAAGCAAGCAAACACTCCATAGCGAACACCATGCATGAACAAGACCATGAAGATCTGTCAAGCTTATTTGAGCCACCAGAAGAAGACTGTGAAAGTCTACCCAGCTCATTTAACCAACAAGAAGACACTGAATGTCTACCCACTGAATCTGAGACAAGTGACGAAGAAATCACAATTCCCATACAGGATGTGCAGGATCACAGCGAGACTGACATATCTCAACTTGTCTGCACAGAAGCACTCAATGATCAGAGGATGGCTACTCATGAGTCCAGAGAGACCACGTCAAATGAAATCGTGAAGATTTTGACTCCAAAAGAGGAGCACCAAGAGTCCAGAGAAACCACATTAATAGAAATCTTAAAGATTTTGACTCCAGAAGAGGAGGACCAAGAAACCAAAGGTGATTCAAATGAACCAGAAATAACTCCAGAAGAGGAGCACAAAGAGATCACAGATGATTCAAGTGAACCAGAAATTATTCTAGAAGAGGAGTACCAAGGAAGCAAAGCAGATGAATCAAATCCATCACAAATGACTGATGTCACCAACATCAATGCAACATCAGATCATTCTCACAATTCTCAAGAAGAAATGCTCAATGTAACAGATACCACAAAGGCCACAGACACCAATATCTGTGACAGTGACTCACATCATCCAAACGGAACACTCATTGAGCACAACAGCAACAACGAAAACAACATACAGCGCAACAAGAGCAACAACAACACGAAGTACTGCAGAAACAAGAACAACAGGAACAACAAAAACGACAAGAACAACAACAAACACAACAAGAAGCATAACAAAAACAGAAACAACGTGTTAGATGAGAAAAACAAGAACAACAGCGAAAAAAACAAAAACAGAAACAACAAGCATGACGAAAACAACAACAAGAACGACAACGAAAATTACCATGACAGAAATGACAATAATGAAACAACGACCTGCACAACATGGTACAACTCTGCACATGAAGGACAATGCCACAGCACACTGCAAAACAATGGCAAGAGCACAAACATGCCATGGCATAGCAAAAAATCTCGCGAATTCACATTTGCTCCACAACAAACAGGCAAACCAGCTGTCAAGAAAGATGACATGCAGAATCAATACCGCAAACACAAGAAAAAGTCCAGGTCAGACAACAAAGATGACATACAGAGTCAACACCCAAACACAGGAAAAAGTCTAGGTCAGACAACAAAGATGTAACACCGAATCAATACCACAAGCATAGAAAAAAAAGCATAAATCAGACAATAAAGTGATTCGACCATTCAAATACCTCATTGATGACTTTTTGGCAACTTAAACACAGGAACACTGACGACGTTCATAAAGAAATAACAACATCAACGTCACCACTTCAACAACAGAAGAAGAAAGCAACTCAACTGAACAAACTTATAAAGTATAGGCTCACAAAAAATGACTGGACTCATAAATATTAATTGGCTTTGTATAATCGTCAAGATCATCACAGCTTGTACATAGCATTATTTCACACAAGCAAAACAAAACTTAAGAGACTAAATGTATTAACATTTGACGGACTAACTCATTGGTTTTATGCAATGCCTTTGAAAACTGCATCCATTATGTTTGTTCAATTTTCTTTACAACATACAGAAAATTTATGTAACACGAAAAAAAGGGGGATGTAGTGATCTCTATGTGTGCATGTACGCAAGGGGTTAATGTGTAATCAGTAGCACCACATGATCACTAGAGGGCCGGACCAACAGGGGTATAAAGGGCAGTCACATTGGGTCTCTCCCTCTCTCTTGGGTGCACGGTGATCAAAGTAACAGCAGACTATGTTTAGATGGCCAGTGGAGTTACGTACAGTTACCATAGTTAGATCTTGTTAACCTTATCATTAGTATCAAAGTTAAAGTAAAGAACTCATGTAAATATTGTTGTTGTTACTCAATAAACCTTTTGTTACTACTGGAAGAGTTTGAATCTTCTTCATCGGGATTCAGAATACCTCATCACTAACCAAGGATTGAGTAGCACATGTTACCTACCACACAGGTAACAAAACGGGCTCCTGTCATAGAGTAACTGCTCTATACTCGTGTTCTTGCATTAAACCTTTTTCCTTTTGATTCAACCTGTTTGGTTCAGTGTGGACTCCTTTCCAGACCTGATAATAAACAGCTCCTCCTTAAACATCATCATCACCCACCCAATATTCCACTGCAGATTTTCCTGGCAAACTTTGGTTTCCATTTACCCTGGTTGGATGCCCCCTCATGCATTCCAGTCAATCCGTTCCAATTTAGAAGTTGGACTTTTGATCTTTCTCTTCTCCATTGTTAATCTTTACCCAATGATTTTGCTTAAAAGCAAATAAATGATTGTCTTGTGATTAAGCCAAAGTCCGATTGGTTATTTTCTTGGCACAAATCTTTCCCATTAGGAACTCAGTGTAAAATAAATATTTGACACACAACTTCATAAACTGACAGATCCACCAACTCGAAGCAAAGAGAAACATTTGAACACAATTTTGTTTTAATGAACTCAGTGCTAGATACCGAGTAAAAATTATAATTTGTTAAAGGTTTCAATACTTTGCAATGAAGGATTTGCAACTTTCTTGTCAACAATGAGGGGAATAATGTTTTAGATGCTGAAATTTTCGATTCATTGTTTCAAACAGGATGTGGAGTGTGGTATGCTTTGCTTACTTGAGAATAATCTAACTGAAAATGGAACATTCCAAACAAATGAATTTAGTAAATTTTGAAAGAAGCATCCATAATGTCTGGACTAAAATCATAAAATGGGAAGCTTTTTTTAAAGTATTTTTATTCCACAGATTTTCAACATTTTTACAATTTACAACAGCGTCCCCCCCACTCTCCCTCCCTCAGCAATCAATGGTAACCAACTCCCCAAAATGCAAGATAAGCAAACCCCAACTGGAGCACCCACCACCCCCTTTATTCCAGGGTCAAAAATTCCAACAGGTCCCCCCGCCAAGCCGAGGCACAGGGTGGAGAAGCTGACCTCCACCATAACAAGACCCACCTGCGGGCAATCAGCGAGGTGAAGGCTAAAACACCTGCTCCCGCCTGCAGCTCTGGACGGTCTGACACCCCGAATATGGCTTCTCGGCGACCGGGCTCCACGTCGACATGTCCCCTGAAATGGTGCTGAACACCGTCGTCCATAGCCTTTCCATCTTTGGGTGGGACCAAAACGTATGCTCATGGTTCGCAGTGCCCCTCCCATATCGCTCGCAGATATCTCCCACTCCTTTGATCAGCCGGTTTATCCTAGATTCTGTGAGGCCCTGTACACTACCTTCAGCTATACCAGCCCCAGCCACGAGGACATGGTAGAGGCATTCACCCTCCACAGCACCCCACAACCACAATCCCTCTTCCAGCACCACCCCCATTCCTTCCTCCCACATCGCCTTAACCCCCCTCCATGGACACCCCTTCCTCTTTGAAAATCTTCCCTGGCACTGTGAAGCAACAGTGCTAACCACTGTGCTACCGTGCCGCCCTGTCTCTGCATTTGTTTCTTAACCACCGTATGGCTTTTCTTTCAGCAAAGCTGAGATGTTCCCTCTCTAGCCTTCTAAACCAACTGCTTCCAGCAGAGCTGCCTTCATTCACAACCTATCTTCAACTTCTAATGAATTCAGTGAAAACCACACTCTCTAATCGTTCCTACCTTACAAGGCCCACTTGCTGAGCAAACACTGCTGGTTTATTTATCCTTCATGCTGTAACCCTGTCCAAGCACAATGGAACCAACCTCCACGCATACATGTGGTGTGGTGACTAGGGGATTTTCACAGTGACTTCGTTGCAATGTGTGTAAGCCTGCTTGTGATACTAATAAAGATTATTATTATTAAAACACCTTTGTCCAGCATTAATCTAACTTCCAGGCACAGAAACATCGCGTCGGGAGTAGAGTGGGTGAAAAGCAGCTTGGTGTTATGGGCCAGGGTTTAGAGAACCCCAAAGTGTATCGTGGAGTTCACCTGACCCACAACTTTTACTAGATTGTGGTATGGGGAGCACACGGCCCACTCTACAGGTGTGGTACAGCAGAAATGGAAAAGTATTTTTTTAAGCAAAACAACATTTATTCTATGAACTCAAGTTAACCTTTTTAAAACATACAGTAAACATCTTAGCAACCATCAATTCAAATACAACCCCCAAAGAATACAACACTAAGTAATCCTTAATAACTTCCCAAACAACATCCAGAAGACAAAATAAACTCCTTTGAACAGAAGAACATTAGGTTTACATTCACTATTGAGAACATTTATAATTCTGAATTCAACAAATGATCATGAGATAGTCTTTTCATGGCAGAGAGATCAACAGTACACCTGCTCTGTCTGGCTTCAGCTCCAACACTGAAAACGAAACTAAAACACACCCTGCAGCAAACAACCTAAAACAAAAGTAAAAAGCTGACAGGCAGCCCAGCTCCACCCACCCTCTGACATCTCTGCAGTAGTAAACACCCATTTCTTAAAGGTACTCTTACTGCAGATATTTATATGCATACCCATTTATAAACACCCATTTCTTAAAGGTACTCTCACATGACACTGGGAAAGTGAATGGTACACCCTGAGAATTCCAATTGGGGGGAAGAAAACTGACAAGTGATGTCACAGGAAGGCTGTGACTTGATTGGCTAATAGGCAAACTGTGCTAAAAATAAAAATCCATTTTAAATTACTGATTATAGGTTCCTTTCAGTTCAAGGTAATAAGGAGATATATACATAACAGTTGAAAATGTAAAAAAACAAATTAAAAACTGATTAAATAAAATACGGACGAAGAGCCATGTGATATGTTGTTCCTGCATGACGTGGGAGCTGGTGGAACCCATTGTGATTCCCAGTAAGCACATCTGTAGTAAGTGTTGGTTGCTCGAAGAACTCTGGCTCAGGGTTGCTGAGCTGGAGTCTGAGTTTCGGACACTGCGACACATCCGGAAGGGGGAGAGGTACCTGGACACTGTTTCAGGAAGCAGTCACACCCCTTATATTAACTACCTTGAATTCAGCCAGAGGCCAGGGAAAGGACAGCGTGGCTGTAAGTGAGGCAGGTAGAGGGATCCAGGAGGTAGGGTTGCAGGAGCCTCAGCCCTTGCCCTTGTCCAACAGGTTTGAGATTCTTGCTCCCTGTTTGAACGCGACCAGGAGCTGCAGGGTGATGAGCAAACTGACCACAGCACCGTGGTACAGGGAGCTGTTCAAGTGGGGGAGGGGGGAGAGAAATGTTGGGGATAGTATAGTAGTTAGGGGCATAGCCATTGTTCTCTATGACCAGGATCGAGAGTCCCAAAGGTTGTGGTGCCTGCCCGATGCCAGAGTTCAGGATATCTGATCTGGGCTGCAGTTGGTGGAGTGGGAGGGTAAAAATCCAGTTGGCGTGGCCAAAGTAGATACCAACAACACAGGTAGTACAAGAACAAAGGTTCTGCTAAGGGGATATGAGCAGCTAGGGGCTAAATTAAAAAGGTAATAATCTCTGGGTTATTACCTGGGCCACGAGCTAATTGGCACAGGGTCTATAAGATTAGGGAGGTAAATACGTGGCTAAAAGATTGGTGTGGGAGAAATGGGTTTGAATTCATGGGACATTGGCACCAGTACTCGGGAAGATGGGATGATCTTCATTTGAATCATGCTAGGATCAGAGCCCTGGCGAATCACATAATTAGGACAAGGAATTTCAAGGAGGTAAATAGGAGTGCAGATCAGCGATATGGCGGGTGGTTACCAGAAAATAATTCTGAGGGACCGAATGGGTGAATGTCTTTTTGCAACAAGGAATAATAAAAGAGTAGGGACTTTTGACAATACAACAAATTTAAAAGCTTTGTTTCTATGTACAAAGCATTTGAAACAAAATTAATGAGTTAACAGCGCAAATAGAGACCAACGGTTATGATTTGGTGACGATTACTGAAACATAGTTGCAAGGAGACCAGGTCTGGGAAATTAATATCCAAGGATGTAGCTTTTCCTCTGAAGAAAGCGATCAGTGCTGTAATGAGAAATGAGTTCAAGGTGTGGTATCAGTCTGGGTAGGAATAAGAAATAGCAAAGGGAAGAAGTCCCTGCTGGGAGTAATCTAAGTTGCCAGTAGTTCCGCAGTGGGGTCCAGTTTAAACCAGGAAATACTGGGACTTGTAAGAAAGGTGCGTCAATAATCATGGGTGATTTTAATATGCACATAAACTGGAATAATCAAAGTGGCAGTGGTAGACCTTTGGTGACAGGGGTGTTCTGAGCAGATGCACGAAAGGTGGCTCTCCTCCTGGATACTTGAAATTAGGCACATTTAGTCCAAAAATCGCTAAACCCTGGGGGGGCGGGGGGGGCCCTCACCCTCCTCCAACACCACCACGACGAACAAAGCATGCCAGGGAACAACCTGAGGAGCCGAAGAGATGGCAGAGTCTAGAAAGAAGGACTAATGCAATGACAAACACATGGGGCTACGGGATGGGCCGCCAGGAAAAATCGGCTACTCCCTGATGAAAGAATGGAGGGACTTCCGAATGCAGGAGCTCCAAGGGCTCCAAAGGAAAGAGTAGCAACTCTGGGGGAACTCACGGAGAGGTTCCAATTAGCAAGAGGAAACGATCTGAGATGCATTCAGGTCAAAACTTCCTCCGTAAGGAAACAATGACGTACCCCCACATATCAGAATACTTGTTAGTAGAAGAGCTGCTGGACACATGCGACCTACTGAAGGGAAACAGTGCAGATCTGTATGGGCAACTGTTGGAGGAGGTACACTCCCTCATGGATGAGAGAAGGAAAAAATGGGAAGAGGAAGAGATGGGGAGGATTCTGGATCAAAGCGTTAGACAGGGTGAGCTTCACCTCCACATGAGCAGGACTGAGCCTGGGTCATGATCTGTGGAATTCGCTAACTCAGAGTGTGGTGGATGCTGGGATGTAATTAAATTTAAGGAGGGGTTGAACAGATTTTTAATTCGTCATGGGTTGAAGGGTTACGGAGAACGGGCAGGACGGTGGAGTTGAGGCCATCATGAGACAGCCATGATCGTATTGAACGGTGGAGCAGGCTTGAGAGGTTAAATTGCCTACTCATGCCTCTGGTTCTTCTGCTCTTATGTTCTAAGAAATAACTATTCTGTCTATTTCCATCTTCCAGCTGTTGGTTTGTCGTCCTGTAGGTACAACCCCTCAAGCACAAATCTGGTGTTCTTGATTAAAAAGGGGATCAGGAGTTCTAGCTTCTTTCTAGATTCTTCTCAGTTTATTATTTATTGATTCTGTCTCAGGGAAGATAGGAAAGTGGAAGAAAAATGGGGAGGAGAGGGCTAAGGGGGAAGTAAGATTAGGATGAAGGAGACAAAGGGGTCAGAAGTCAATAGAGGTGAGACTTCTGGTGATGGTGATGTGCTGAACAGTCGCACCAAAGGTGGCTCTCCCTTGAGAGGTCCTTTTAACTGGAAAATCAGACACCAAAACAACAACCAAGAGTCAGGAGAGGAAGATCCAGATCATAGACATGCGGAGCAAAGTGGAGCAGGATATGGCAGATCAAGAGAGATCGCCAGCGCGAACGCCAGCCCACTCTCCGACAGGGCAGTGTATGGAGCTCCTGACCCAAGAACTCCAAAAACACAGGGAGGACAAGGAGGACCTCATGTCAACCATGGGGTCGGCCATAGAAATTGCGTCGGCCCCCCTTCAAAGAGGTGCTGGAATGAACGGAGCAGAGACTGGAGACTCAGAAGACAACCGTGCGGGAGCTGGAGATGGCGGCCACCGACCAGAGCGATTGTTTATGGGGCAGGGGGAACGGCAAAGGCAGATAGGCTCGGGGGAGGGGCATCAGGGACTAGGTGGGGGAGGGAAGGGGGAGGGTAGTACGCCGGTTACAGCAGGTCGCACATGAAGGTGGCCACAACAAAGAGGAGAATGGTGGCCATCGTGGGTGGCCCACAAACAAGAGGAAACCCCGGCGTGCAGGAGCACATCCACGTGGTAAGTATAGCTGACCCCGCAGGAGGGCCACCACCCCCACCAGAATAGTCATCTGGAATGTGAGGGGACTTAACAGCCCAGTGAAAAGATCCAGAGTCTTCACCCAGCTGAAAAGCCTGAGGGCTGACATAGTCTTCCTCCAGGAGACACACTTGAGGGAGAAAACCCGACCGAGGGTAAGAAAAAGCTGGATAGCACAGACATACCAAGCGTGTTATGGCACAAGGATGAGGGGGTTGGCCATACTGTTTAGTAAAAGGACAGCCTTTACAGCAATGAATCTGGTGACGGACCCAAGGGGATGGTATGTAATGGTCAGCGGTATCCTGACAGGGGCATCCAAATGGGATGACGCTGACTTCATCAAAAGGACCATGGCAGAAATCCCCAACCTAAACTCCCACCAGCTCATCATGCGTGGTGGTGGTGGGGGGGAGACTTCAACTGTGTACAGGACCCAGCTCATCATGCGTGGTGGTGGGGGGGGAGACTTCAACTGTGTACAGGACCCAAGGACGGACAAATCCAGCCCCAAATCAGGGAAACAATCAGCTATGGAGGGGGCGGGGTTAGGGGAAGAATACTCCGCAATAGTAATCTCTGACCACGCACCACACTATGCGGGTGTGAGGCTGGAGATGGGCCGGGCCCAGCAGCCCCCCATGGAGTCATGCAAGGCATTATGTGAGAAAATATCACAAGCCATCGACGCGTGCATATCCTGCAACCAGAATGGGGAGGTCTCAACTTCCCCATTCTGGGAGGAATTGACGGAGGTGATAAGGGGGAAATAATAGCATACAAGACACTCAGAGACAGGAAGAACAGGGTGGCTAGACAACAGCTGATCGACTCCTTACTGGAGGTGGATTGGCAATACTCCACAGCCCCGACCGTGGAACTACTGGCAGAGAGGAAAAAGTGGAATTTGACCTGCTCTCCACCAGGAAAGCAGTGCACCAACTCTACCAGACACAGCAGACCATCCATGAACATGGAGACAAGGCCAGCCACCTGCTGGCTCACCAGTTGAGAAAGCAGGCAGCCGACTGAGATAGTGCAAGTGAAGATGACAGGAACGGTAACTGGTCACAATGTCAGATCAATGTGGCCTTTGCGATCTCTCACCGGTGTCATGGGAATGTCACTTTCAGAAATGCTTGTCTGCTCAAATGGCTGCAGTGATGTCAGAGTGTTGATGGAGCTGAGCTCTGGCTCTTCTTTTTAGTTTTGCTTTGAGAAAAAGCTTGGGTGTGTCTGTTTTTTAGTTTTCGTTTTAGTGTTGGAGCTACAGCCACCCAAAGAAGGTGTAATTTTGATCTCTCTGCCATCTAAAGACTATCTCTTGATCATTTGGTGAATTCAGAGTGATAACTGCTCTCAGTAGAGAATTTAAACCTGATGTGCTTCTGTGAAAAGGTTTTTTGTCTTATGGATGTTAAAAGGAAAGTTTCTGGATTTCTTAGAGAGTTGTATTCTTTGGGGATTGTGTTTGAATTGATGGTTGTTAAGATGTTCACTGTATGTTTTAAAAAGGTTAACTGAGTTCATAAAATAAACATTGTTTTGCTTTAAAAAATACTTTTAGATTTCTGCTGTACCATACCTGTAGAGTGGGCCGTGTGCTCCCCATACCACAATCTAGTAAAAGTTGTGGGTCAGGTGATCTCCATGATATACTCTGGAGTTCCCAAAACCCTGGCCCATAACATCGGGAGCTGTACACCTCTGAGCCCCCGGAGGGAGATCGAAAATGAGGCGGTGTATTCACAGTCTGGAAATACCAACTATGGGGGAGGAGAGGAAGCAGGGGCTGGAAGCACCATTAGAACTGAGGGAAGTCATGGAGAGTATCAACTCCATGCAGTCAGTCGGGGAACGGACCAGTCCGGATTCTTCCCGGTGGACTTCTATAAACATTTCACAGCAGCACTGGCCCTGTACCTGCGGGAGATGTTCAATGACTCACTATCGAGAGGGACCCTGCTACCCACACTGGCACTGACCTCGATATTACTGATCCCTAAAAAGGACAAAGACCCGACAGAGTACGGATCATACAGACCCATCTCACTCTTAAACACTGACTCCAAAGTCCTGGCGAAGGACCTGGTGATATGACTGGAGGGTTGCATCTTAGAGGTGGTCACCGAAGATCAGACGGGCTTTGTGAAAGGCAGACAGCTAACGGCGAATATCAGGCGCCTGCTGAACGTGACATGTCCCCCATCTGGTGAGGCGACACCAGAAGTGATCATGTTCCTAGATGTAGAAAAGGCCTTCGACAGAGCCGAATAGAGGTATCTTATGGAGGTCATGGAACGGTTTGGATTTGGACCAGGGTTCATCTCGTGGGTGAAACTACTGTACAGTGCTCCCATGGCGAGCTTACGGACAAACCCCACCAGCTCTGAATACTTCCACCTACACAGAAGCACGAGGCAGGGATGCCCGTTGTCACCGCTACTCGTTGCCCTGACAATTGAGCCACGGGCCATCTCACTTAGATCAGTGAATAGGTGGAGAAGCATCCAGAGGGGAGACAGGGAGCGCAGAGTCTGACTTATGTGGATGGCCTGCTCCCCTACGTCTCAATCCTCCTCGGCAGAATGGAAACTCCATCTCCTTGGTGCACAGGGCGCACCTGACAAGAACACGTGTGAGTGGGTTCTTCCCGGAAATGAAGAACAAATGTGAAAGGTACCAGGGAGGCTCGGCCAACCACACCCACATGTGCCAGTCCTGTCCCAAACTTGTCGGCTACTGGACCGTCTTTTTTGAGGCCATATCCAAGGTTGTGGAGGTGAGAGTGGAGCCATGCCCACTAGTGGTGGTCTTTGGGATACCGGAACAGCCAGCACTCTTTATGGGGAGGGGGGCAGACAGGTTAACACCCTAGCCTTTGCCTCTCTGATCACCTGCTGGAGACTCCTGCTCGGCTGGAGATCAACAGCACCACCGAAGGCCAACCAGAATCCCAACTGAGGGAAATTAAGGGTTAATTAAGGGTTAATATTTATCTAAAGTCTAGTCTTTCTTTTATTCAGCAAATTCACTTAAAAATTGCTGTTTGGGTTGGAAGAATGTGAGTTTTAAACCAGCTTTAAACACAGTTCACTCAGGCTCTGCTCGCAGTGCAACTTGTTAATTAGAGAACTGGATGAAGCCAATTTTCAGAGGTTAGAGTCTGACAGTGTAAAGCCGGGTCATTTTACAGTGCTGGCTTCCGGCTGAGTGTTAGAGTGCGAAAGTGCGGGTTTTGTGACTAACAGAGCAAGGTGCCCCTTTCATTTCCGACATTTCCTCAAAGAGTGTGAGGGGAGCTGTGACGTTTATAAAGAGTGCAGCTGACTAGTGAGTAAGTCCTGGTGATTATTTTTTCAAACTAAATTGAATTGTCAGTCATTGTTATAGCGATGATTGTTGATGTATTCGAGAGTGGAGAGGAGTGAGCTGAACACATCGGGAGAGAAGCGGAGAGCAGCATGTGAAGGTCAGAGATTCTCGATCTCTTGATCTCCCACAATCTCTCTCTCTCTTGCGGTCGATCGCAATCTCTCTCTCTCTCTCGCGCGGTCGATCGTGATCTCTCTCTCTCTCGCTCGGTCAATCACAATCTCTCTCTCTCTCACGCGCGAACGATCGCAATCTCGCTCTCTCCCGCGTGAGCGATCGCAATCTCTCTTTCTCCCGCGCGAGCGATCGCAACCTCTCTCTCTCCCGCACAATCAATCGTAATCCCTCGTTCGCTCGCGATATCTCAGTCGCGCGTGATCGATCGCGATGTCTCTCGCAGGCGATCGATTGTGATCTCTCATGTGCGTGATTCATCGTGATCTCTCACCGGCACAATCGATCGCGATCTCTCTCTCTCTCGCATGCGCGATCGACCGCCTCCCTCTCACCCTGCGCACGATCTGTCTCTCTTGCACGCATGCGCAATCTCACGCACGCGTGCGATCTATCTCTCTTGCACGCGCGCAATCACTCTCTCTCGCACATGCGCGGCCTCGCCCTCATGCACGCGTGCGGTCTCTCTCTCGCACGCGTGCGGTCTCCCTCTCTCGCTCGTGCGTGGTCTCTCTCGCACACGCGCAGTCTCTCTCGCATGCACGCGTCTCTCTCTCACACGCGCGCGGTCTTTCTCTCTCACATGCGCGCGGTCTCTCTCACACGCGCGGTCACTCTCGCTCGCACGCGCACGAGCTCTCTCTCTCGCACGCGTGGGGTCTCTGTCGCGCACGCGTATGTTCTCTCTCGCTCGCACGCACGCGGTTCTCTCTCTCGCATGCACGCGGTTTCTCTCTCTCGCACGTGCGCGGTCTCTCTCTCTCTTGCACACGCGCGGTCTCTCTCTCTCACACATGCGCAGTCTCTCTCTCGCACGCACACGCTCTCTCTCTCTCTGACACGCGCGCGGTCCCTCTCTCTCCCGCGCAGCCGATCACAATCTCTCTCTCCCATGCGGTCGATCCCAATCTCTCTCTCTCACCCGCGCGGTCGATCCAAATCTCTCTCTCTCTCCACGCGATCGATCGCAATCTCTCTCTCTCTACACGCGGTCGATCGCAATCTCTCTCTCTCCCGCATGGTTGATCGCGATCTCTCTCTCTCCCGTGCAATCTATCGCGATTTCTCTCTCTCCTGCGCGATCAATCGCAATCTCTCTCTCTCCCACACGATCGATCGCAATCTCTCTCTCTCCCGTGCAATCTATCGCGATTTCTCTCTCTCCTGCGCGATCAATCGCAATCTCTCTCTCTCCCACGCGATCGATCGCAATCTCTCTCTCTCCCGCGCGGTCGATCAGCATCTCTCTCCCTCCATGCGGCCGATCGCAATCTCTCTCTCTCCCACTTGTTCATTCGCAATCACTCTCTCTCCCGCTCGATTGTTCGCAATCTCTGTCTCTCCCGCTCGATCGATCGTAATCCCTCATTCGCTCGCGATATCTCTCTCGCGCGTGATCGATCGCGATGTCTCTTGCGTGCGATCGATCGTGATCTCTCATGCGCGAGATTGATCGTGATCTGTCACAGGTGCAATCACGAACATCTCGCTCTTCCCCATGTTCAATTTATACCCAAAAAACTGCCAAATTCCCCCAAGATCCGCATAACCTCTTTGAGTCCTGAGTGGAACACCTGGCTAACCCATCCATTCTTCAATCTCGTCTGGTCTATGACCTTAAGATGTGTCTCTTGTAGCATTGCCACGTCTGCCTTCAGTTCCCTTCGATGCGTGAACACGCGAGCCCTCTTGAGCGGCCCATTCAGTCCTCTCACATTCCACGTAATCAGCCTGGATGGGGGCCTTCCACAACCCCCCCCCCCGCCGACTAGCCATCACCCTTTTTAGGTCAGCCCCGAGCCCGCGCCCCCCACTTCCACGAGTACCCCATGAGCGGCAGCCGTTCCCAACCTCCCATTTATTCCCCGATAATAGTTCCTCCCCTGTCAGCAAAGCAGCTTCCACCCCCTTCCCCCCCACCCCAACAGCACCAGAAGCCTCAACCCCCAGGTCAAGCACCAGTTTGACACTTGCTCACCCCCCACTGCGTTCCCGAGAGTCAGCTGAACCATGCTGACCCCAATAACCCCCACCCCTGGAGCCAAACAGTATGTCCCCCTATTGTTCGAACCTCTCCCCCCCCCACATGAATAAACCTTTTAACAGCATCACATTCCCCAGTGAGTAAACAACAGCAAAGACAACCATAAAAGGACAAAATTAACATAAACCAGTGAAGAGACAGTCACTTAGCACACAACCCAGTCTCACGAAGAATAGCTCTAACTTCAAGACCCCCTCCCCCCCGCATCAAATCCCTGCAAGACAAATAACCCTCCAACCATCACCACAGCCCATTATTTCACCCAGAACGACATAAAATATTTTTTCTTTTAAAAAACCAGTACAGAATTTCCTTTAAATCGTCTCCAGCTTCTTTTCTTTAATGAATGTCCATACATTGTCCGGCATCTCAAAATAAAAGTCCCGTTCCTCATGCGTAACCCACAGCCGCGTTGGGTACAGCATCCCGAACTTCACCCCCTTCTTGAAGAGGGCCGCTTTTGCCCGACTAAACCCAGCCTGTCTCTTGGCCAACTCCGCTCCCAGGTCCTGATAAATACGCAACTCACAGTTCTCCCACTTGCTGCTCCGTTCTTTCTTGGCCCACCGCAAGATGTGTTCCTTATCCGTAAAACAGTGAAAACGTACCACCATGGCCCTCGGCGGGTCATTTGCCCTGGGATTCCTTACGAGGGCTCTGTGCGCTCTATCCACCTTGAGGGGCCGCGGGAATGCCCCAGCTCCCATCAACTTCTCCAGCATGCCCGTCACATATGCCCTCGCATCCGATGCCTCACTGCCTTCAGGGAGGCTGACAATTCTGAGGTTCTGCCTCCTGGACCAATTCTCCAGGTCCTCCAGCTTCTCCTGCATTCTCTTCTGGCAGTCGTCCAACACCTCCACCTTATTCTCCATCACGGTTAAATAGTCCTCCCGGTCGGATAACCTTTGTTCGATCTCCTGTATCGCTTTCCCCTGGGTCTCCTGATTCAAGACTACTTGATCAATCGAAGCCTTGATCGGGTCCAGCGAATACTTTTTCAGCTTGGCGAAGTAATCCTCAAAACACTTCACCAGCTGCTCCGTCGACCACTGAGCCGCCTCTCCTCGGCCCTTGCCCTCCACCAGTTCACCGATTTATCCCATAAAATCCAAGAAAAGGCGGGGGAAAAAGGTCCGAAAGTCCGCTACAGGCGGGAGCAATCGAATGTGCGACCGACTCCTCCATGGCCGCCACCTGAAGTGCGCAATCTATTTCTTGCGCTCATGCGATCTCTCTCGTGCGCGCGATCTCCCTCTCTCTCCCTCGCGCGATCTCTCTCTCTCGTCCGCGATCTCTCTCTCACTCTCACGCGCACCCGTGATCTCTTTCTCTCACTCGTGCACGATCTACACACAGTAGATGTGCAGCCACTGTCCAACACAGCACAATTGAAGGACTCAGCCACCAACAGTCTCATTGCCGGAGTAAAACGGCTCATTAATGGGACAATGCCTTCTTTCTAGTCACTATATTTTTCCTCTTTTGATTCTTCCTTGCCATGTGTAGCTTCAAATACTTGATTATAACGTGTTGGACAGTTGAAGACGTAATGAAATTGAGAGTCACACCGAAAACATCGATTTATCATACCCCGGGCATTTCTGGGGTTCATTTTCCGATTACCATTCTCCTGTCCCTCCTCCTGTTAGAGGTATTAAATGGTTTCTGTCCTCATAATTTCTGGGTCCCAATCGCCTTCCATACTCTCGTAGCCTGCTTGTACCTGGACGATCTTGCGATCCCGTCAATAGTGTATCTTCAACAGTCTGCTTTATTGCTGACTGACACAATTGTGCCACAGAATCATAGAATTTACAGTGCAGAAGGAGGCCATTCGGCCCATCGAATCTGCACCAGTCCTTGGAAAGAGCACCCTACTTAAGCCCACACCTCCACGCTATCCCCTTAACCCAGTAACCCTATCTAAACCTTTCGGACACAAAGGGCAATTTAGCGCGGCCAATCCACCTAACCTGCGCATCTTTGGACTGTGGGGGGAAACCAGAGCGCTCGGAGGAAATCCACGCAGACACGGGGAGAATGTGCAGACTCCACACAGACAGTGACCCAAGCCAGGAATGGAACCTGGGACCCTGGACTTGTGAAGCAACTGTGCTAACCACTGTGCTACTGTTCCATAAGAGCCCCCCCACTTCTCCAAATTGGCTGCCCAATAATAATGCAGCATGTTCGGGAATGTCAGTCCCCCTTTCTGCCCCTGTAACATCCCCCCTAACCTCCTCCATTAACGTCAGATTCAGGCGGCACGGGGGCGCAGTGGTTAGCACTACTGCCTCGGACCCAGGTTCGATCCCGGCCCGGGTCACTGTCCGTGTGGAGTTTGCACATTCTCCCTGTGTTTACGTGGGTCTCACTCCCACAACCTACAGATGTGCAGGGTAGGTGGATTGGCCATTAAATTGTGCATTAATTCGGAAAAAAAGAATTGGGTACTCTAAATTAAAAGAAGACGTTGTCAGATTCCACCTCTGCATCATCGCCGATTTCCCCAACACCAGGATTCCCAAATACTTGAACCTCTCTCTGGCTACCCTGAATGGCAACACCCCCAGGTTGGCTTCCCAACCCACCGCATTCACTAGGAACACATCGCTCTTCCCAACATTTAGATTGTATCCCGAGTATGCCCCAAACCCCTCCAGTATTTCCATAATTCTTCCCATATTCTCCAACAGGTCTAACACAAACAGCAACAGATCGTCCGTGTACAGCAACACCCAGTGTTCCCTACTCCCCCTCACAAACCCCTGCAACTCCACTGGCCCCTAAGGGCCATCGCCAAGGGCTCTATCGCCAGCACGAACAACAGCGGTGACAGCAGACACCCCTGCCTCGTACCCCTGTGCAAGCCAAAACTCCGTGATCTCATTCCATTTGTCCCGAGACTCGCCACAGGAACCACGTACAACAGACACACCCACGCCACAAACTTTGGAGCAAACCCAAACCGTCCCAACATCTCGAAAAGGTACCTCCAGTCCACCTGATCGAAAGTCTTCTCCGCATCCATAAAGACCACTAACTCCGGTACCCTCCCCGCCGACAGGGTCATAATCACATTAACAGCCTCCTGATGTTACCGGATAGCTGCCTGTCCTTTACAAAACCTGTTTGGTCCTCAGCGACCAAACCTCTCTCCTCCCCGACACTTACTTGGCCAGTACTTTCACATCCGTGTTTAACAGGGAAATGGGGAAACTACAGCAGGTCCTCCCCCTTCTTTGGGATTAACATAAGTGACACCTGTGTCAATGTCTCCGGCAGCTCCACTATTAATAATAATAATAATAATAATCTTTTATTGTCACAAGTATGAAGTTACTGTGAAAAGCCCCTAGTCGCCACATTCCGCCACTTGTTCGGGTAAGCTGGTATGGGAATTGAACCCACGCTGCTGGCCTTGTTCTGCATTACAAACCAGCTGTCTAGCCCACTGAGCTAAGTGCCCCACTGAACATCCCCAACAAAAGCGGTGCGAACCCTTGGCCCAGGGCCTTTACCCTACTTTATTCCCTTTATACTATCCATCACCTCCCTCAGCCTCAACGGCTCTTCCAACACCTCCTCTCCTCTCTTCGTCCAGCTTTGGAAACTCCAGCCCATCCAAAACCGCCCCCTAAGCGCCTCCTCTCCGGCCGGCTCGGCCTTGTACAGCTTCTTATAGTACTCCCGAAATGTATCCTCATTTAGACTCCCCGGCTCCGATACTACCTCTCGCTTCTCTATCCTCACCCTCAGAACTTCCCTGGACGCGGTCTGCCTCTGTGGCTGGTAGGCCAGCATGCGGCTCATCTTCTCTCCTGTTCATATTGCACCCCCCTCACCATGTGCACCTGCCCCACTGCTTTTCCCATCGTCAGCCTGTCAAATTGCCCCTGTAACCTCTTTCTCTCCGCCAACGCCTCCTTAGTGGGAGTCCTCAAATATTTCCTGCCCACCTTGACTATCTCGTCCAACAACTGTCCACATTCCTTTCTCCTGCCCCTCCTGTCCCTGTGTGCCATCAGTGAGAACCACCCCTCCACCTGGACCACTGCATTCAACGCCACCCAAAGTGTGGTCGCCGACACCTCCCCGTTCTGATTTAACTCCACATAGTCTCTGATCACTGACCACACTATCTCACAGAACCCTTTGTCCGCCAAAAGCTCCGAATCCAGCCTCCATCCCGACTTCTGCTCCTGCCCCAAACTAAGCCTCACCTCCAGCCAGTGCGGCGCGTGATCAGAAATTACAATTCCCGCGTACTTTGCCCCCACCAACATCGCTCGACTCACCACAAAAAAAATCAATTTTTGATTATACCTTCTTTAATGTGCTTGTCGGATGGCTTGATTTATTACAAGAACACTTGTAGGTAAAGCTATAAACGATTTATTGACATTAACTGTGGGTAAACTATATACAAGACAACAGATGGAAAACAGTAAAATCATGCCAAGCAACCTTTCACGTCAACTTCCTCCAGCCAGTCTGAGGTCAACTAAATTTAACATTCACTTATATACTTGTGAGATTCCTATACTAATGGTCAGGCGGTGAGTTACAACAGAACCATGATATCACTACAGCTTCTAAACATGCGAGAAGGAGTACCCTCTCCCCTCCGAGGTTCCTAACACCCTCCCAATTCCTTCGTCATCCTCAGCCTTCCCATTGACTTGGGGCTCGACCTGTCCACCCTCGGTTCCAACACACAGTTGAAATCTCCCCTAATAATCGACTGGTGAGTGAAATATTTGTCCCACACATCCCTTCCTCAACCTGACCTGATGCTTCACTCTGAGGTGCATCACCAGCAGAAAGACCACCCCCGCCTTCAAACTCCTCAAGTGCGCGAAGACCCGAGAGCTCTTAACCAGCCTGTTCAGTCCCTGAATGTTCCACATTACAATTCTTACCAGAGGCTACTGCCTCCACTCCCCTCTACCATCTACCGTCATCACTTTCTGGTTCTCCCTCCTTTAATATCACCCTGGGCCCATCCAAGATGGTCCCCTTCTCCACCTATGACCACGCTCAGTCTCCAACTCTGCCACATTGTGTTCCCCCCTCCCACCTGGCCACCCTCTGCGACCACCCCCTGCAGCCACCTCCCCCATCTCACTTCTGTTCATTAGCATTACCTGCCAGCATAGCTCCTCTTGCCCGAAGGTCCCTCCTACATACCCCTCCACTCCCCCCACCCCACCATTCCCTCCTTGGGCTGTGCAAACAGTTCCCTGCAGGCCCCACCATATGCCCCCTCCCTACAAAAACAAAGATATATCCAATACCGCAGGTCACCCCTCCAAAACAAAACAAAAACCACACATGGCAGATGGAGGGGTTAGTTACCCCCTTAAAATCTGATAGCCCCCCCAAAAAAAACACTGTCCAGCAACCCCCCCCCCCCTCCTCCCCTGAAGTATCCACATTATCTGACCTCTCCAGATCCAGCTCCTCCATCCCATCAATAGTCAGTTCTCCGCCAGTTTGTGTTCTCTTATAAAGTCGTTGGCCTCTTCTGGCTTTGAGATTGCGCAGTACTTGGAAGTGCATGATAAAATAGGACTGAGTCAGCATGGCTTCGTCAAGGGGAGGTAATATCTGACAAATCTGTTAGCATTACCTGAGGAGTTAACAAGGAAGTTAGACAAAGGAGACTCAGTGGACATGATCTATTTAGATTTCCCGAAGGCCTTTGACAAGGTGCTGTGTAGGAGGCTGTTAAAGAGCCCATGGTGTTAAGGGTAAGATACTGGCATGGATAGAGGATTGGCTGACTGACAGAAGGCAGAGTAGGGATAAAGGTTTTTTTTCAAGATGACAGTTGGTGACGAGTGGTGTGCCTCAGGGGTCAGTTTTGGAACCACAACTTTTCACGATATTCATCAATGATTTGGAAGAAGGAACTGAAGGCACTGTTGCTAAGTTTGCAGACGATACAAAGATATGCAGAGGGACAGATAGTATTGAGTGAGTGGGGGGGCTGTAGAAGGACCTGGACAAGCTAGGAGAGAAGGCAATGAAGTGGCAGTTGGAATGTGGAAAAGTGTGAGGTTATACACTTTGTAGAAGGAATGAATGCATGGAATATTTTCTAAATAAGGCTCAGGAAATCAGAAGGACAAAGGTGCTTAGGAGTCCCAGTTAAAGATTCTCAAGTTAACGTGCAGGTTCAGTCATCAGTTAGGAAGGCAAATGCAATGTTATTCATGTCAAGAGGGTGAGTATACAAGAACAGGGATGTACTTCTGCGGCTGTATAAGGCTCTGGTCAGAACCCATTTGGAGTATTGTGAACAGTTTTGGGCCCTGTGTCTAAGGAAGGATGTGCTGGCCTTGGAAAAGGTCCAGAGGAGGTTCATAAGAATGATCCCTGGGATGAAGGGTCTGTCACATGAGGAGCAGTTGAGGACTCTGGGTCTGTATTCGTTGGAGTTTAGAAGGATGAGAGGGAGTAGGGTACTAAGAGGCTGAGATAGAGTGGATGTGGAGATGATGGTTCCATTAGTAGGAAAAACTAGAACCTGAGGGCACAGCCTCAGACTGAAGGGCGATCCTTTAAAACTGAGATGAGGAGAAATTCCTTCAGCCAGAGGGTGGTGAATCTATGGAACTCTTTGCCGCAGAAGGCTGTGGAGGCCAATTCACAGTCTTTACGACAAAGGTAGATAGGTTCTTGACTGATCAGGGATTATGGGGAGAAGGCAGTAGAAAGGGGATGAGAAACATATCAGCCATGATTGAATGGCAGACCAGGCTTGATGGGCTGAATGGCCTGATTCTGCTCCTATTGTCTAACCAGGATGCCAGGGCAGGCAAGGCAAAGAAGGGGGGAGGACGAAGGGCAAGGAAACATATGGGTGTGAGAACAACAGCAACAAGGTACACCCAGGTCGCACCAAACGCGGCTGTGGTATGTTTTAATACAGGAGGCAACATGTATAAAGTTAATACAGAACGGTTGTGTTAACCGATCACTGGCAGCCAAAGTGAGGGTCCTTCGCATCTACACACACATTACCTTTGTATACATACCTGTTTATATGCCAGACTTTTTCTTTTCTTTTTGCCTCATATACCCTCTCTGTAAATATCTCTATTACTGTGGGATGTTCCTTGCGATGTTATTATAAATGCAAAACCAATAAAAATATAGATTTTTAAAAACTCAACAGAGGTAGTAGTTAAGTGGGGGGAGGTGGATGGGAAAGGTGGGGAGGGGGAAATTGTGGAATTTTCTGGATATCTCTTTAAATCTTTATTTTTCTACTTGTATCTATCAAAAGCTCTGAAGAAGATAGAATCCTTGGAAAGGATGAACATTGAAGTGGTTGATTTTGGCTCATTTGGTTTGGAAAAACCTGAGCCTTCGGCCATTGAAATGGACCGACTATCCGCAGAGATCTTGAGGGCCTTCAGTGACATTGGGTTTGTGTACCTCAAAAACACAGGGATCGAAGATCAAAAGGTGTGTATCCATCGTAATGTTTCAATATGTTTACTAACTGTGCTCATTAACTATGTGAATGCACATTTAATGATCTTGTTTGTGTTTCCTTTCTTTTGTGTCGTCATGATGTCAATGTAAAGGGTGACATTTCAACTATTCAACAATAAACCAGATCAATGTTATAAGATCATTGATGCTTTACAGGTTTAATAACATCATCAACTGAAGGAACAATTTGTGAGCAATTATAAGTAATACCTGAATCATAAGTGCACATATCCAATATGGAAAGATACCAATGATGTGTTTTTTTCATTTAAAGATTTTATCTGAGAGAAACCTATTTGATATTGTAAATTATCCAGTCTGAATCCATTTTTTCACAAGATATTGTGTTGTCTCTTCTGTTGACCCTTGCAACTATCAATTTAATGTCTCTCTTTTACTCAGATACTCACACGCAATCCCAGCATCTCTGTCAGTATTTTCTAACAAGGATCCTTTCCATCTTCTGGGAAAACTGCAGAAGTTTCCATCCCATCGGAATATCTTCAGATAAAATATTGGTGTCAATTTGCACATTATCATTGTCCCAGTGTTGTGCTCCGAATTGGTACCCAACATCCTCACAGCACTATATATTCAAAATAATTTTGCTTCTGTCTCCAGAAGGATCTTGTTTGCAGCATTATAAAGAATGCACGTGCTGACAAACTCTCTCCCTTTCCATGTTAAATCTTTATGTAATCTTTCAAAAGGGATTAGAGATAACAGACACTGAACAGAAAGAAACTGATTAAAATCTAGTGCGTGAGGTGCCAATGTAAATCAAAGATGCAAAGCCTATTTCATGTGTAAAACATAATTGCTCCTTAGGTAACTGAAGTGATGGATATCTGCAAGAAATTCTTCGCACTTCCAAGTGACATTAAACAACAGTATGCCCGTTCAGTGGTGGACACTGAGAATATAGATCATGGCTGGGTTGCAGCAGAGCGAGAAAGGTACAAAAATCTGAAGAACAACTTTTGTATTAATTAGTATATGCCTGAGAACAGAAATAGAGGCACAGAGTAAAAAAGCGAGGAAATAACCAGTCATGGAGTCATAGAATCATACAGCATAGAAAAGGCTCTTCGGCCCATCACGTCTGCACAGATCCAAAGAAACCTGCTAGCCATTCTAATCCCATTTTCCAGCACTTGGACCATAGCCTTGTATTCCCTGGGATCGCAAGTGCACATCTAAATACTCCTTAAATGTTATGAGGGTCTCTGCTTCCACCGTCCTTTCCAAATTCCCACCACCCTCAAGTCTACCCAATCTCTTCATACCTAATACACTTTGCCCAAGCAGCATCCTGGTAAATCTCCTCTGCACCCTTTCCTTTAATGTGGATTGCAGAACAGCACACAATACTCTACCTGTGGCCCAACCAATGTTTTATACAGTTCCAGCATAATCTCCCTGCTTGTAAATGCCATGCCTCGGCTAATAAAGGCAAGTACACAATATGCCTTCTTAACCACTGTATCCGCCTGCTCTGCTACCTTAAGGGACTGTTGCACATGCACACCAAGCCCCCTCTGATCCTCCGGGTCCCTGAGTCCTGCTGTTTATTATGTATTCCCTTGCCCTGTTTGTTCTGCCCAAATGTATCACCTCACACTTATCCAGATTGAATTCCATTTGCCACTGATCAGCCCACCTGACCAACCCATCTATATCCTCTTGTAATTAAAGGCTATCCTCACTACTTACCACCCCACCAATTTTCATATAATCCGCAAACTTACTGATCACCTCTCCTACATTCATATCTAAATCATTGCTGTCTGTTCTTGATTGACCCCTGCCTCTCCAAATGCAGATTAATTCTGACTCGCAGAATTTCTTCCAATAGTTTCCCCACCACTGAGGTTAGACTGATTGGCCTGTAGTTTACTGTTTACCCCTTCCTTTTTCTTCTTGAAGAACGGTACCACATTGGCTATCCACCAGTCCTCCGGCACCTCTCCTATGGCCAGAGAGTATTTGAAAATTATTGCCAGAGCCCCTGCTATTTCCTACCTTGCCTCACTCAACAGACTGGGACACATTCCATCTGGCCCTGGAGATTTGTCTACCTTTAAGCCCGAATGTTATGCAAAAGATTAAAGATTTTTCATTCCAATAATTCCCTCGGTGGGGTTAATTCCATGCTAGGGTGCATTGCATATGACTTGTGGAGAGACAGACTTGATAGAGCAGATTATTTTTCTTGTTCCAAACTTGCATTCAAGTCAAGCTAATTAATCAGATGCTAAATTATGAGTAGAAATTTATACCTTTGTATAATAATAATAATAATAAAAAGGAATATGCTTGTTCTTTACAGCTTAAATCCTGCACGGCCTGGGGACCTGAAGGAAGCTTTTAATGTGTCAACATTATCTTCGCTTGTTGTAAGATCAAAGAAGTTCCAACTATGAACTATAGATTGTAAATATATAGATCTGATAAAATAGTGGGCTTGAGGGAACATTTAGCCAGTCACCCGTTCGACTAGCTCAAAGTGAAGCACCAGTCCCAGTTTCTGTTTACTGTAGGCGGAGGCCCCACCTGCCCTCTTGGGCAGGAAAGCAGATGGAGTCTTCTGATATTGGGGTCAAGACTACAGGTGAGCCTTACATTTGCTGATGAGCAGAATCCAATCTGGGGTGAGAGTTGAGAGTTCTCCTGCTCCAGGAGTTTTTTTCCTCCAAATCTGCAACCACAGCCCTTCAGCCTAATTCCAGAGAAATACAAAAAGATATTCCGCTTGCCTCATGACTGATCCCCTGTGTTCACGCCCCATGATCTCTCATCCTTTTGCATTCGTACTATTTCCTCACCACATTTATTTTCTGTTCCTTGCCCTCACATTCTCTCCACTTCTTATTGCCCCATCCTCCTTCCTGTCCATGTTTTCTCCATTTTCACAATCTCACTGTTCTCACTACCTTTCTCCCGGTATCTAATTCCTATTTTGCCATTTCTGATCCTTATGCTACCTCGTAACTCCAACTCTTTCTCTCATCAGATCTGTCACCTCTTCTTCTTCTCACCACCAATCTTTTCCTCCTTGACATCTTTCATACCCGCCATCTCCTCTCTGCTTCATTTTTTCCCCTTCAAACCAGTCATTCACCCCGATATCCTAATGCCGCACCTCTTCCTAACTCCATCCTTTAATCTTGACTCCCCTTCCATCCTTCACGGCCTGTTACCGCTCTTCCTATTTCTTCTCTCACCACCTCTTTCCCATCCACCATTAACCCAAACCTAAAACCAGCACAATAGGACTTGTGCTCAGTAACCTATTTGTATTTTAAAGCACTTATCTGTGATATAAATCAGTGTTTCTCAAACTGGGATCCACAGACTCCTGAGAATCCATGATGACTTTCTAGAGAATCCGCAAATTAATGAGTGCGACCTTTGCTGCAATTGTGCTGGTCAAGTTCATGCCAATGCTGGAAAGCTCCTCTGCAAGGACCTGGTGATTACCAGCCCACGGTCACCACAGTCTATCCTGCGGGGTTCATGACCTTGAGGGTCTCCTCCCTGTGTATGGGTATAGGATGTACCTAAGCTCCTCACTGAATCCAGCAGTCTGCCAAGGGATGTTTCCATGAATAGAGGTGCAGAGTTCTTCACTGCCATCTTCTGCCTTGCATTATCAATAAGAAGTCTTACAACACCAGGTTAAAGTCCAACAGCTTTGTTTCAAACACTAGCTTTCGGAGCACTGCTCCTTCCTCAGGTGAATGAAGCGGTATGTTCCAGAAACATACATACAGACAAAGTCAAATATGCAAGACAATGCTTTGAATGCGAGCATTTGCAGGTAATTAAGTCTTTACCTCAAGCCAGGACAGTTGGTAGGATTTTGCAAAACCCAGGCCAGACGGTGGAGGGTGAATGTAATGCGACATGAATCCAAGGTCCCGGTTGAGACCGTGCTCATGTGTGCGGAACTTGGCTATAAGTTTCTGCTCGGCGATTTTGCGTTGTCGCGCTTCCTGAAGGCCGCCTTGGAGAACGCTTACCCGGAGATCAGAGGCTGAATGCCCTTGACTGCTGAAGTGTTCCCCGACTGGAAGGGAACGTTCCTGCCTGGTGATTGTCGCGCGATGTCCGTTCATCCTTTGTTGCAGCGTCTGCATGGTCTCGCCAATGTACCACGCTTCGGGACATCCTTTCCTGCAGCGTATGAGGTAGACAACGTTGGCCGAGTCGCACTAGTATGTACTTGCAGGGACTTTCAGCTTCATCCATTGTCTGTCTGGGATGTCATGTATCATCAACTGCTCGCTAGCATGTTTAGCTTTTATTTGTTACTTGCACAGCATTGGTCAATGTGGTCTTTAATTTCATTGCTCATGTTTGGCCATTAAAGCGCTTCTCTTGCGTCTTTGAATCAATTCAATTCCTTAATGGAATCAATGCTCTTCTCTCATCTCCTTAGAGATGATGACTCTCTTTCCTTTGTACAACATGCCATCTTGCACTTGTCCCGGTATGCCGAATAGTTTCCTGTGAGCACAGCTATCCATGATGTTCTCAGGTCATTCTTTCATCAGTGCCTCCTGTATTGTAGCACTTGTGTCTTGTTGGATAGTTTGCTTGATTTGAACAAGGCACTTCTGTCACATTCTGTCTCTGCTCTGTTGATGACTTCTAGAGCATGTTGAACTGCTGCTTCACATCTGGAGCATTTCATATTCCAGAGTTTCCTCCTCCACTTTCATCCATGGGGAGCACTGCTCTCACCAGCATGTTTGCAAAGCCCATCCTCTGGTCGGAGACTCTAGAGAAAAGGGTCACAGTCACAGGATGCGGCATAGGCCATTTAGGACCGAGGTGAGGAGAAAGGTCTTTACTCTAGGGTGGTGAACCTATGGTGGTGAACCTATGGAATTCTCTACCACAAATACATTTAATAAGAAAATGGATTGGGAGGGCAGCACGGTGGCACAGTGGTTAGCATTGCTGCCTCACGGCGCCGAGGTCCCAGGTTCGATCCCGGCTCTGAGTCACTGTCCGTGTGGAGTTTGCACATTCTCCCCATGTTTGCGTGGGTTTCGCCCCCACAACCCAAAGATGTGCAGGGTAGGTGGATTGGCCACGCTAAATTGCCCCTTAATTGGAAAAAATGAATTGGGCACTCTAAATTTCTAAAAATAAAAGAAGAAAATGGATTGGGGTATGAGGGAACCTATGGCACTGAGATAGAGGATCACCATGATCATGTTGAATGGTGGAAGCTCAAAGGGCCAAATACCCTACTCCTTTTATCTTCTATGTTCCGATCTTTTGTATGTCACATCCAGATGATATAATTTTTAAACAAATTAATATCCTTATAATAAAAATCTTTATTGTCCCAAGTAGGCTTACATTAACACTGCAATAAAGTTACTGTGAAAAGCCCCTCGTCGTCACTCTCCAGCACCTGTTCAGGTACACAGAGGGACAATTCAAAATGTCCAAATTACTTAACCGCGCGTCTTTGGGGATTGTGGGAGAAAACCGGAGCACCCGGAGGAAACCCACGCAAATACGGGGGGAACGTGCAGACTCCACACAGACAGTGACTCAAACCGGGAATCGAACCTGGGACCCTGGCGCTGTGAAACAACAGTGCTAACCACTGTGCTACCATGCCGCCCACTTTTACAGTCATTTCGGAGCAGATAGTGGCAGTTTACGAAAAATGCTTTGAAGGGGATTGTGATCAGATTCCCTGCTACGTTACTGATGAAAATGTTCGCAAGAAAATCAATAGCCAGCCTCTCTTTCTCATTCTGACCATAGTGTTGTTCTGTTTGTGTTAGTGCCCAGAATGCAATGCAAACAGTTGTCCTTGCTTCACCTCCCAGACCCATCTCGCTGGAATCATTCTGAAAGGTGATCACCTCATTTACATCAAAGTAATTCAACACTGTCATTGTCATTGTTGGTTGCTTGATTTTAATGAATGCTGCATCTTGTTTTGTTCCCCAGTACCATAGCACCTCCTTGGCAGTGAGCTTGTGTAATGGTCCACACTCTGCAGACAGGTTAGGCAAAACTTTTGCTGAATAGTTTATGAATCCCACAAATGATTTCATGTCTGTTCAGAGTGTTGTTAGAAAGCTGCTGCTTTCATCCAGTTTCACTTCCCAGTCACCATCCTTCGCTTCTAAATAGTGACTATCTTTGCCTCAGCAAATTGCAGCAAAATGCCTTCAATAGTTGGTATGGAGTAGTGAGATCACAATCCTGTAAACATATCTTTGTTGTCCTCTAGGATCTGCTCTGCCATCAGTGTTTTTGTGTGCTGTGACATTGTAAACCTCTTGGCACATCAGGGTTACCAGTTAAACTTTAGACCAGCTTCAGGTGAAATGAGCGGCACTTGTGTCCCATCTAATCCTTCTTGCCATTGCATTGTGTCTCAGACTCATTTTTCCGCTCGATAAGTATTATCCCATCATGTAGCCTTGACCTTACTTTCAAAAGCTTCACTTTCACATCGCCATGCTAAGCTACTTCATACAGGTCTGTGAAGGTCATTATGTTGCACGATGCACCTGTGTTTGTTATGTTCCATGACCTTGTCTTTGCAATGATTCATACAGAACTGCTGGTGACTCAACTGGCATGATGATTCCTTGATGTACACGTGGTAAGATAAGAATCAGGGGCGTCATTCTCCGACCCCCCGCCGGGTCGGAGAATGGCCGTTGGCCGCCGTGAATCCCGCCCCCGCCGAAGTCTCCGGTACCGGAGATTGGGCGGGGGCGGGAATCGGGCCGCGCCGGTTGGCGGGACCCCCCGCTCAACTCTCCGGCCCGGATGGGCCGAAGTCCCGCCCAGAAATTGCCTGTCCCGCCGGCGTAAATCAAAGCTGGTATTTACCAGCGGGACCAGGCGGCGTGGGCGGGCTCCGGGGTCCTGGGGGGGGGGCGGGGTGATCTGACCCCGGGGGGTGCCCCCACGGTGGCCTGGCCCGCTATCGGGGCCCACCGATCCGCGGGCGGGCCTGTGCCATGGGGGCACTCTTTCCCTTCCGCCTTCGCCACGGTCTCCACCATGGCGGAGGCGGAAGAGACTCTCCCCACTGCGCATGCGCGGGAAACTGTCGGCGGCCACTGACGCTCCCGCGCATGCGCCGCATTTCCACGCCAGCTGGCGGGGCAACAAACACCATTTCCACCAGCTGGCGGGGCGGAAATCCCTCCGGCGTCGGCCTAGCCCCTCAATGTTGGGGCTCGGCCCCCAAAGATGCGGCACCTTTGGGCCGGCGCGATGCCCGTCTGATTGGCGCCGTTTTTGGCGCCAGTCGGCGGACATCGCGCCGTTGGGGGAGAATTTCGCCCCTGTAGTTTTTTTCTCTTTGCCCGTCTGTTAGATTTAGAGTGGAATACACATTATAGCAATCCTTCCCCAACAGTGTTTAAGTGTTGCTCCTCTTATCATTTCAAGCTTTTTCTATGAAGTCTGTTGCAACCTCAAAGAGTTTTGATATTGTATGTGGTAAGTGGAAAAACAGTTTTGCCACATATCACTATCCAATGTTACGGAGATGGGATTGGAAAATTTACTGCAGCCAATTTTACTCATTACTAATTTTCATTTTTACACTCTTGCATCTTTTGTTTGTGGTCCTTTTTTCCTTCTGTGTGACTGGTTTTCTTTTGTCTTTTTCTCTGCAGATAGAGAACAATGTCCCACTTGCAGTCCTCTTCAGCATTCAGAAATCTATTTTATCTGCATGACCGCACCCATGTTTCAAGTGTAAGGGCAGCTGAACCTCTCCAGTGTGTATTTAGTGAGCGCTTTCATTGAACTGGCTGGGAATGGCAACACATGACTATGGCAAGCCAGTTACTCGAGTAGTACAAGATGGTGTTTCCAAAACCCAAAATGGACACTGGGGTTGAGGCAGATCTAGAAACAGATGAATAACCAGATCAGCAGGGATCAGGCTGAATGAGGAGGTAGCAAGGCCAGACTAGAGGCCCCAGAGGATCCAGGCATGAATTTTCAGGGAATGCCACCACATCAGCTTGTCCAGGGATATGGCGTGATGACAATCCAAGCATTGTCACTGAGCACAGCAGCTGGACCTGTGACTAGAAAGAATTGGCACGAAAGATCTGGATCACGGTCAAGTAAAGAAAATAACTTTTTCTATATTTTGCAGTAAAGAAAACCTGATTATAAAGTCTTGCTGTTTCTCCTTTCATATTTCTTTAGAAATGGCCTACTATCAATCATAAGCCTGAGTTTAGGGAATGTGTGGAATCATTCTTCAAAACCTGCGAGCTGTTGACTGTCCGAATTCTGAAAGTGATTGCACTGGGCCTGGGTCTGGAGGGTGATTTTTTTATCGACAAGCATAAAAAGATAGACAGTAAGTACTAATTTCATAAACAGTGACATCAGGCTCTGGCTCCTGGAACCAAAAAACTCAAGGCAGGCTAACTCCAAGAAAGCTGTTCATGTTCCAGAAGAAACCCCAGTGAACTTACCCAGTGAAAACTGAGGGCAATAGTTGACCCTTCACTTGAGATGTGGTGTTGGACAGTGTCTAACATAATTAGAATTTTAAATTTTGACACACTTTATGAAAGTTCTTTTTATTATTTAAACAGCTGAGCTAAGGTTGCTTCGAATATAATGTATACTTTATATTTTATGCTAAATATAATATAAATTTGTGTGCTTTCTTAGTTGTCACCAGGATATGCCATAGAAAATCCATTAATATTTACATAAAACAGCTTGGAGATTGTCGGTCAGATACACTAACTCATCTGATATTCAGAAAGAATTGAATAAATAAAACCATTAGTTCATTATTTTCATTATAAGCTATTGGCAATCTGTTAAAGGTAATCAAAATCAAACAACGCTTCGATCTCTCTATTATCCGTCAATACATAAACCCTCTGTGAAAGGCCAGCAGATCCGATGTGGAGAGCATTCTGATTATGGAACCGTCACTTTGCTTTTCCAAGATGAACGTGGAGGATTAGAGGTAAATGTACATCTCTGATTTCAGATTTAATTGTTTTTATATATTGTAAGGTATTATTCAAGCACCTTTTCAAACTTCACCTTTCAATTATAATTGGTCCAATTATATTTTTATTGGATTTGTTTTATTGTCGCGTTGTTGCCACTTTTATTATCAGACTACAAGCTGCGAGTAGGTTTCTTGTATTGACCAAATGACCACACAACCAGCATGTTAGTTCAAAAGACAGTTTATTATAAAACACAAGACTTATTTCGATGTGCAATGATACACGCGGCTATGTATTAAGCTACACCTATCAACTAAGATGACCTTTACTTAACGTCTGGATGACCGGCTTTGTGCGGGTAGATAAGGCCTTTATCTGAGTCCCCACGTGTGTCGGCTGGAAATCGTCAGGTTCGTCTCGGCTGCGTCTCGCGTCTCTCTTAGGTAGCAATCGCGGGTCTTGAACTTGGTTGGTCGTTATGCTGCAGTTGGTGTGGGCACAGGCTGGTCCCAAAAGAGACCGATCCCTAGTGCACAGGGCTTCTTATCCTTCTTCTCTTTCGCGCCCTTCTGGGCGGGGTTAACCCAGGGTCCAATGGATCGATAGAGTCTCAATCACTCTGATCGATGCCGGCCAATTAGGGGCGGGTCCCTTATGGCTGGGCGAGTCCTAGTCATTATTGTTCCAAGTGTGTATGTCTTTCCAAATAAGGGGGAGCGGCGCCGGGGAGTCTGCTACTGTTGCTATTCCTTGATTTGAGTCTATTGTCCTGGGGAAATCGGTGATTGACCTTTAACAGGTGCAGGTTTCAGTTCGGTCTGGTTTTTCCTTTGCGCAATACACAGGGTCTGTGCACTGTCTGTATCCCAGCTTGAACACAATTCCCATTACCCTTTGCAGGTGGCCATTTTAGATGGCCACAGTGTACCGAGGTATTGTTCTGCATACAGTCCAGACAGATCGTTCCATACATGATAAAAAACATAGGACATACATTGTAAATACATAGGCACAGGCAACGGGTGGGCATGTGTGAAGATATCAGTTCAGTCCATAAGGTAGTCATTCAGGAGTTTGGAAACAGCAGGGAAGAAGCTGTTTTTGTACCTGTTAAGGTGTGTTCTCAGATTTTTGTATCTCCTGCCCGATGGAAGAAGTTTGAAGAGAGAATAACCAAGGTGGGAGGGGTCTTTAATTATGCTACCCGCTTTCCCCAGGTAGCAAGAGGTGAAGACAGAGTCAATAGATGGGAGGCGGGTTTGCGCGATGGACTGGGCTGTGTTCTCAAATCTCTGTAGTTTTGTATGGTCTTGGGTTGAGCAGTTACCATACCAGGCTGTGATGCAGCCAGATAGGGTGCTTTCTGTGGTGCTGTAAAAATTGGCAAGAGTCAATGTGGACATGCTGAATTTCCTTAGTTTCCTGAGGAAGTATTGGCGCTGTTATGCTTTCTTGGTCGTGGCATCGGCGTGGGTGGACCAGGACAGGAAGATGGTGATGTGCACACCTAGGAATTTCAAGCTGTCAACCATCACCACCTCAGCACCATTGATGCAGACAGGGGTGTGTACGATACTTTGCTTCCTGAAGTCATTTTGCTGACGTTGATGGAGATATTGTTGTCATTGCGCCATACCACTAGGATATCTCCCTCCTGTGCTCTTGACTCATTGTTGTTCAAGATTTGACCCACTACAGTCGTGTCATCAGCAAACTTGTAAATGGAGTTGGAACCAGATTTTGCCGTGTGTGTATAGGGGTCTAAGTACGCAGCCTTGCGGGGCCCTGGTATTGAGGACTATCAAGGAGGTGGTGTTGTTTTCTGTTGGTTTTTCAGGCCAAATTCTCTAAAAGTGGCTTTTTATTTGTTCTGGTTGGGAAGGGAGCCACCTAATGTGTGTCCGCTCAGTACATCACCGTCACTGATAGTCGGAGGTGTTGTTGTTTATCCTTCCTGATTGTGCTCTAAGGGCCAGGAAGTCGAGGATCTCGTTGCAGAGGGAGGAGCCAAGTCCTACAATTTGGAGATTTAATATGAGCTTGGGTGGAATTATGGTGATAAAGGCAGAGCTGTAGTCAATAAATAGGAGTCTAGATTGTTGTCGAGATGCTCAGTATCTGCTGCGGACTGGTTGTGGCGGTGCGAATTGCAGTGGATCAAGGCATTCTGGGAGTATGGAGTTGCTGTATCTCATGACCAACCGTTCAAAGCATTTCATAATGATCGATGTCAAGGCCACTGGATGGAAGTCGCTGAGGCACGTTGCCTAGTTATTCTTTGGCATCGGTATGATGCTGGTCTTCTTGAAGCAGGTGGGAACCTTGGAACGGAGCAGGGAGAGGTTGAAGATGTCCACCAATACATCCACCAGTTGGTCCGCGCAGCATTTGAGTACACGACCAGGGACCCAGTCAGACTCCGTCACTTTTCGAGAGTTCACTTTCAGGAAGGCCAAACTGACTTTGAAAGCTGTGACAGTAGATATGCATTGAGTTCATCGGGGAGGGGAGAGTTGCTGCCAGATAGTCTACCGTTATGTTGTTTAGGCCGTTCCACAATCAACATCAGTCTGTGACTCTAGCTTAGTCAGTATTGTCTCCTGACATCCCTGATGGCTTTTCAGAGATCATACCTGAATTTCTTGTAAAGGTCAGGGTTGCCTGTCTTGAACGCCTCAGACCTGGCCTTCAGTCGGGAGTGAATCTCCCAATTAAACCATGGTTTCCATTTGGGGAAACGTACGTACTACCTTTGGCACACAGTCTTCTACACACTTGCTGATGAAGTCTGTGAGGTGGTGGCATACTTGTTTAGGTTGGCCGCTGAGTACTTAAATATGGATCAGTCCACCAACTCCAAGCAGTGGCGTAGGAGCTCTTCTGTTGCCTCGGACCAGCATTGCATGACCTTCTTAACTGGATTCTCCCGCTTAAGTTGCTGCTTGCATGCCAGGAGAAGGAGCACCTTTACTACCACATATATATTTACACAGGTTTGGTGGATTGGCCACGCTAAATTCCCCCTAAATTGGAAAAAAAAATAATTGTGTACTCTAACTTTATTTTAAAATATATATATATTAATAGTACTGCTTACACCTTCCTAAGGTTCTGAATTCTATTTTTTTCTAAGACCATAAGACATAGGATAAGAATTAGGCCACTCGGCCCATCGAGTCTGCTCCGCCATTCAATCATGGCTGATATTTTCTCATCCCCATTCTCCTGCCTTCTCACCATAACCCCTGATCCCCTTATAATCAAGAACATATCTATCTTAAAGACACTCAGTGATTTGGCCTCCACAGCCTTCTGTGGCAAAGAGTTCCACAGATTCGCCACCCTCTGGCTGAAGAAATTCCTCCTCATCTCTGTTTTAAAGGATCGTCCCTTTAGTCTGAGATGGTGTCCTCTGGTTCTAGTTTTTCCCACAAGTGAAAGCATCCTCTCCACGTCCACTCTATTCAGGCCTCGCAGTATCCCAGAAGTTTCAATTAGATCCCCCCTCATCCTTCTAAACTCCAATGAGTACAGACCCAGAGTCCTCAACCGTTCCTCATACGACAAGATCTTCATCCCAGGGATCATTCTTGTGAACCTCCTCTGGACCCTTTCCAAGACCAGCATATCTTTCCTTAGATACGGGGCCCAAAATTGCTCACAATACTCCAAATGGGGTCTGACCAGAGCCTTGTACAGCCTCAGAAGTACATCCCTGGTCTTGTATCCTAGCCCTCTCGACATGAATGCTAACATTGCATTTGCCTTCTTAACTGCCGACTGAACCTGCAGATTAACCTAGAAGAGAGTCGTGAACAAGGCCTCCCAAGTCCCTTTCTGCTTCTGGTTTCCGAAGCATTTCCCTATTTAGAAAATAGTCTATGCCTAGATTCATCCTTCCAAAGTGCATAACCTCACACATTGTATTTCATTTGCCACTTCATTGCCCACTCTCCTAGCTTGTCCAAATCCTTCTGCAACCCCCTTGCTTCCTCAATACTGCCTGTCCCTCTACAGGTCTTTGTATCATCTGCAAACTTAGCAACAGTGTCTTCAGTTCCTTCCAGATCCATGGGCTCTTAACTTATTTAACAGTCTCCTATGTGCACCTTGTCAAAGGCCTTCTGGAAATCTAAATAAACCACGTCCAGTGGTTCTCCTTTGTCTAACTTCCTTGTTACCACCTCAAAGAACTCAAACAGATTTGTCAGACACGGCCTCCCTTTGACAAAGCCGTGCTGACTCAGTCATTTTTTCCATGCACTTCCAAGTACTTCGCGATCTCATCTTTAATAACAGACTCTAAAATCTTACCAGTGACCGAAGTCAGGCTAACCGCCCTATAAGTTCCCATCTTCTGCCTCCCTCCCTTATTAAACAGCAGTGTTACATTAGCCACTTTCCAGTCCTCTGGGACCCTTCCTGCCTCCAGTGATTCCTGAATGATCACCACCAATGCCTCGACAATTTCCTCAGCTATCTCCTTTAGGACCCTGGGGTGTCGACCATCTGGTCCAGGTGACTTATCCACCTTCAGACCTTTCAGTTTCCCCATAACCTTCTCCTTAGTGATTGCCACTGCACTCACCTCTGCCCCCTGATTCTCCTGGAGCTCTGGCATCCCACTGGTATCTTCCACCGTGAAGACTGATGCAAAATAACTATTCCGTTTGTCTGCCATTTCTTTGTTTCCTATTATTACTTCTCCAGCCACGTTTTCCAGTGGTCCAATGTCTATTTTTGCCTCTCTCTTACCTTTTATATATTGAAAGCTAACTTGCACTAATTTTTCATCTTCTCTCCCCTTATTGCTTTTTTAGTTGTCCTCTGCTCGCTTTTAAATGATTCCCAATACTCTGGTTTCCCACTAATTCTTGCCACTTTGTATGCTTTTTGTTTTGCTTTTATGCTGTCCTTGACTTCCCTCGTCAACCATGGATGCCTTGTCCTGCCTTTAGCATGTTTCCGCCTCCTTGGGATGAATTTCTGATGTACCTCCCGAATAACCCCCCAAAACTCCTGCCATTGATGTTCCACTGCCTTCCCTGCTAGTCTCCTTTTCCAATCAACTCTGGCCAACTCCTCCCTCATGTCTTTGTAGTTACCTTTATTTAATTGTAATACCGTTCTATCTGACTCCAGCTTCTCCCTCTCAAACTGCAGGGTAAATTCTATCATATTGTGGTCACTGCTCCCTAAGAGTTCTTCACCTTAAGATCCCTAATCAAATCTGCTTCATTACACATCACCAAATCCAGAATTGCCCGGATTTTCCCCTTTGATCAGACATTTACATCGTAACCATATTTTTGCTGCTCGCACTGAATTTGTTTACAAGAAACAGATATCAATGTGGCACCAACAAGACTCATAATCGTGCGGTTTCTTGATGTATCACATTAATACCAGCAGCAAAATTAAGCACTATTTCCCCAGCGAGTGGATGTTTTACCTTTTGGCTTCTCAGGAAAAGACGAACAAGATCTCATGCTGATTTGACAATAAGAATTAGGAAGGATGGATTAAAATCAGCAGCAAAGTTCCTGCCCTTGATCATAGCCAGTGGCCTATGGCGCAAAATGCACGTCAGGTCATGACGGAATCAGATTCTGATATAATCAGTCAACTCTGTGTGCTAACATTCACGGTTACATTAAGTGCTCAAAGTGGCCACTTTGGGCAAATTAAATGTGATAAAGAGATAGTAAATGTGATAGCTGGGGGTGTTTCAACTCTTTACAACATCTTTACTTCAGGTTATGCACAAATCTGGTCAGTTCGTGGCTGCTCCCCACATCCCAAATGCTGTTCTTCTCAACATAGGCGACCTGCTGCAGAGGTGGACATCTGACAGATTGATATCCACGGTAAGATACCACTTGTTTTGGGTGAGTACAATCATGTGATATTAAAACAAAATGTTTTTAATATTCTACTTTTGTGCATGAAGATGAACGGCGCGATTCTGGTGCAAAAGGTAATTCCGCTTTGGGTCCATGCAGATGAAGGGTGCGATTTAATGGGACAAAAGCAAGTCCTGTTTTGGGCGTGGTTAGCGGGAAGGTTCTCGGCACTAAAGACATCGCTATTTAACGAACACTGCCCTTTTTTTTGGCCTCGGCAAGGAATGTCCTGTTGAGGCTGGACTTTACACCAATTTTAAATGCCGCCCCGATCCTACGACACTCCCCATCCCCCCTCAGCCACCCCACCATGGACCCACCCTCCGGCTCCCGTCGTCCCACCCCACATTTGACATTTTGCTTCCAGGTAGTTCTGTAACTTGAAAATCTACCCCATAATGAGCTGGCTTATCTGGAACTTCACAAACAATATAGACTGTCTTGGAGCAAAGTGACACTGTGCTTCCAGTATACTGGTCAGAATTATGTCAGCTCAAAATTTTCACATACCCATCCTTAAGATACTGGTTGCTATTGCAACCTAATGCTGCTTTCCTGTTGAATATGTAAAGTATCACGAAGCAAACTAAAGCCTAATTGTTTTGCAGTACAAAGTGATGTGACCGTCAATTCACCTGAGACAGAGAATAGAAGTGAACAGAGACTTTAATCAACTAGAACAGGGCCTGCCTGCGACTGCTCTGCAAGTGAGAGCCGCCTACAGGGCAGCTGCTCTTATATCTCCCCTCAAGGGGGCGGAGCCAGGGGTGGAGCCCACAAGGGCACCAACATGATACAATTAGTGTAGTACAGTGCAATAGTCCATAGGTGGAGCCTATATGGGCAACAGCGTGGTACAATGTAATACAGTGGTGAATGATTACCATAATACGTTCACCACATAAAGCAATTTATTATTGAACAATGTTTTCACTTGGAGGATTTCACTTTAATCTAATTCAGAAAAATCTATCCTTCTTATTTGCCATGGGGTAAAATATCTTGGCTGAGATCAATAGTCTGAAATATTTTAAAAGTCAAGAAAGCAGGACTCAGTCGCAACTTACCTGATTGTGCTTCAGGAAGATAATTCTGTGCTTCAGGAAGATCATTAACTCAGCAGAGGGCTCAGTCTTATTGCTGGGGCTACTGGCAGTAAGTTGTGGTGGGGCTTCTTTGTTAGACTTGCTGCAGCATTTGGCCTATTCCTGATTCAGCCGATTTTAATACTATAGGACCTCTTTTTTAAAACTCTTTTTATTGGCTTTTCTCATATTTATAAGCAGTTACTGTGTATATACATTACATTTTTCTTGCCGGCGCTAAGGTACTTTATTTTACAGAGGTTTGCTTTGTCCTTCATTTAATTAACTATGTACATTTTGTTGTCCTCTGGATCGGTCTATGATCCCCACCCCCGCCCCTGTTCCTCCCCCCGCCCTTCCCCTCCCCTCCCCCCCCCCCCCCCCCGCCCCCCACCCCACATTGGCTTTAGCACCTGTGGTGAATGTATTCACCAGAATAAGTTGTCTGTAGAGTACTATAATATGATCCCTTTTCCATGTAGTGTGCTGGTACCCTGGTGGTCTCCGCCTCTGGCTCCGCCGCCCGGACGGTATATAGACCGGCTGCCTGGGGGTGGCGCTCAGTTGTTACAGCGATCTCAGGCAGGCAAGGTCTTGTGTCATACAGCCATGTTCTCTCGCTCTCATCATCTACTAGTGGATTAATGGTACATCAATTTATTATACAAAGACATCACTATGGAAGCCGCTCTGAAGCCTGATAAATTGGAACTCGACGCACAAGCAGCAGAAGCTCATGAAATCTTCTCCCACTGGCTCCGCTGTTTTGAGGCCTACCTCGACTCCTCTGCAATGCCTCCCTCCGACGCCCTCAAGCTGCGCTTCCTCGTGAGCCACCGAATCTCGGGTACAATTCAGGATGCAGCCACGTACGACACGGCGGTTGCGATTCTAAAAAGACAGTTCGTGAAGCCCGTGAACGAAGTGTTCGGGCGGCACTTCCTCGCTACCCGCCGACAATGCGCCAGGGAATCGCTGGACGAGTATCTGGAGAGCCTGACCCTACTCGCCCGCGACTGCAACTACAGGGATGTGAAGGCCGACGAGCACACGAAGCTGATGATCCGGGACACCTACGTGGCTACATCCGACAGCGGCTGCTAGAAAATGGGGCCACTGACCTACAGGACACAGTAAAGCTAGCCTCCTCGTTAGCGGTGGCCTACCAGAGCCTCAGCGCGTTCCCGGCAGACCCAGCGAACCCCTCGTGGGCACCACAGATGCAGCCTTCACCAGACCCGACTACGTCCCAGGCCTGTGCCGCGCGGCTGCCCATTCAGCCCGGGGGACCGCCTTGCTGCTTCTGCGGTTAGGGCCAACAACCCCAACAGCGTTGCCCAGCCCGCACCGCGACATGCAGCGACTGCAGCAAAAAGGGACATTTCGCCAGAGTCTGTCTGGCCTGATCCAAAACCCCGAAGTCAAAAGCATACCAGGCCCGACCCACGGACTCACAGGCCCACAGACCCCACAATGTGGCTGTGTGCCTGCCGGTACCGCCCCCTTCAGACACGTCATCCGCCTCGTGCAGCACGTGGGGGCCGCCATCTTTAACCCAGGCCGACACGTGCGACCTGTGGGGCTGGCCATATTGGCCGCCATCTTCAGCACCAACCGACACGTGCGACCGACAGGGGCGGCCATCTTGGTCGCCATCTCCGACCCAGCCGGACACGTGCGACCCGTGGGGGCCGCCATCTTGCGACCCCGATACCTCCAACCATGCAGACTACCCGCAGCTCGGTGCAGTCACCCTCGACCAGTTGCGGCCAAAACACCTGAAGAACTCGATGATGGCTGTCCGGGTCAATGGGCACGAGACCCTCTGTCTTTTCGACTCCGGGAGCACAGAGAGGTTCGTCCACCCGGACAAGGTAAGGCGCTGCTCCCTCCACATCTACCCCGCGTCCCAAACAATCTCCCTCGCTTCCGGATCACATTCAGTGCAGATCCGGGAGCACTGTATTGCAAACCTCGCGACACAGGGCGCTGAGTATGCCCGTTTTAAACTGTACATCCTCCCTCACTTCTGCGCCCCACTACTGCTTGGACTTGACTTCCAATGCAGTCACCGAAGCCTGACCCTATAATTCGGCGGACCCCTACTCCCCCTCGCTGTATGTAGCCTCGCGACCCTTAAGGTCACCCCCCCTTCGCTCTTCGCGAACCTCACACCAACTGTAAGCCCGTCACCACCTGGGGTAGGCGGCACAGTGCACAAGACTTGATTTTTATCAAGTCGAGGTCCAGCGACTCTTGAGGGAGGGGGTCATCGCGGCCAGCAACAGCCCCTGGAGAGCACAAGTGGTGGTTGTCAGGACCGGGGCGAAGAATCGGCTGGTAGTGGACTATAGCCAGACCATTAATCGGTTCATGCAACTTGATGCGTACCCCCTCCCCCGCATAGTGGAGATGGTCAACCAGATCGCACAGTACCGGATGTTCTCCACGGTCGATCTGAAGTCTGCCTACCACCAGTTCCCAATCCGCCCGGAAGATCGCCACTACACTTTCGGTGGCGTGAGAGCAGCTGGTTAGTCAATTTCAGCGGGAGCATTGCGGAAGGAGGTTGCTGGGAGGTAAGTCAACCTTTAAAAGCACTTCTCTTTGCAGGGGCAGGCCAGTCGATTTCGGTGGCGTGAGAGCAGCTGGTTAGTCAATTTCAGCGGGAGCATTGCGGAAGGAGGTTGCTGGGAGGTAAGTCAACCTTTAAAAGCACTTCTCTTTGCAGGGGCAGGCCAGTCGATTTCGGTGGCGTGAGAGCAGCTGGTTAGTCAATTTCAGCGGGAGCATTGCGGAAGGAGGTTGCTGGGAGGTAAGTCAACCTTTAAAAGCACTTCTCTTTGCAGGGGCAGGCCAGTCGATTTCGGCGGGAGTGGAGCTGGCTGGTTAGTCAATTTCAGCAGGAGCTGAGAATTTTTCTTTTTTTTTTAAATTAGTTTTTTAGGCGGGATCAGGAAGTCGACCCGCGGACGTCTGGGAAGACCCTCACCAATAAATTCTGGTGGAGAGGAAACCCGAGACACTACACGTGTAGTGTCTCCCACCCGCCCTCCTCCTCTAACCTAATAATAAAACCCATTGGTCTGAGGTAAGTACCATATTTTTATTATATTATTATTTTTTATAAAAATTTAATTTAGTTGTTAGCCAGATCTTGGTAGAAAGTTAGAGGAATGGCAGGGAAGGGAGTGCAATGTTCCTCCTGCAGGATGTTTGAGGTGAGGGATGCAGTTAGTGTCCCTGCTGATTTTACCTGCAGGAAGTGCTGCCATCTCCAGCTCCTCCAAGACCGAGTTAGGGAACTGGAGCTGGAGTTGGAAGAACTTCGGATCATTCGGGAGGCAGAAGGGGTCATAGATAGCAGCTTCAGGGAATTAGTTACACCAAAGATTGGAGATAGGTGGGTAACTGTAAGAGGGACTGGGAAAAAACAGTCAGTGCAGGGATCCCCTGCGGTCGTTCCCCTGAGAAACAAGTATACCGCTTTGGATACTTGTGGGGGGGACGACTTACCAGGGGTAAGCCATGGGGTACGGGCCTCTGGCACGGAGTCTGTCCCTGTTGCTCAGAAGGGAAGGGGGGAGAGGAGCAGAGCATTAGTAATTGGGGACTCTATAGTCAGGGGCACAGATAGGAGATTTTGTGGGAGCGTGAGAGACTCACGTTTGGTATGTTGCCTCCCAGGTGCAAGGGTACGTGATGTCTCGGATCGTGTTTTCCGGGTCCTTAGGGGGGAGGGGGAGCAGCCCCAAGTCGTGGTCCACATTGGCACCAACGACATAGGTAGGAAAGGGGACAAGGATGTCAGGCAGGCTTTCAGGGAGCTAGGATGGAAGCTCAGAACTAGAACAAACAGAGTTGTTATCTCTGGGTTGTTGCCCGTGCCACGTGATAGTGAGATGAGGAATAGGGAGAGAGAGCATTTAAACACGTGGCTACAGGGATGGTGCAGGCGGGAGGGTTTCAGATTTTTGGATAACTGGGGCTCTTTCTGGGGAAGGTGGGACCTCTACAGACAGGATGGTCTACATCTGAACCTGAGGGGCACAAATATCCTGGGGGGAGATTTGTTAGTGCTCTTTGGGGGGGTTTAAACTAATGCAGCAGGGGCATGGGAACCTGGATTGTAGTTTTAGGGTAAGGGAGAATGAGAGTATAGAGGTCAGGAGCACAGATTTGACGTCGCAGGAGGGGGCCAGCGTTCAGGTAGGTGGTTTGAAGTGTGTCTACTTCAATGCCAGGAGTATACGAAACAAGGTAGGGGAACTGGCAGCGTGGGTTGGTACCTGGGACTTCGATGTTGTGGCCATTTCGGAGACATGGATAGAGCAGGGACAGGAATGGATGTTGCAGGTTCCGGGGTTTAGGTGTTTTAGTAAGCTCCGAGAAGGAGGCAAAAGAGGGGGAGGTGTGGCGCTGCTAGTCAAGAGCAGTATTACGGTGGCGGAGAGGATGCTAGATGGGGACTCTTCTGCCGAGGTAGTATGGGCTGAAGTTAGAAACAGGAAAGGAGAGGTCACCCTGTTGGGAGATTTTTATAGGCCTCCTAATAGTTCTAGGGATGTAGAGGAAAGGATGGCGAAGATGATTCTGGATATGAGCGAAAGTAACAGGGTAGTTATTATGGGAGATTTTAACTTTCCAAATATTGACTGGAAAAGATATAGTTCGAGTACAATAGATGGGTCGTTTTTTGTACAGTGTGTGCAGGAGGGTTTCCTGAAACAATATGTTGACAGGCCAACAAGAGGCGAGGCCACGTTGGATTTGGTTTTGGGTAATGAACCAGGCCAGGTGTTGGATTTGGAGGTAGGAGAGCACTTTGGGGACAGTGACCACAATTCGGTGACGTTTACGTTAATGATGGAAAGGGATAAGTATACACCGCAGGGCAAGAGTTATAGCTGGGGGAAGGGCAATTATGATGCCATTAGACGTGACTTGGGGGGGGGATAAGGTGGAGAAGTAGGCTGCAAGTGTTGGGCACACTGGATAAGTGGGGCTTGTTCAAGGATCAGCTACTGCGTGTTCTTGATAAGTATGTACCGGTCAGACAGGGAGGAAGGCGTCGAGCGAGGGAACCGTGGTTTACCAAGGAAGTGGAATCTCTTGTTAAGAGGAAGAAGAAGGCCTATGTGAAGATGAAGTGTGAAGTTTCGGTTGGGGCGATGGATAGTTACAAGGTAGCGAGGAAGGATCTAAAGAGAGAGCTAAGACGAGCAAGGAGGGGACATGAGAAGTATTTGGCAGGAAGGATCAAGGAAAACCCAAAAGCTTTCTATAGGTATGTCAGGAATAAGCGAATGACTAGGGAAAGAGTAGGACCAGTCAAGGACAGGGATGGGAAATTGTGTGTGGAGTCTGAAGAGATAGGCGAGATACTAAATGAATATTTTTCGTCAGTATTCACTCAGGAAAAAGATAATGTTGTGGAGGAGAATGCTGAGCCCCAGGCTAATAGAATAGATGGCATTGAGGTACGTAGGGAAGAGGTGTTGGCAATTCTGGACAGGCTGAAAATAGATAGGTCCCCGGGACCTGATGGGATTTATCCTAGGATTCTATGGGAGGCCAGGGAAGAGATTGCTGGACCTTTGGCTTTGATTTTTATGTCATCATTGGCTACAGGAATAGTGCCAGAGGACTGGAGGACTGCAAATGTGGTCCCTTTGTTCAAAAAGGGGAGCAGAGACAACCCCGGCAACTATAGACCGGTGAGCCTCACGTCTGTAGTGGGTAAAGTCTTGGAGGGGATTATAAGGGACAAGATTTATAATCATCTAGATAGGAATAATATGATCAGGGATAGTCAGCATGGCTTTGTGAAGGGTAGGTCATGCCTCACAAACCTTATTGAGTTCTTTGAGAAGGTGACTGAACAGGTAGACGAGGGTAGAGCAGTTGATGTGGTGTATATGGATTTCAGCAAAGCGTTTGATAAGGTTCCCCACGGTAGGCTATTGCAAAAAATACGGAGGCTGGGGATTGAGGGTGATTTAGAGATGTGGATCAGAAATTGGCTAGCTGAAAGACAGAGGGTGGTGGTTGATGGGAAATGTTCAGAATGGAGTACAGTCACAAGTGGAGTACCACAAGGATCTGTTCTGGGGCCGTTGCTGTTTGTCATTTTTATCAATGACCTAGAGGAAGGCGCAGAAGGGTGGGTGAGTAAATTTGCAGACGATACTAAAGTCGGTGGTGTTGTCGATAGTGTGGAAGGATGTAGCAGGTTACAGAGGGATATAGATAAGCTGCAGAGCTGGGCTGAGAGGTGGCAAATGGAGTTTAATGTAGAGAAGTGTGAGGTGATTCACTTTGGAAGGAATAACAGGAATGCGGAATATTTGGCTAATGGTAAAGTTCTTGAAAGTGTGGCTGAGCAGAGGGATCTAGGTGTCCATGTACATAGATCCCTGAAAGTTGCCACCCAGGTTGATAGGGTTGTGAAGAAGGCCTATGGAGTGTTGGCCTTTATTGGTAGAGGGATTGAGTTCCGGAGTCGGGAGGTCATGTTGCAGCTGTACAGAACTCTGGTCCGGCCGCATTTGGAGTATTGCGTACAGTTCTGGTCACCGCATTATAGGAAGGACGTGGAGGCTTTGGAGCGGGTGCAGAGGAGATTTACCAGGATGTTGCCTGGTATGGAGGGAAAATCTTATGAGGAAAGGCTGACGGACTTGAGGTTGTTTTCGTTGGAGAGAAGAAGGTTAAGAGGAGACTTAATAGAGGCATACAAAATGATCAGGGGGTTGGATAGGGTGGACAGTGAGAGCCTTCTCCCGCGGATGGATATGGCTGGCACGAGGGGACATAACTTTAAACTGAGGGGTAATAGATATAGGACAGAGGTCAGAGGTAGGTTCTTTACGCAAAGAGTAGTGAGGCCGTGGAATGCCCTACCTGCTACAGTAGTGAACTCGCCAACATTGAGGGCATTTAAAAGTTTATTGGATAAACATATGGATGATAATGGCATAGTGTAGGTTAGATGGCTTTTGTTTCGGTGCAACATCGTGGGCCGAAGGGCCTGTACTGCGCTGTATTGTTCTATGTTCTATGTTCTATGTACACTGCTTTTGAAGCAACCGGCCGACTCTTCCACTTCCTCAGAGTCCCGTTTGGCGTCACTAATGGGGTCTTGGTTTTCCAGAGAACGATGGACCGAATGGTGGACCAGTACGGGTTGCGGGCTACATACCCGTACTTGGACAATGTTACCATCTGCGGCCATGATCAGCAGGACCATGACGCCAACCTCGAGGTTCCTCCAGGCCGCACAATCCCTCACCCTCACATATAACAAAGAGAAGTGCGTTTTCTGCACAATCTGGCTAGCCATCCTCGGCTATGTCGTGGAGATTGGGGTCCTTGGGCCCGACCCGACCGTATGCGCCCCCTCATAGAACTTCCCTTTCCCCACAGCCTCAAGGCCCTCAAACACTGCCAGGGGCTCTTTTCCTACCATGCCCAGTGGGTCCCGAACTATGCGGACAAAGCCCGCCCACTTATCAAAGCCACTCTATTCCCCCAGGCGGCTGAGGCCCGAGCGGCCTTCAGCGACATCAAGGCAGATATTGCCAAAGCCGCGATGCACACGGTGGACAAGTCCATCCCTTTCCAGGTAGAGAGCGATGCGTCAGACGTCGCCCTGGCCGCCACCCTCAACCAGGTGGGCAGGCCAGTAGCCTTCTTTTCTAGAACCCTCCACGCCTCCGGGATTCTACACTCCTGTCGAGAAGGAAGCGCAAGCCATTACGGAAGCTGTGCGGCCGGTAGGAGGGTTCACCCTTGTCACCAACCAACGGTCAGTTGCCTTTATGTTCGACAAAGCACAACGGAGCAAAGTAAAAACCGACAAAATCTTGAGGTGGAGAATCCAACTCTCCACCTATACTTATGATATTAAGTATCATCCTGGGGAGCTCAACAAGCCCCCGATGCCCTGTCCCGCGGTACATGCGCCAGCGCGCAAGACGACCGACTTCGGGCTATCCACATTGACCTCTGTCACCCGGGGGTCACTCGGCTTATCCACTTTATTAAAGCCCACAACCTGCCCTACTCCACTAAGGAGGTCAGGGCCATGACCAGGGATTGCCAAGTCTGTGCGGAGTGCAAGCTGCACTTCTACCGGCCAGACAAGGCCCACCTGGTAAAGGCCTCCCGGCCCTTTGAGCGCCTCAGCATCGACTTCAAAGGGCCGCTCCCTTCCATCAACCATAACGTATACTTCCTGGCCGTCATTGACGAGTACTCCCGCTTCCCCTTCGCTATCCCATGTCCCGACATGAGCTTGGCCACTGTCATAAAGGCACTGCACAGCATCTTCACCCTGTTCGGTTTCCCTGCTTACATCCACAGTGACCGGGGCACCTCATTCACGCGCGATGAGCTGCATCAGGACCTGCTCAGTAAGGGCATCGCCTCGAGCAGGACTACGAGCTACAACACGCAGGGAAATGGGCAGGTGGAGAGGGAGAATGCAACGGTATGGAAGGCCGTCCTTCTTGCCCTTCGGTCTAGAAGTCTCCCGATTCCCCGCTGGCAGGAAGTCCTCCCCGACGCGCTCCACTCCATTAGATCGCTCCTCTGCACAGCCACGAATGAGACCCCTCACGACCGGTTGTTTGTCTTCCCTAGGAAGTCCATCTCCGGGGGTCTCGCTTCCACCCTGACTGACAACTCCGGGATCTGTCCTTCACCGGAAGCATACGAGGAGCCATAAGACCGAACCCCTGGTCGAGAGGGTCCAGCTGCTGCACGCCAACCCCCAATATGCCTACGTTGCGCACCAAGATGGACAGCAAGATACGGTCTCCCTCCGGGACCTGGCACCTGCTGGATCCCATGCCAACGCTTGCCCCCCACCTCCCATCTACCGCCACCCCGTCAACTCTTTCCGCCCCCCCCCGGGGCTTCTGTACTGTCCCGAGCCTACGCTGCCACCATCCACCTCCCCCTTACCACTATCCACCACCCCCCTGCCGCCAACCACCTCCCCCCTGCCTACCCCCACTCCTCAACCGTCGCCGACACGCCGGACCAAAGCTCCAGACGACACGCTCCTGGAGTCAACGACTACATCGGCAGCATCCGCCACACCGCCAGGGCTGAGGAGGTCCAATAGAACAGTCCGGCCTCCAGACAGACTGAACATTTGATGAACCCACTTCATTTTTTTTAACAGGGGGTGAATGTGATGAATGTATTCACCAGAATAAATTGTCTGTAGCGTACTGTAATATGATCCCTTTTCCATGTAGTGTACTGGAACCCTGGTGGGCTCCACTTCTGGCTCAGCCCCCCGGATGGTATGGCGGCGCTCAGTTATTACAGCAATCTCAGGCAGGCAAGTTCTTGTGTAATAAAGCCTATGTTCTCTCGCTCTCATCGTCTAGCAGTGGATTAATGGTACACCAGCACCCTACCTCTTCTCTTGTGGTTTCCCTACCTTCCTTCCACCACACCCCCCCCCCCCCCCACCCCCTCAGGTTGCGCAGCCCTTTGATTCCCCATCTATCTTTTTTTTTCCTCCTTAGCTTACTCCTCGCTGCTGGCCTCGAACAGGTTTTGGAACAGGCCGATGAACTGCCCCTAAGTATCCAGGAAGCCTTCCTCTGACCTTCAGGTGGCGTACTTAATCTTCTCCAGGTGGAGAAATTCCGAGAGGTCAGCGAGTCAGTCTGCAGCTGTGGGTGGTGCTGCCGATCGCCAGCCGAGCAGGATTCTCCGGTGTGCGATTAGGGAAGCGAAAGCAAGGGCGTTGGCCCTCTTCCCCATGTGCAGCTCTGGCTGCTCCAATACCCCGAAGATTGCCACTATTGGGCATGACTTCACCCTCACCCCCACATCCTTGGACATTGCCTTGGAGAAGGCTGTCCAGAACCCAGCATGCTTGGGGCAAGCCCAAAACATGTGGGTTTGGTTGGCCGGGCCCCTCTGGCACCGCTCACATTTATCCTCCACCTCCGGGAAGAACCTGCTCATTCAGGTTCTGGTCAGCTGCGCTCTGTGCACCACTTTGAGCTGCATTAGGCTTAACCTTGCATAAGAGGAGCTGGAGTTCACCCTGCTCAGTGCTTCACTCCAGAGTCCCCATCCTACCTCTGTCCCCAGTTCGTACTCCCATTTCTGACTCATCTCCTCCAATGTTGTTCGAGCTCTGTCTAGTAGCTGTCCGTATATTTTCCCACATAGCCCCCTGTCATGTGAGGTTACCTTTAAGACATGGATGTTTAAGCAATGTACCTTTAAGAAAACAGTGATGTCAGAGAGTGGGTGGAGCTGAGGTTAGGTCAGCCATTTTGCAGTTTAGTTTTGCAGTTGGACAAAGCAGTTTGTGTGTGTTTCCAGAGAACTGCAGGAAGACAGCAAGGTGCTGGAGCTGAAGTCAACCAAGCTAATATATCTCTGCCATTCTACAGAAAATATATATATCCTTTAACTTGATGTGATACTGTTTAAAGGTGTTAAGTCTCTTGGAAGTTTGAAGGAACATTTGAAGGAGTTATTTACTGTTGCAATATTTTCTGAGTTATCTTTGAAGTAAGGGGTGTTAAGAGATCCAATGTTTATTTCAGATGTCAAGTTGAGTTCATGAAAAAATTTTGTGTTTAAAAACCCACGAGTCCATAATTGTAATTCCACACCTAGGGAAAAAGCCGTGTGCTAGGAAAAGCAACAAATCCATTAAAGGGAGAGGTTGGTTGAACTCCATGATACATTTTGGGGTAATGAAAAAGCCTCGCCCATAACAATTGGGGGCTTGAGGGGGATAAAAGTCTATCTATTGGATTGGCTTTCGTGAACGTAAAGGCAGTGAAGGATTGTTGCTTTTCTGGTGTGGTATTTTAGTTTAAGTGGGGAGAGTGTTGTGAACAATGGTTCTTTCAGAGGCTCAGACGTTTTTGGGGGTGGAGAATGGACAGAAACGAAAAGCAGACTGTTAGATTTGGCAAGAACATTGCAGTTAACATTACCTGATAAAATGCGAAAAGATGAGGTAATTATGGCGGTGGTTAAGCATTTAAAGTTGCCTGAGATAGAGTTTGACTCATTGGAAATGGCAAAAATTCAGTTGAAAAGTAAACAAATGGAACATCAGAAAGAATTAAAGTGGCTGGCATACGAGAGTGAGAAAGAGGAAAAAGAAAGAGAAAGAGAGAGAGAGGAAAAAGAAAGAGAAAGAGAGAGAGAGGAAAAAGAAAAGGAGAGAGAAGAAAGGAGAAAAGAAAGAATAGCCCTAGCAGAACAAAAAGAAAAAGAAAGGGAGATACAGATCAGGGAAAAAGATAAAGAGAGGGAGTTTGAACTTCAGAAAATGGCCAAGAAACATGACAATCAGTTAAAATTGGCAGACGTAAAGGGAAATGTACAGTTGGATGATAGTGATGAAGACAGTGAGAAAGAACGTCATAGTCGAAGGCTTGGTGGGAATCTATTTAAATATGTCCAAGCATTGCCAAGGTTTGACGAGAAGGAAGTGGAAGCCTTTTTCATTTCATTTGAGAAGGTAGCTAAACAACTGAAATGGCCACAGGACATGTGGGTGTTACTGATTCAAACAAAGCTGGTAGGTAGAGCGAGTGAAGTGTTTGCATCACTACCGGAGGAGGTATCTGGAACGTATGAGGAGGTGAAGAAATCCATCTTAAGTGCAGATGAGCTAGTGCCTGAAGCTTATAGACAAAGGTTTAGAAATTTAAGGAAAGAATTTGGTCAAACATACATGGAGTTTGAAAGGCTCAAACAGAGTAATTTTGATAGGTGGATAAGGGCTTTGAAAATAGACCAAATGTATGAAGCTCTCAGAGAAATTATACTTTTGGAGGAGTTTAAAAATTCAATTCCTGATGTAGTGAGAACTCATGTGGAAGAACAGAGGGTTAAAACTGCGAAATTAGCAGCGGAAATGGCAGTTGATTATGAATTAGTTCATAAATCAAAGATTGGTTTCCAACATCAGTTTCAGCCAGTGAGGGATAGAAACTGGGGACATGAGAAATACTCAAGTGGTAAAGGTAAAAGTGATCTGATGGGAGACAATAAAGAGAATGTATCTCAGATTTAAAAAGAAATCCAGGAGGGTGGAAAAGAAATGAAAAGTTTCAGATGTTTTCACTGTAATAAACTAGGCCATGTAAAGTCACAGTGTTGGAAGTTGAAGAAAAGCACTGGGAAGGCTGATGTGGTAAAACAGGATAAGACAGTGGGGTTTGTGAGAGTGGTAAAGGAAAGCCCAAGTGAAGTGAAGGAGGTGCAAACGATTGTACAGCCTGTTCAAGAAGTAATTGTTAAGAAGGTGCCAGATGTCTTTAAAGAATTTACTTGTGTGGGTAAAGTTTACTCATGTATATCAGGAGGAGCAGGTAAAGAAGTCACAATTTTAAGAGATACAGGGACTAGTCAATCTTTAATGGTAAGAGATGAGGAATTATGAAGTTTGGGAAGAATATTGCCAGAAAAGGTGGTGCTATGTGGAATTCAGGGTGAGAGGAGGAGCGTTCCATTATATAAGGTAAGGTTGGAAAGTCCAGTGAAGAGTGGTGAAGTGGTAGTAGGGGTAATAGACAAACTATCTTGTCCAGGAATACAGTTTATCTTGGGTAATGATATAGCTGGATCACAGGTGGGAGTGATGCCTACTGTGGTTAATAAGCCAGTGGAAAATCAGACAACTGAAGTGTTGAAGGACGAATATCCTGGGATTTTTCCGGATTGTGTAGTAACAAGGTCGCAAAGTCACAGGTTAAGACAAGAGGAGAAATCAAAGAGTGAAGATGAAGTTCAAGTGCAATTATCAGAAACGATTTTTGATCAGATGGTTGAAAAAGAACAAGAACAGGTGGAGGATGAGGCGGGTATTTTTAGTTCAGGAAAATTGGCGGAGTTACAACAGAAAGATGTAGAAATAAAACGGATATATCAGAAAGCATAGACGGAAGAGGAATCTAAGAGTATACCAGAGTGTTATTACCGTAAAAATTATGTCTTGATGAGAAAATGGAGACCTGTACATATGCAGGCGGATGAAAAGTGGGCAGAAGTTCATCAAGTAGTATTGCTGGCAGGGTATAGAAAGGAGGTGTTGCGAGTTGCACATGAGGTACCAGTGGGAGGTCATTTGGGAATAAGGAAAACTCAAGCTAAAATCCAGAAACATTTTTATTGGCCTGGATTACAAAAAGATGTAGTTAAATTTTGTCAATCATGTCACACATGTCAAGTGATAGGGAAACCTCAAGCAGTGATAAAACCAGTGCCCTTAATACCCATTCCAGCATTTGAGGAACCTTTTACAAGGGTCCTAATTGATTGTGTAGGACCGCTTCCTAAAACAAAAAGTGGGAATCAATATCTTTTGACTGTAATGGATGTGTCTACTACGTTTCCAGAGGCCATTCCAGTACGTAATATTACAGCTAAAAGGATTGTGGAGGAGTTACTTAAATTCTTTACTAGATATGGACTACCCACAGAAATTCAATCGGATTAAGGATCGAATTTTACTTCAAAGTTATTCAAAGAAGTTATGGATAGCTTAGGAATAAAACAATTTAAAACAACTGAGTACTATTCAGAATTGCAGGGAGCATTAGAAAGGTGGAATCAGACATTAAAGACAATGTTGAGGGCGTATTATCAAAATTATCCAGAGGATTGGGATAAAGGAATCCCATTCGCATTGTTTGCAATTAGGGATGCACCTAATGAGTCTACCAAATTTAGTCCTTTTGAACTAATTTGTGGTCATGAGGTAAGAGGACCAATTAAATTGGTTAAGGAAAAATTGGTGGGTGAGAAATCGGAAATTACACTATTGGATTACGTGTCAAATTTTAGGGAACGATTAAATAGAGCAGGTGAATTGGCTAGACAACATTTGAAAGTTGCACAAAATGTGATGAAACGGGTAGCGGACAAGAAATCCAAAGTTCGTAGTTTTGCCAGTGGGGATAAAGTTTTAGTGTTGTTACCAGTGGTAGGGGAGTCTTCAAAAGCTAGGTTTTGTGGACCGTATCAGATTGAAAGGAAATTAAGTGAGGTGAATTATGTGGTAAAAACACCAGATAGAAGGAAGACTCACCGAGTGTGTCATGTGAATATGCTTAAAAGGTACTTTGAAAGGGAAGGAGAGAAAAAGGAGGTTTTAATGATTCTCACTCAAAGTGACAAACCAAATCCAGATGACTGTGAATTTGACATACCTCAAATTAAATTGGAAAATGAGGATGTTCTTAAAAATTGGGATGAATTGTTAAGTTACCTTCCAGAGGAAAAAATAACTGACCTGAAAGAGTTATTGATATCACATGGGCAAGTTTGTAGAGATATATTGGGAAGTACTAAAATGGATGTAGATGTGGGAAATGCTGTTCCTCTCAAACAACATCCATATAGACTTAATCCTTTAAAATTGGCACAGGTTAACAGAGAGATTGAGAGTATGCTTAAGAATGGCATAATTGAAGTGGGTTGCAGCCAATGGAGATCACCCATAGTGATGGTACCTAAACCAGACGGTACCCAACGTTTGTGTGTGGACTATCGAAAAGTGAATACAGTTACAAGAACGGACTCTTAACCTATCCCACGTTTGAAGGATTGCATTGAGAAAGTGGGACAATCTGCTTTTATTTCCAACTTCCAGACATGGAAAGAGCATTTAAAACATCGTATGGAGTTCTCCGATCAACTTCAGGAGGCGGGTTTGGTGATGAACCTAGCCAAAAGTGAATTTGGAGAAGCCCAAATCACTTTCCTTGCGGAGTTTCCGTTATCCTCAAGATAAAGGGAAATAATGCGATTTCTTAGCATGAGTGGATTTGAACGAATAGCTGTGCAAAAGTGTTGTGACGTGATTACTCCACTGATGGAATTGCTGAAGAAAGGTAAAAAAGTTCAATGGACAGCAGACTTTCAACAGGCATTTGACTGCCTGAAAGCTCTGGTAACCAATGTTCCTGTATTGGAGAATTACAAGGGACTCGGTGGTCAGATTGAACTAAAGTATCTGATTCTAAAGAGAAATGCCGAGGAGTAAAGGAATGGATGGATCATGCAGAGACTTTGTTCAAAGAGACTGTCAATCGAGAAGGATTTCGGTTGGAGGAAGAACAAAGAAAAATTTACTATATTATTATACCTGTTTGCAGGTATATTTACTGTGTACATTTCTTAGTGGATGGTGCAAAAGTGAAAAATGAAACCATCTTGAAGTTGATGGTTTATTTATTTTTTCTAGGGGGGAGGTGTCATGTGAGGGTACCTTTAAGACATGGATGTTTAAGCAATGTACCAATGTACCCTAAGAAAACAGTGATGTCAGAGAGTGGGTGGAGCTGAGGTCAGGTCAGCCATTTTGCAGTTTAGTTTTGCAGTTGGAAAAAGCAGTCTGTGTGTGTCTGTGTGTTTCCAGAGAACTGCAGGAAGACAGCAAGGTGCTGGAGCTGAAGTCAACCAAGCTAATACATCTCTGCCATTCTACAGAAAATATATATATCCTTTAACTTGATGTGATACTGTTTAAAGGTGTTAAGTCTCTTGGAAGTTTGAAGGAACATTTGAAGGAGTTATTTACTGTTGCAATATTTTATGAGTTATCTTTGAAGTAAGGGGTGTTAAGAGATCCAATGATTATTTAAGATGGTAAGTTGAGTTCATGGAATAAACAGTATTTTGTGTTTAAAAACCCACGTGTCCATAATTGTAATCCCACACCTAGGGAAAAAAGCCGTGTGCTAGGAAAAGCAGCAAATCCATTATGGGGAGAGGTTGGTTGAACTCCATGATACATTTTGGGGTTCTGAAAACGCCTCGCCCATAACATACCCCTTCTCGCTGCTTGTGCATATCAGGTCCTCTTGTAGTGTGTTTTCTGGGGCCCTGGGGTGCCGAACTGTCTCTTTGCGGAGGAAGTATTTTATTTGGAGGTGTCTCAATTCCTGTCCTTCTGCTAGTTTCCACTTCCTCGTCAGTTCGTCCAGTGTCGCCAGTCTGCGCCCTACATAGAAGTCCCCGACCGTCAATGTGTCCCGGTCCCGCCTCCATCCTTTGAAGGTGGTATCTAGCATGGCAGGGGGGAATCTGTGATTGCCACAGATGGCGGCCATTTCTGACATTTTGGTTATCCCAAAGTGCTATCTCAACTGGGTCCACGTTTTCAGCGTGGCCGCTACCACTGGGCTTGTTGTGTATCTTGTTGAGGGGGATGGGAGTGCTGCTGTAGCCAGGGCCCGGAAGGCCATTCTTTTGTAGGATGCCTCCTCCATTTGTACCCAATCTGTGTCGGGTTCTTGTACCCATCCCCTCACTCTTTCTCCCGTTGCTGCCCAGTGGTAGTATTGTAGGTTCGGTAAAGCCAAGCCCCCTTTGAGTTTTCCTCTTTGCAGGTCGGTTTGGGAATACTCGGGTTCTTATCCCCCCCCCCCACACACAAATGCCATGATTAGACCGTCAATGTTTTGGAAAAAGGTCTTGGGGATGAAGATCGGGATGGATCTAAACAGGAGGAGGAACCTTGGCAGTACGTTCATCTTGATCGTCTGCTCTCTCCCCGCCAGGGAGAGTGGGAGTGAGCCCCACCGTTGAAGGTCTTTTCTTTCTTCCTCCACCAGGCTGGTCAGGTTCCACTTGTGGGTCTGTGTCCAGTCTCTGGCTATTTGGATCCCCAGGTAACGGAACCTGTTCTGGGCCGTTTTAAATGGGAGCCCCTTCAGCTCTGTCCCTCCCCCTTTTGGGTTCACTGAGAATGCCTCACTTTTGCCCAGGCTAAGTTTGTAGCCCGAGAAGGTTCCAAACTCTTTCAGTATTTGCAGTATTGCCTTCCATCCCTCCTGTGGCTTCGAGACATAGAGGAGCAGGTCATCTGCATAGAGAGAAACTCTGCTCTCTGTCTCCTCTCCGGATTCCCTTCCAGCTTTTTGCGTCTCGTAGAGCTATCGCCAGGGGTTTGATCGCTAGCGCGAACAAGAATGGGGACAAGGGGCAGCCCTGTCTTGTTCCTTTCTGTAGCTGGACGTATTCAGAGCTGGTGGTGTTAGTTCGGACACTTGCGTTGGGAGTGTTGTTCAGGAGCCGCACCCAGGTGATGAATCCTGCTCCTAGCTCAAACCGTTCCAGTACCTTTGTAGCGCACAAAGACTCCCGAGAGACGAATAGAGGTGAAGTCGATGAGGCTTTATTAAGCGTGACTCGTTCCCCGCAGTTCAGCAACAGACTGGAGCCGCGGGGAGAATTCCTGGTTCTTATACTCCGCCTTCAGGGCGGAGCTAGAGATCAACAGCCAACCAGGACCCGGGATCTGTCAGCCAATTACATACGGCTTCACAGTCCCACATGACCCCTAATGCATGCTACCACATTCACCCCTTGTTAAAAATGAACCCGGCGGGGTGGTGCTTCGCATGGTGGTAGGGGTTTACAAGGCTGGTCCTGGGAGGAAAAAAACTTTTGCATGTCATTACAGTGCCCTACACTGGGCTATGTACAGGGTTTTTTTTGTTTTGAACTATTTACAGTATTCGTAAGAGGGAAAAGGAAAAAAAAAACATTCTCGTTAAAGTCCACAACATTCTAGTGTTATACCGATGTCACCACTCGGGCGGACGGTCTGGTCGTCCTTGTCGATCGCCTCAGCCCCGGTGGTGGTGGTGCTTGTTCCAGTGTTGTTGACTCCGGGAACTTTACGGTTTCTGCTTCAGCTTCACTTCTGGTCGGACCTGGGAGGAGGACCGATCCTCCCGGGAAGGGGGCTGTCGCGGGGTGCGCCGGTGGCAGGGAGGGGGTGATTGGTGTCGAGGGGGTGTGTGTGTTGCCGGCGGGCGCCAGATCTCGCAGGGAGACCATGTCCTGTCGGCCGTCGGGGTACTCCATGTAGGCGTACTGCGGGTTCGCGTGGAGGAGGTGAACCCTCTCGACCAACGGGTCCGACTTGTGCGCCCACACATGTTCCGGAGCAAGATGGGTCCTGGGGCCGCCAGCCAGGTCGGCAGCAACGTTCCAGAGGAGGACTTCCTGGGGAAGACAAGGAGGCGCTCATGGGGCGTTTGGTTAGTGGTGGTACACAGTAGCGACCGGATGGAGTGGAGGGCGTCCGGGAGGACCTCCTGCCACCGTGAAACTGGGAGATCCCTGGACTGTAGGGCCAGTAGGACGGTGTTCCAGACCGTGCCGTTCTCCCTCTCTACTTGCCCGTTCCCCCGGGGGTTGTAGCTGGTCGTCCTGCTCGAGGCTATACCCTTGCTGAGCAGGAACTGGCGCAGCTCGTCACTCATGAAGGAGGACCCCCTGTCCCTATGGATATATGCGGGGCAACCGAACAGTGTGAATATGGTGCTAAGGGCTTTAATGACTGTGGCCGCTGTCATGTCAGGGCAGGGGATGGCGAAGGGGAAACGGGAGTACTCGTCCACCACGTTCAGGAAGTATGTGTTGCGGTCGGTGGAGGGGAGGGGCCCTTTGAAATCCAGACTGAGGCCTTCAAAGGGACGGGAAGCCTTGATCAGGTGCGCACTATCCGGCCTGAAAAAAATGCGGTTTGCACTCTGCGCAGATGTGGCAGTTCCTTGTGACTGTACGGACCTCCTCCACGGAGTAGGGGAGGTTGCGGGACTTTATAAAATGGTAGAACCGAGTGACCCCCGAGTGGCAGAGGTCCTCGTGGAGGGTTTGGAGACGGTTAATTTGTGCGTTGGCACCTGTGCCGCGGGATAGGGCATCGGACGGCTCATTCAGCTTTCCGGGACGGTACAAGATCTCATAGTTGAAGGTGGAGAGCTCGATCCTCCACCTTAAGATCTTGTCATTTTTAATTTTGCCCCGCTGTGCATTATCGAACATGAAAGCTACCGACCGTTGGTCAGTGAGGAGAGTGTATCTCCTGCCGGCCAGGTAATGCCTCCAATGTCGCACAGCTTCCACTATGGCTTGGGCTTCCTTTTCCACTGAGGAGTGGCGGATTTCTGAGGCGTGGAGGGTTCGGGAGAAAAAGGCCACGGGTCTGCCCGCTTGGTTAAGGGTGGCCGCTAGAGCTACATCGGAGGCGTCGCTCTCGACCTGGAAGGGGAGGGACTCGTCGATGGCGCGCATCGTGGCCTTTGCGATATCCGCTTTGATGCGGCTGAAGGCCTGGCAAGCCTCTGTCGACAGAGGGAAGGTCGTGGTCTGTATTAGGGGGCGGGCCTTGTCTGCGTACTGGGGGACTCACTGGGCGTAGTATGAAAAGAACCCCAGGCAGCGTTTTAGGGCTTTTGAGCAGTGCGGGAGGGGAAATTCCATGAGGGGCCGCATACGTTCGGGGTCGGGGCCTATTATCCCATTGCGCACTACATAATCCCAAGATGGCTAGCCGGTTTGTGCTAAAAACGCACTTGTCCTCGTTGTATGTGAGGTTCAAGGCTTTAGCGGTCTGGAGGAATTTTTGGAGATTGGCGTCGTGGTCCTGCTGATCGTGGCCGCAGATGGTTACGTTGTCGAGATACGGGAACGTGGCCTGCAACCCGTGTTGATCAATCATTCGGTCCATCTCCCGTTGGAAGACCGAGACCCCGTTTGTGACGCCAAATGGGACCCTTAGGAAGTGGTATAATCGCCCGTCTGCCTCGAAAGCTGTGTACTTGCGGTCACTTGGGCGGATGGGGAGCTGATGGTAGGCGGACCTGAGGTCCACGGTGGAGAAGACCTTATATTGGGAAATCCGATTGACCATGTCGGATATGCGGGGGAGAGGGTACGCATCTAGCTGTGTGTACCTGTTGCTGGTCTGGCTATAGTCTATGACCATCCTTTGCTTCTCCCCTGTCTTTACTAGTACCACCTGTGCTCTCCAGGGACTATTGCTGGCCTGGATTATGCCTTCCTTCAGTAGCCGCTGGACTTCGGACCGAATAAATGTCCGGTCCTGGGTGCTGTACCGTCTGCTCCTAGTGGCGACGGGTTTGCAATCCGGGGTGAGGTTTGCAAACAAGGATGGGGGCTCAACCTTGAGGGTTGCGAGGCCGCAGATAGTGAGTGGGGGGATTGGGCCGCCGAATTGGAAAGTTAGGCTCTGCAGATTGCACTGGAAGTCTAATCCCAGTAATGTGGGCGTGCAGAGTTGGGGAAGGACGTAGAGCCTGTAGTTTTTAAACTCCCTCCCTTGCACCGTTAGGGTCACTATGCAGAAGCCTTTGATCTGTACGGAGTGGGATCCTGCAGCTACAGAAATCTTTTGTGCACTGGGACGGATGGTCAAAAAACAGCGTCTTACCGTGTCGGGGTGGATGAAGCTTTCTGTGCTCCCGGAGTAGACCAGGCATGGTGTCTCGTGTCCGTTGATCAGCACCGTTGTTGTCGTCGTCTGGAGCGTCCGGGGCCGTGCTTGGTCCAGCGTCATTGAGGCCAGACGTGGTCGTAGTGCTTCAGCGTCTTCCTCGAACCCCGTGGAGCCGTCGATGCTGGGGTCCATTGTTGCCGTCCAAGATGGCAGCGGGGATGAACAAAATGGCCGCCCCCATGCATCGCACATGGCTGGGGGGTCACAAGATGGCGGCGGGGGTGGACAAAATGGCCACCCCCATGCGTCGTGCAGGGCTGGGGGTCCCAAGATGGCGGCGCCCCTCCTCCCCTCGTGGTGGCCGGGACCCAAAATGGCGGCGCCCGCGGGTCGCACATGGGGCGCTGGGGGGGGTTGGGGAGCGTTTGGAACGCGCAGGACTCCTTGTTCTCCGGGGACAGCGGCGACCCCCCGGGACCGGCACACAGCCGCGAAATGGCCCTTTTTCCCGCAGCTCTTGCAAATCGCTGCGCGGGCCGGGCAGCGCTGCCGGGGGTGTTTCGCCTGGCCGCAGAAATAGCAGCGGGCTCCCCCGGGATGACTTGGCGCCAGAACCGCGCAAGCCTGTGGGGGGGGGGGAGGGTTTGTCGCGACGGGGGTCCACGGAGCCCAAGGGGCTGCCGCGCGGTCGGGGCCGTAGGCGCGGGCGTTTCGCGCGGCCACATCTAGTGAGGCTGCAAGGGCCCGTGCCTCTGAGAGTCCTAGCGACTCTTTTTCTAAAAGTCTTTGGCGGATTTGGGGAGAGTTCACACCAGTCACAAACGCATCGCGAATTAACATGTCCGTGTGTTCAATCGCGTTTACCGGCGGGCAGCTGCAGGCCCGTCCCAAAATTAGCAGCGCGGCGTAGAATTCGTCTAGCGATTCTCCGGGACTTTGCCGTCTCGTTGCAAGTTGGTAGCGTGCGTAGATCTGGTTCACTGGGCGAACATAGATGCTCTTTAGTGCTGCGAACGCCATCTGGAAATCCTCTGCGTCTTCTATGAGAGGGTAAATTTCCGGGCTTACCCTCGAGTGCAGGACTTGTAGTTTCTGGTCTTCTGTGACCTGGCCGGGGGCCGTTCGGAGGTAGGCTTCGAAACAAGTCTGCCAGTGTTTAAAAACTGCTGCTGAGTTCACTGCGTGGGGGCTGATCCTCAGGCATTCCGGGACGATCCTGAGCTCCATAGTCCTTTAAACACGCTTAATAAATTGTAGCGCACAAAGACTCCCGAGAGACGAATAGAGGTGAAGTCGATGAGGCTTTATTAAGCGTGACCCGTTCCCCGCAGTTCAGCAACAGACTGGAGCCGCGGGGAGAATTCCTGGTTCTTATACTCCGCCTTCAGGGCGGAGCTAGAGATCAACAGCCAACCAGGACCCGGGATCTGTCAGCCAATGACATCAAGGCTTCACAGTCCCACATGACCCCTAATGCATACTACCACAACCTTGAAGAGGTATTTCCATCCGACTCTATCGAAGGCCTTTTCTGCGTCCAGGGAGACGGTCACCTCTGGTGTTCTCTCCCCAGGAAGGGTCATTATCAAATTCAGCAGCCGCCTGATGCTCGCTGTGAGCTTCCTACCCTTGACAAAGCCGGTTTGGTCCTCTGCGATCACCTCTGATACACAGCCTTCCAGCCTTTTGGCCAGGACCTTTGTGAGTATTTTCGCATCCATGTTCAGCACTGAAATGGGTCTGTATGATCAACATTCAGTCAGGTCTTTATCTTATTTGGGTATCAATGAGATTGTGGCCTGTGTTAGCGTGGGGGGGGGGGGGGGGGTAAGGTCTCCCCTGCAAGTGAATCCGCGAACATGTCCCTTATGTGTGGGGCCAGGACTGGTGCAAATCTTTTGTAGAAGTCCGCTGGGAACCCGCCGGGTCCCGATGCCTTCCCCGCCTGCATGGAGCTGATGCCCTCCATGATTTCTCCCAGGTCTATTGGTGCTTCCAGCTCCCTCTGTCTGACCTCCCCCACCACTGTTAGTTCCAGTCTGTCTAGGAACTGTTTCATTCCCGCGCCTCCGTTGGGGGGCTCTGAGGCGTACAGTCCCCGGTAGAAGGTCTCAAATGCCCGATTGACCTCCTTTGGTTCTGTTACCAGTCTGCCTCTGATATCCTTAACCTGCGCTATTTCCCTCGTGGCTGTCTGCTTTCTCAGCTGGTGAGCCAATAGGCAGCCAGCCTTGTCTCCGTGTTCGTAGAAGGTCCCCCGTGTCTGACGGAGTTGGTACACTGCTTTCCTAGTGGATAGCAGGTTAAAGTCCATTTGCAGCTTTTTGCTCTCCGCCAGCAGCCCTACGGTCAGGGCCTCGGAGTATTTTCTATCGACTTCCAGAATATACTGTAGGACCTTTGAGACAATTCTCAGCAAAAGACTGAGGCAGATGGCACAGGCGAGAGTGGAGTGAAGGGAGAACAGGAGTGTAATTGTTCAATATATTTCATTTTTTTAAAAATTAGAATATCCAATTTTCTTTTTCCAATTGAAGGCATTTTAGCGTGGCCAATTCACCTATCTTGCACATCTTTCCGGGTTGTGGGGGTGAGACTCACACAGACACGGGGAGAATGTGCAAACTCCACAAGAACAGTGACCTGGGGCCGAGATCGAACCCAGGTTCTGAGCGCCATGAAGCAGCAATGGTAACCACTGCGCCACCATGCCACCCCGATATATTTCATTTTAACTGAAATCCTTTAGTTTTTTTTTTACATTAACTAGATTTTCCAAGAACTTGTCAGTATTTAAAGCATCATTTCAAACTTTATTATTTTTAGTTGAATCATAAGATGGTCCTAAAATGGAAAATATTACAAACTTGTACAAATGAAGAGGGAGTCAACAGGATCAGGCTCCAACATGCCACAAGGGATCAGGTACAATGTAAAATATAAGAGGTAGAAAACTGTGGGATGAGCGAGAAAGAGATCTGAAGAGAGACAAATACAGCAGCACAAAGACTCGGGTTATTTGCTAATTGTTCAATTTCTTTGCTTTTTAGCTCAACAGATGCGAGATAACTCAATTCATCCTTCATTTGGTTTGCAGCTGAAATTTTCCATTCCTGGTTTATTAGAGTTCTTGATAAGACTGCAACTAGTTGATTCTGCCTTGTAGTAGAGAACATTAATGTGGGTAAATGATTGTGTTTTTTTACAGGTACATCGTGTGCTTCTGCCACAATCAGATGACAAGATGTGCCAATCTAGACAGTCATTGGCTTTCTTTGTTCTTCCGGATAATGATGCAATTGTCACGTGCTGCGATGGGTCTGAGAAGTACCCTCCCACCAACCCGCTGCAGTACTTAAAAGAACGTTTCGATGCCACATACAATATGTAATATTATTCTGATCCAGTGAATGAATACAGCAGCAATTATGAGGAGAGGCTTCATGATTAAATAGAGAAGTCACAAAATAAAGAACATTAAAACAGATTTCTGGAAGCTACAATGTGATTATTTAACTGCAATGTCTGAAAGCTGGTGGTGGAACATTTTGGGGAACATGTGTGTGATGCCAGTGATAGGTTAGTCTCTTATTTCACTACATTCCCAGTCTCAGCCATGTTTCTGTGAGGGGGTACAATGGAGTATTGTCACAAGGGAAGGACATTGGTCACTGCACCTTTGCGGTCGTTGTCTGAGGCCTACAGGAAGACTGACAGCTTGGCTGCAAGAAATGGTGGACCAATAAATGGGGAGCAAAGAATGAGGAGTAAATTAGAAAGTAATGACCATTGAAACAAAAAAACAGCAAACTGCAGTTCCTACATATTAAGATGTGTAATTAAAAGTAAATGCTCAATTGTTTTATAATATACCTTTTATAGGACTCAAATCAAACATGACTGTTAACTTTCCTGGAGATGACTTCCTCTCTTTAATCACACCTGTGTCTGTTTTGCCTGTTAACATTTTCAGTCAGAAGAACATCTCGGTCTTTTGTGACCAAAGTGACTTTTATTGGGGTTTCTCCAATGGTTTGGTGATTTTACCCAATCAGCAGCTGCAAAGGCCAATGGAGTTCCACATTTGATCATTGGTCTGTGCTAAATTAGCCAATCTCGGCCACATCCCACCCCGAAAATAGACACTGGAAAATTGGCAAGATGTGCTGCATCTGATCAACATGTAAGCATCCTGCTGGAAGTTGAAGTGAGGAACATCATGTTAGTACAGGATTGGGAATTACTGTGATGCTTCCCTGCGCATGAATATTTATCAGGGAATTAAAGGTGCTAATAGGGGCAATGGTAAGGGTGCTACAAGGTGATTAAGTGCCCTGGTTTAGACCTAACATTCCTCGTGACTATCACTGTGCAGTGACAAGTGTGGTATGAAATGTATGTTGTGCATATATGTACCTGAGCGAAACTGGTGGATGGGGGGTGAAATCTCTACTCCTAACTCGAGACACTTGCCAACCCATGGCTGATTAGTGTGTGTTGCTCCACCTCTAATTGCCTTGTCCATTCAAAAAGTGTTGCTGTTTTGGTTCAGATGTCTTTTGTTCGAGGTTTCACTACAATAGCCCAAAAATGTGAACATTTCCCATGTGCACCATCCCAGAGTCACAGATTAACCAGGCAGAAAGAGGCTGGTTTTCACCAAATCATCTTGTTTATGGATATGCTCTGGGGTCTATTGGATGTGGAAAGGATGTTTCACCTTGCGGAAAATTTAGAAAGGGATCACTGTTTAAACATAAGGGGTCACTCATTTAAGACAGAGATGAGAAATACTTTTTTCAGAGTTTTGAGTTTATGAAACTCTCTTCCTCAAAAGTCAGTGGAAGCAGAGTCTTTGAATATTTTTTGAAAGCAGAACCAGATTGATTCTTGGATGAAAGGTTATCGGAGCAGGTTTGAGTGGCTGAACAACCTAAGCCTAACTGGTATGTCATTCCACCCTGTTATCTAACGTTGTTTGGCATGGAAACAACACTTGAACCTTGTCCTTCTGCAGTACGAGTTAGTTAATATATTTACCTGGTACCTCACTCAAAGAGTCAAGGACGGCTGATGTGGTGAAAGGAAAATTTCCCACTGGTGCAGCTTAGTGATCTCTACTGGGACTGGCTGAGCTGCATTGTTGTAACAGAGTGAAGGGGTCTTTACTGTGTGTTTACCCTGCACTGCACTGCTGCACTGCACTATGTGGGGTGCCTGATGGTGATGGTTCAACTTCACTCTCTTAAAATCAGCTTTTTAAAGAGGTGTTAAACTGTAAAATGCACTCTTGCACCTTTTTGCTTACATGGCTAGTAGATTCATCATAACACAGTATGAGGCTATTTGACCCATCAGATCCAGGCTATCTCTCCAGAGAGCAATCCAGTCAGTCATCTCCCAGTTGAGTTCCAAGATCTGCCAGGTTATTTTGCTGCAGTGCCTCCAATTTTCTTCTGAAATTATTCATCGCCTCTGCTTCCACCACCAGCGTAGGCAGGAAAGTTCGATGTTTTTGCCCTCGTTGTATCTTATCGAGTTACAATGTGATCATTCTGCTTGTCGATTCAGAGACTTGCAAACTAACTCCAATCGCTCAACTGAGACGCCCAGGCTTGATTAAACCATCTTCTTTTCTCCTCCCCCCCCCCCATGCGCAACAGCGGAAGCTGTGGGGGGCCTGTCTGGAGCCAGGCCATGGAGGACGAAGTAAGCTGAAGACACATGGGCCAGAAAGGAGGTGTGTGTGTGTGTGTGTGCGCTTGCATGCATCCGTCTGTTGGAGATGTTAGAAATTAGATTGAAGATTTAGGGGATAACAGCCTGAGAGTAAAAATGCTAGCACGAAGCCAGAGGTATATGCCCATACCTGACCTGAGTTACATGGGAATAAACAGTATACCCTGCTCAGCCAGGTGATTCACTCAAGATCCATTGTCCTCCGGGACACTCTGGTCTGACCAGCCATTGGCCATTACACAGTCTGATGACCTCTTTTGTGTAAATTGGAGGTTAGTTGCATATTCATAGCATAGCCCTGTTCTTTTGTGTACATGAGAGTGGGTAATAAAAAAATACAGATAACGATGATGAGTTCAAGTCTGGACATATCTGGACAGAACTATCTTTGAGGGGCTGGGCAGAGCTGAGAGAGACAAAAGAATCCTGCTCAAACAGGTGGGAAGCAGAAATATTTGGAGAACCATCGAGAGGGGCCATGAAGAAATTGCCACAGTGACAGGTTTTTGGAAAGGGTCCGAAGGAGATCCACGAACAGGGGGAATATGTTTTGTAATGCAAGTATCATTTTTGCCTGCATGTGGAAGTGGAGTTGAGAGCTGTATGTTCATTTTACGTGACGTTTAATGAGACATCATGTGATAGGGTGGAGATATACTTGTAACCTGTTCTCGTTTGGTTTGAATATTGCTTTTCTTTTGTTATAAGTTTTGTTTGTAAAAATAAACAAGCCCTTTTTCTCATGTGGTTACTCCTGGAGCAAATGTATCTCTCCATAAGAACATAAGAACTAGGAGCAGGAGTAGGCCATCTGGCCCCTCGAGCCTGCTCCACCATTCAATGAGATCATGGCTGATCTTTTGTGGATTCAGCTCCACTTTCCAGAACGAACACCATAACCCTTAATCCCTTTATTTTTCAAAAAACTATCTATCTTTATCTTTAAAATATTTAATGAAGGAGCCTCTACTGCTTCACTGGGCAAGGAATTCCATAGATTCACAACCCTTTGGGTGAAGACGTTCCTCCTAAACTCAGTCCTAAATCTACTTCCCATTATTTTGAGGCTATGCCCCCTAGTTCTGCTTTCACCTCCCAGTGGAAACAACCTGCCTGCATCTATCCTATCTATTCCCTTCATAATTTTATATGTTTCTATAAGATCCCCGCTCATCCTTCTAAATTCCAACGAGTACAGTCCCAGTCTACTCAACCTCTCCTCATAATCCAACCCATTCAGCTCTGGGATTAACCCAGTGAATCTGCTCTGCACACCCTCCAGCGCCAGTACGTCCTTTCTCAAGTAAAGAAACCAGAACTGAACACAATACACCAGGTGTGGCCTTACTAACACCTTATACAATTGCAGCATAACTGCCCTAGTCTTAAACTCCATCCCTCTAGCAATGAAGGACAAAATTCCATTTGCCTTCTTAATCACCTGTTGTACCTGTAAACCAACTTTCTGCGACTCATGCACTAGCACACCCAGGTCTCTCTGCACAGCAGCATGTTTTAATATTTTATCATTTAAATAATAATCCCTTTTGCTGTTATTCCTACCAAAATGGATAACCTCACATACGTCAACATTGTATTCCATCTGCCAGACACTAGCCCATTCACTTAGCCTATCCAAATCCCTCTGCAGGCTTCCAGTATCCTCTGCACATTTTGCTTTACCACTCATCTTAGTGTCGTCTGCAAACCTGAACACATTGCCCTTGGTCCCCAACTCTAAATCATCAATGTAAATTGTGAACAGTTGTGGGCCCAACACTGATCCCTGAGGGACACCACTAGCCAACCAGAGAAACACCCATTAATCCCCACTCTTTGCTTTCTATTAATTAACCAATCCTCTATCCATGCTACTACTTTACCCTTAATGCCATGCATCTTTATCTTATGCAGCAACCTTTTGTGTGGCACCTTGTCTGGCTCCCCGTTATCTACCGCACTGGTAATGTCCTCAAAAAATTCCACTTAATTAGTTAGGCACAACCTGCCCTTTATGAACCAATGCTGCGTCTGCCCAATGGGACAATTTCCATCCAGATGCCTCGCTATTTCTTCCTTGATGATAGATTCCAGCATCTTCCCTATTACCGACGTTAAGCTCACTGGCCTATAATTACCCACTTTCTGCCTACCTCCTTTTTTAAACAGTGGTGTCCCGTTTGCTAATTTCCAATCCGTCGGGACCACCCCAGAGTCGAGTGAATTTTGGTAAATTATCACTAGGGCATTTGCAATTTCCCTAGCCATCTCTTTTAGCACTCTGGGATGCATTCCATCAGGGCCAGGAGACTTGTCTACCTTTAGCCGCATTAGCTTGCCCATCACTACCTCGTTAGTGATAACAATCCTCAGTCACTGGCATGTTATTTGTGTCTTCCACTGTGAAGACCGACCCAAAAAACCTGTTCAGTTCCTCAGCCATTTCCTCATCTCCCATTATTAAATCTCCCTTCTCATCCTCTAAGGGACCAATATTTACCTTAGCCACTCTTTCTTGTTTTATATATTTGTAGAAACTTTGACTATCTGTTTTTATATTCTGAGCAAGTTTACTCGCATAATCTATCTTACTCTTCTTTATAGCTTTTTTAGTAGCTTTCTGTTGCCCCCTAAAGATTTCCCTGTCCTCTAGTCTCCCACTAGTCTTTGCCACTTTGTATGCTTTTTCCTTCAATTTGATACTCTCCTTTATTTCCTTAGATATCCACGGTCGATTTTCCCTCTTTCTACTGTCCTTCCTTTTTGTTGGTTTAAACCTTTGCTGAGCACTGTGAAAAATCGCTTGGAAGGTTCTCCACTGTTCCTCAATTGTTTCACCATAAAGTCTTTGCTCCCAGTCTACCTTAGCTAGTTCTTCTCTCATCCCATTGCAATCTCCTTTGTTTAAGCACAAAACACTAGTGTTTGATTTTACCTTCTCACCCTCCATCTGTATTTTAAATTCCACCATATTGTGATCGCTCCTTCCGAGAGGATCCCTAACTATGAGATCATGAATCAATCCTGTCTCATTGCACAGGACCAGATCTAGGACCTCTTGTTCCCTCGTAGGTTCCATTACATACTGTTCTAGGAAACTATCGCGGATACAATCTGTAAACTCCTCCTCAAGGCTGCTTTGATCGACCTGGTTAAATCAATCGATATGTAGATTAAAATCCCCCATGATAACTGCTGTACCATTTCTACATGCATCCGTTATTTCTTTGTTTATTGCCTGCCCCACCATAATGTTACTATTTGGTGGACTATAGACTACTCCTATCAGTGACTTTTTCGCCTTACTATTCCTGATTTCCACCCAAATGGATTCAATCTTATCCTCCATAGCACCGATGTCATCCCTTACTATTGCCCGGATGTCATCCTTAAATAACAGAGCTACACCACCTCCCTTACCATCCACTCTATCCTTCCGAATAGTTTGATACCCTTGGATATTTAACTCCCAGTCGTCACCATCCTTTAACCATGTTTCAGTAATGGCCACTAAATCATAGTCATTCACGATGATTTGCGCCATCAACTCATTTACTTTATTCCGAATACTACGAGCATTCAGGTACAGTACACTTATGTTGGCTTTTTTACCTCTGTTTTGAATCTTAACATCTCGATCTGTAACCTCTCCTAAGTTATATTTCCTCTTAACATTTCTCCTAATTTTCCTTGTCGTTGAACCCATATCTTCATGTAACAACCTGCCGCGTCGCTTACCATTATATTTTTACTTCCCATTTTATTCCTTTTAGTATTACTGGTCCTATTCACTGAGCTCCCCTCAGTCACTGTACCTTGTACTGTCACCCTTTTTGATTTTTGACTATGGCTTTTCTGCCTTACACTTTCCCCCTTACTGCCTTTTGTTTCTTTCCCTGTTTTACTACCTTCCAACTTCCTGCATCGGTTCCCATCCCCCTGCCACATTAGTTTAAACCCTCCCCAACAGCTCTAGCAAACACCCCCCCTCGGACATCAGTTCCAGTCCTGCCCAGGTGCAGACCATCCGGTTTGTACTGGTCCCACCTCCCCCAGAACCGTTTCCATGCCCCAGGAATTTGAATCCTTCCCTCTTGCACCATCTCTCGAGCCACGCATTCATCCTATCTATCCTGACATTCCTACTCTGACTAGCTCGTGGCACTGGTAGCAATCCTGAGATTACTACCTTTGAGGTCTTACTTTTTAGTTTTACCCCTCACTCCCTGAATTCAGCTTGTAGGACCTCATCCCGTTTTTTACCTATATCGTTGGTGCCTATGTGCACCACGTCAGCTGGCTGTTCAACCCCCCCCCCCCCCCCACAGAATGTCCTGCAGCCGCTCCGAGACATCCTTGACCCTTGCACCAGGGAGGCAACATACCATCCTGGAGTCTCGATTGCGTCCGCAGAACCACCTGTCTATTCCCCTTACGATTGAGTCCCCTATCACTATAGCCCTGCCATTCTTCTTCCTGCCCAGCTGCGCAGCAGAGCCAGCCATGGTGCCATGAACCTGGCTGCTGCTGCCTTCCCCTGGTGAGCCATCTCCCTCAACAGTATCCAAAGAGATATATCTGTTTTGCAGGGAGATGGCCGCAGGGGACACCTGCACTGCCTTCCTACCCTTGCTCTGTATTTTGGTCACCCATTTTCTATCTCCATCAGTAACTTTCACCTGCGGTGTGACCAACTCGCTAAACATGCTATCCATGACGTCCTCAGCATCGCGGATGCTCCAAAGTGAGTCCATCCGCAGCTCCAGAGCCGTCAAGTGGTCTAACAGGAGCTGCAACTGGACACACTTCTTGCACGTGAAGGAGCAGGGACAGTGGACGTGTCCCTGAGCTCCCACACCGCACACGAGGAGCATGACACGGGTCTGGGATCTCCTGCCATGTCTTAAACCTTAGGTAAACTTGTACAACTACAATTCCCAAAAAAGAAAGAAAAAATAAATAAATTAGACAATGAAAAGAAAAACTACTTACCAGTCACTTACCAGGGAGAAAAAGCACCTCCTCCCCAGTCAGCTTCGAATTCCCACCTAGATTCAAATTCCCAAACTCACTCTTTGCTGTCTCACTCTGGCTGTGTCTTCTCTGGCTCACTGAGAGAACTCCACACAGTCTTAAAAATAAGAAAATTGCAATTTTGATGCAGTATATTAGCCACTGTTGGGATTTGGATCTGGGTGAGGGTGAGGGTGGTTGTGACTGAGGGAGACTGTTAATGGGTCATCCCATTAAAAATAACAAAAGAAGGTAAGACTTTGAAGTATTTGTTGAATAACAGAACTTTTTTATTATTATAAATGTATACATGGAAAACATAACATATTTTAAGTTGCCTTGGGTTATGCACCATGCTAACATATCGGCCTTTCAACCCCTGCAGACAATGGATATTGGAATACAACCAACAATGGTGGCTTTCCTGCTTGTCGCCGCAGCCCTGGGGGATACCCTGTGGCTGTACGAGCTGGAGCTGCTCGAGGAGGAGGAGGAAGCGTACCCCAGAGGAACAGGAGGCAGCCGCCCATGTTGGAGAGGTGGCTGCCCAACAGGCAGAGGAGCAGGAGGTGCTAAGGAGGCCACGTGTGTACCGGCACCACCTGAAGGGGCGGCACGGTGGCACAGTGGTTTGCACTGCTGCCTCACAACTCCCGGGACCTATGTTCAATTCCGGCCTCAGGTGACTGTCAGTGTGGAGTTTACACTTTCTCCCCGTGTCTGCTTGGCTTTCTCCCGGGTGCTCCGGCTTCCTCCCACAGTCCAAAGATGTGCGGGTTACGTGAATTGGCCATGCTAAATTGCCCCTGTGTGTCAAAAAGGGTAGGTGGGTGTGGTAGTATGCATTAGGGGTCATGTGGGACTGTGAAGCCGTGATGTAATTGGCTGACAGATCCCGGGTCCTGGTTGGCTGTTGACCTCTAGCTCCGCCCTGAAGGCGAAGTATAAGAACCAGGAGTTCTCCCCCGCAGGCCAGTCTGTTACTGAACTGCAGAGAACCAAGTCACGCTTAATAAAGCCTCATCGACTTCATCTCTATTCGTCTCTCGTGAATCTTTGTGCGCTACAATTTATTAAGCGTGCTTAAAGGACTATGGAGCTCAGGATCATCCCGGAATGCCTGAGGATCAGCCCCCACGCAGTGAGCTCAGCAGCAGTTTTCAAACACTGGCAGACTTGTTTCGAGGCCTACCTCAGAACGGCCCCCGGCCGGGTCACAGAAGACCAGAAACTACAGGTCCTGCACTCGAGGGTAAGCCTGGAAATTTTCCCTCTCATCAAAGACGCAGAGGATTTCCAGACGGCGTTCGCAGCACTAAAGAGCATCTATATTCGCCCAGTGAACCAGATCTACGCACGCTACCAACTCGCAATGAGACGGCAAAGTCCCGGAGAATCACTGGACGAATTATACGCCGCGCTGCTAATTTTGGGACGGGCCTACAGCTGCCCGCTGGTAAACGCGATTGAACATATGGACATGTTGATGCGTGATGCTTTTGTCGCAGGTGTGAACTCTCCCCAAATCCGCCAAAGACTTTTGGAAAAAGAGTCGCTGGGACTCTCAGAGGCACGAGCCCTTGAAGCCTCCCTGGATGTAGCCGCGCGAAATGCCCGCGCGTAGGTCCCAAACCGCGCGGCAGCCCCTTGGGCTCCGTGGACCCTCGTCGTGACAAACCCCCCCCCCCTGCGCGGTTCAGACTCTAAGTCGTCCCGGGGGAGCCCGCTGCTATTTCTGCGGCCAGGCGAAACACCCCCGGCAGCGCTGCCCGGCCCGCGCAGCGATTTGCAAGAGCTGCGGGAAAAAGGGCCATTTCGCGGCTGTGTGCCGGTCCCGGGAGGTCGCCGCTGTCCCAGGAGAAGAAGCAGTCCTGCGCGTTTCTAACGCTCCCCAACCCCCCCCCCCCCCCCCCAGTGCCCTATGTACGACCCGCAAGCGCAGCAATTTTGGGTCCCGGCCACCGCTGTCCCCGGAGAACAAGGAGTCCTGTGCGTTTCTAACGCTCCCCAACCCCCCCCAGCGCCCCATGTGCGACCCGCAGGCGCCGCCATTTTGGGTCCCGGCCACCACGAGGGGAGGAGGGGCGCCGCCATCTTGGGACCCCCCAGCCCTGTGCGACGCATGGGGGTGGCCATTTTGTCCACCCCCGCCGCCATCTTGTGACCCCCCAGCCATGTGCGATGCATGGGGGTGGCCATTTTGTTCACCCCCGCCGCCATCTTGGACGGCAACAACGGACCCCAGTGTCGACGGCTCCACGGGATTCGAGGAAGACGCTCAAGCACTACGATCACGTCTGGCCTCAATGACGCTGGACCAAGCACGGCCCAGGACCCTCCAGACGACGACAACAACGGTGCTGATAAACGGGCACGAGACACCATGCCTGCTCGACTCCGGGAGCACAGAAAGCTTCATCCACCCCGACACGGTAAGACGCTGTTTTTTGACCATCCGTCCCAGTGCGCAAAAGATTTCCCTCGCCGCAGGATCCCACTCCGTACAGATTAAAGGCTTCTGCATAGTGACCCTAACGGTGCAAGGGAGGGAGTTTAAAAACTACAGGCTCTACGTCCTTCCCCAACTCTGCGCGCCCACATTACTGGGATTAGACTTCCAGTGCAATCTGCAGAGCCTAACCTTCCAATTCAGCGGCCCAATACCCCCACTCACTATCTGCGGCCTCGCAACCCTCAAGGTTGAGCCCCCATCCTTGTTTGCAAACCTCACCCCGGATTGCAAACCCGTCGCCACTAGGAGCAGACGGTACAGCGCCCAGGACCGGACATTCATTCGGTCCGAAGTCCAGCGGCTACTGAAGGAAGGCATAATCCACGCCAGCAATAGTCCCTGGAGAGCACAGGTGGTAGTAGTAAAGACAGGGCAGAAGCAAAGGATGGTCATAGACTATAGCCAGACCATCAACAGATACACACAACTAGATGCGTACCCTCTCCCCCGCATATCCGACATGGTCAATCGCATTGCCCAATATAAGGTCTTCTCCACCGTGGACCTCAAGTCCGCCTACCATCAGCTCCCCATCCACCCAAGTGACCGCAAGTACACAGCCTTCGAGGCAGACGGGCGATTATACCACTTCCTAAGGGTCCCATTTGGCGTCACAAACGGGGTCTCGGTCTTCCAACGAGAGATGGACCGAATGGTTGATCAACACGGGTTGCAGGCCACGTTCCCGTATCTCGACAATGTAACCATCTGCGGCCACGATCAGCAGGACCACGACGCCAACCTCCAAAAATTCCTCCAGACCGTTAAAGCCTTGAACCTCACATACAACGAGGACAAATGCGTTTTCAGCACAAACCGGCTAGCCATCTTGGGATATGTAGTGCGCAATGGGATAATAGGCCCCGACCCCGAACGCATGCGCTCATGGAATTTCCCCTCCCTCACTGCTCAAAAGCCCTAAAACGCTGCCTGGGGTTCTTTTCATATTACGCCCAGTGGGTCCCCCAGTACGCAGACAAGGCCCGCCCCCTGATACAGACCACGACCTTCCCTCTGTCAACAGAGGCTTGCCAGGCCTTCAGCCGCATCAAAGCGGATATCGCAAAGGCCACGATGCGCGCCATCGACGAGTCCGTCCCCTTCCAGGTCGAGAGCGACGCCTCCGACGTAGCTCTAGCGGCCACCCTTAACCAAGTGGGCAGACCCTTGGCTTTTTTCTCCCGAACCCTCCACGCTTCAGAAATCCGCCACTCCTCAGTGGAAAAGGAAGCCCAAGCCATAGTGGAAGCTGTGCGACATTGGAGGCATTACCTGGCCGGCAGGAGATTCACTCTCCTCACGGACCAACGGTCGGTAGCCTTCATGTTCGATAATGCACAGCGGGACAAAATTAAAAACGACAAGATCTTAAGGTGGAGGATCGAGCTCTCCACCTTCAATTATGAGATCCTGTACCGTCCCGGAAAGCTGAACGAGCCGTCCGATGCCCTATCCCGCGGCACATGTGCCAACGCACAAATTAACCGCCTCCAAACCCTCCACGAGGACCTCTGCCACCCGGGGGTCACTCGGTTCTACCACTTTATAAAGTCCCGCAACCTCCCCTACTCTGTGGAGGAGGTCCGTACAGTCACAAGGAACTGCCACATCTGCACAGAGTGCAAACCGCCTTTCTCAGGCCGGATGGTGCGCACCTGATCAAGGCTTCCCTTCCCTTTGAACGCCTTAGTCTGGATTTCAAAGGGCCCCTCCCCTCCACCGACCGCAACACATACTTCCTGAATGTGGTGGACGAGTACTCTCGTTTCCCCTTCGCCATCCCCTGCCCCGACATGGCAGCGGCCACAGTCATTAAAGCCCTCAACACCATATTCACACTGTTCGGTTGCCCCGCATACGTCCACAGCGACAGGGGGTCCTCCTTCATGAGTGACGAGCTGCGCCAGTTCCTGCTCAGCAACGGTATAGCCTCGGGCAGGACGACCAGCTTCAACCCCCGGGGGAACGGGCAAGTAGAGAGGGAGAATGGCACGGTCTGGAAGACCGTCCTACTGGCCCTACGGTCCAGGGACCTCCCAGTTTCACGGTGGCAGAAGGTCCTCCCGGACGCTCTCCACTCCATCCGGTCGCTACTGTGTACTAGCACTAACCAAACGCCTCATGAGCGCCTCCTTGTCTTCCCCAGGAAGTCCTCCTCTGGAACGTCGCTGCTGACCTGGCTGCCGGCCCCAGGACCCATCTTGCTCCGAAAACATGTGCGGGCGCACAAGTCGGACCCGTTGGTCGAGAGGGTTCACCTCCTCCACGCGAACCCGCAGTACGCTTACGTGGAGTACCCTGACGGCCGACAGGACACGGTCTCCCTGCGAGATCTGGCGCCCGCCGGCAACACGCACACCCCCCCGACACCAATCACCCCCTCCCTGCCACCGGCGCACCCCGCCACCGCCCCCTTCCCGGGAGGATCGGTCCTCCTCCCAGGTCCGACCAGAAGTGAAGCTGACGCAGAAACCGTAAGGCTCCCGGAGACGACAACACGGGAACAAGCACCACCACCGGGGCCGAGGCGATCGACAAGGACGACCAGACCACCCTTCCGACTCGTGGCATGGATGTAATACTACAATGTTGTGGACTTTAACGAGAACCTTTTTTCTTTTCCCCCTTACGACTACTGTAAATAGTGCAAAAAAAAAAAACCCTGTACATACTGTGATGACATGCAAAAGTTTTCCTCCCAGGACCAGCCTTGTAAACCCCTACCACCATGCGAAGCACCACCCCGCCGGGTTCATTTTTAACAAGGAGTGAATGTGGTAGTATGCATTAGGGGTCATGTGGAACTGTGAAGCCGTGATGTAATTGGCTGACAGGTCCCGGGTCCTGGTTGGCTGTTGACCTCTAGCTCCGCCCTGAAGGCGGAGTATAAGAACCAGGAGTTCTCCCCCGCAGGCCAGTCTGTTACTGAACTGCGGGGAACCAAGTCACGCTTAATAAAGCCTCATCGACTTCATCTCTATTCATCTCTCATGAGTCTTTGTGAGCTACAATTTATTAAGCGTGCTTAAAGGACTATGAAGCTCAGGATCATCCCGGAATGCCTGAGGATCAGCCCCCACGCAGTGAACTCAGCAGCAGTTTTCAAACACTGGCAGACTTGTTTCGAGGCATACCTCAGAACGGCACCCGGCCGGGTCACAGAAGACCAGAAACTACAGGTCCTGCAATCGAGGGTAAGCCCGGAAATTTTCCCTCTCATCGAAGACGCAGAGGATTTCCAGAAGGCGTTCACAGCACTAAAGAGCATCTATGTTCGCCCAGTGAACCAGATCTATGCACGCTACCAACTCGCAATGAGACGGCAAAGTCCCGGAGAATCGCTGGACGAATTCTACGCCACGCTGCTAATTTTGGGACGGGCCTGCAGCTGCCCGCCGGTAAACGCGATTGAACATATGGACATGTTGATGTGCGATGCTTTTGTCGCAGGTATGAACTCTCCCCAAATCCGCCAAAGACTTTTGGAAAAAGAGTCGCTGGGACTGTCAGAGGCACGGGCCCTTGCAGCCTCCCTGGATGTAGCCGCGCGAAATGCCCGCGCGTACGTCCCCGACCTCGCGGCAGCCCCTTGGGCTCCGTGGACCCCCGTCGCGACAAACCCCCCCCCCCACCCCACAGGCTTGCGCGGTTCAGACTCCAAGTCGTCCCGGGGGAGCCCGCTGCTATTTCTGCGGCCAGGCGAAACACCCCCGGCAGCGCTGCCCGGCCCGCGCAGCGATTTGCAAGAGCTGCGGGAAAAAGGGCCATTTCGCGGCTGTGTGCCGGTCCCGGGAGGTCGCCGCTGTCCCAGGAGAAGAAGCAGTCCTGCGCGTTTCTAACGCTCCCCAACCCCCCCAGTGCCCTATGTACGACCCGCAAGCGCAACAATTTTGGGTCCCGGCCACCGCTGTCCCCGGGGAACAAGGAGTCCTGCGCGTTTCTAACGCTCCCCAACCCCCCCAGCGCCCCATGTGCGACCCGCAGGCGCCGCCATTTTGCGTCCCGGCCACCACAAGGGGAGGCGGGGCACCGCCATCTTGGGACCCCCCAGCCCTGTGCGACGCATGGGGGTGGCCATTTTGTCCACCCCGCCGCCATCTTGTGACCACCCAGCCATGTGCGATGCATGGGGGCGGCCATTTTGTTCACCCCCGCCGCCATCTTGGACGGCAACAACGGACCCCAGTGTCGACGGCTCCACGGGATTCGAGGAAGACGCTCAAGCACTACGATCACGTCTGGCCTCAATGACGCTGGACCAAGCACGGCCCAGGACCCTCCAGACGACGACAACAACGGTGCTGATAAACGGGCACGAGACACCATGCCTGCTCGACTCCGGGAGCACAGAAAGCTTCATCCACCCTGACACGGTAAGACGCTGTTTTTTGACCATCCGTCCCAGTGCGCAAAAGATTTCCGTAGCTGCAGGATTCCACTCCGTACAGATCAAAGGCTTCTGCATAGTGACCCTAACGGTGCAAGGGAGGGAGTTTAAAAACTACAGGCTCTACGTCCTTCCCCAACTCTGCGCGCCCACATTACTGGGATTAGACTTCCAGTGCAATCTGCAGAGCCTAACTTTCCAATTCGGCGGCCCAATCCCCCCACTCACTATCTGCGGCCTCGCAACCCTCAAGGTTGAGCCCCCATCCTTGTTTGCAAACCTCACCCCGGATTGCAAACCCGTCGCCACTAGGAGCAGACGGTACAGCGCCCAGGACCGGACATTTATTCGGTCCGAAGTCCAGCGGCTACTGAAAGAAGGCATAATCCAGGCCAGCAATAGTCCCTGGAGAGCACAGGTGGTAGTAGTAAAGACAGGGGAGAAGCAAAGGATGGTCATAGACTATAGCCAGACCATCAACAGGTACACACAACTAGATGCGTACCCTCTCCCCCGCATATCCGACATGGTCAATCAGATTGCCCAATATAAGGTCTTCTCCACCGTGGACCTCAAGTCCGCCTACCATCAGCTCCCCATCCGCCCAAGTGACCGCAAGTACACAGCCTTCGAGGCAGACGGGCAATTATACCACTTCCTAAGGGTCCCATTTGGCGTCACAAACGGGGTCTCGGTCTTCCAACGAGAGATGGACCGAATGGTTGATCAACACGGGTTGCAGGCCACGTTCCCGTATCTCGACAACGTAACCATCTGCGGCCACGATCAGCAGGACCACGACGCCAACCTCCAAAAATTCCTCCAGACCGCTAAAGCCTTGAACCTCACATACAACGAGGACAAATGCGTTTTCAGCACAAACCGGCTAGCCATCTTGGGATATGTAGTGCGCAATGGGATAATAGGCCCCGACCCCGAACGCATGCGCCCCCTCATGGAATTTCCCCTCCCTCACTGCTCAAAAGCCCTAAAACGCTGCCTGGGGTTCTTTTCATATTACGCCCAGTGGGTCCCCCAGTACGCAGACAAGGCCCGCCCCCTGATACAGACCACGACCTTCCCTCTGTCGACAGAGGCTTGCCAGGCCTTCAGCCGCATCAAAGCGGATATCGCAAAGGCCACGATGCGCGCCATCGACGAGTCCGTCCCCTTCCAGGTCGAGAGCGACGCCCCCGATGTAGCTCTAGCGGCCACCCTTAACTAAGCGGGCAGACCCGTGGCTTTTTTCTCCCGAACCCTCCACGCTTCAGAAATCCGCCACTCCTCAGTGGAAAAGGAAGCCCAAGCCATAGTGGAAGCTGTGCGACATTGGAGGCATTACCTGGCCGGCAGGAGATTCACTCTCCTCACGGACCAACGGTCGGTAGCCTTCATGTTCGATAATGCACAGCGGGACAAAATTAAAAACGACAAGATCTTAAGGTGGAGGATCGAGCTCTCCACCTTCAATTATGAGATCCTGTACCGTCCCGGAAAGCTGAACGAGCCGTCCGATGCCCTATCCCGCGGCACATGTGCCAACGCACAAATTAACCGCCTCCAAACCCTCCACGAGGACCTCTGCCACCCGGGGGTCACTCGGTTCTACCACTTTATAAAGTTCCGCAACCTCCCCTACTCTGTGGAGGAGGTCCATACAGTCACAAGGAACTGCCACATCTGCGCAGAGTGCAAACCGCACTTTTTCAGGCCGAATGGTGCGCACCTGATCAAGGCTTCCCGTCCCTTTGAACGCCTTCGTCTGGATTTCAAAGGGCCCCTCCCCTCCACCGACCGCAACACATACTTCCTGAATGTGGTGGACGAGTACTCTCGTTTCCCCTTCGCCATCCCCTGCCCCGACATGACAGCGGCCACAGTCATTAAAGCCCTCAACACCATATTCACACTGTTCGGTTGCCCCGCATACGTCCACAGCGACAGGGGGTCCTCCTTCATGAGTGACGAGCTGCACCAGTTCCTGCTCAGCAACGGTATAGCCTCGGGCAGGACGACCAGCTACAACCCCCGGGGGAACGGGCAAGTCGAGAGGGAGAACGGCACGGTCTGGAAGACCGTCCTACTGGCCTTACGGTCCAGGGACCTCCCAGTTTCACGGTGGCAGAAGGTCCTCCCGGACGCTCTCCACTCCATCCGGTCGCTACTGTGTACTAGCACTAACCAAACGCCTCATGAGCGCCTCCTTGTCTTCCCCAGGAAGTCCTCCTCTGGAACGTCGCTGCTGACCTGGCTGCCGGCCCCAGGACCCATCTTGCTCCGAAAACATGTGCGGGCGCACAAGTCGGACCCGTTGGTCGAGAGGGTTCACCTCCTCCACGCGAACCCGCAGTACGCTTACGTGGAGTACCCCGACGGCCGACAGGACACGGTCTCCCTGCGAGATCTGGCGCCCGCCGGCAACACGCACACCCCCCCGACACCAATCACCCCCTCCCTGCCACCGGCGCACCCCGCCACCGCCCCCTTCCCGGGAGGATCGGTCCTCCTCCCAGGTCCGACCAGAAGTGAAGCTGACGCAGAAACCGTAAGGCTCCCGGAGACGACAACACGGGAACAAGCACCACCACCGGGGCCGAGGCGATCGACAAGGACGACCAGACCACCCGATCGACTCGTGGCATGGATGTAATACTACAATGTTGTGGACTTTAACGAGAACTTTTTTTCTTTTCCCCCTTACGACTACTGTAAATAGTGCAAAAAAAAACCCTGTACATACTGTGATGACATGCAAAAGTTTTCCTCCCAGGACCAGCCTTGTAAACCCCTACCACCATGCGAAGCACCACCCCGCCGGGTTCATTTTTAACAAGGGGTGAATGTGGTAGTATGCATTAGGGGTCATGTGGGTCTGTGAAGCCGTGATGTAATTGGCTGACAGGTCGCGGGTCCTGGTTGGCTGTTGACCTCTAGCTCCGCCCTGAAGGCGGAGTATAAGAACCAGGAGTTCTCCCCCGCAGGCCAGTCTGTTACTGAACTTTCTCCCCGTGTCTGCTTGGCTTTCCCCCGGGTGCTCCGGCTTCCTCCCACAGTCCAAAGATGTGCGGGTTACGTGAATTGGCCATGCTAAATTGCCCCTGTGTGTCAAAAAGGGTAGGTGGGGTTACTGGGTTATGGGGTCACGGAGAGAGGGTGGATGTGTGGACACTCTTTCCAGGGGCCAAATGGCCTCCTTCTGCACTGTAAATTCAATGATTCTGTGACCTGCCAGATCGGGCATGCCGTCGAAGACTCCGGCTGAACAGAGAGTCAGTGCGACATATCTACCAGATGATGGCACACCTGGCACTGCGGGGGTATGGGGGAAGGACACACACTCCCGGTGGCCCTGAATCTTTATGCGACGGGGTCCTTTCTTGCGCCTAGTGGGGACCTGTCTGGGATCTCACAGACCTCGGTGCACAGGTGCAGCTGCGCCGTCATGGAGGCCCTATAGGCCCAGGTCACCCCCCACCTGCAACTCGCTCCGTGATACAGGGTGGGGTTCCTGGTTGGCAGTAACACCAGGTCTGGTTCAAGGTATTGAGAATGATGGCAACCCGCTTTGCGATGAGCTCCGGTGCTCCTCATCTTTGACGTCTGACTCCTGCCCATGGTAGCACTTTCCACTGTCCACCTGGGTGAACCCTGCATGCGGGCTGGCCATTGGATCACACGGTCCCATCGGATCCCTGGGGACAGTCGAGGGGCGTGGGTGGTTGGGGTACCTGGGTACCTGGGTCCGCCCATTCCCCCACCCCAAATATTCACCCATTTCCAGCAGACTTTTCACACCCATCAGACCGAGCACCGAAGTAGGTTGTAACGGTGGCAACAGGTGTTCAATGTGAACGGATATACAGATTTGTGCCGTCGGCACCTATAACTAAACTGTGCCCTGCACACGTGTCAATGTAACTAGTGTATAACCTCCTGGCCTTATGGGCCCTAAGGCTACGTCTAGGTGGTTCCTCAGATGGTACAGCAGGCGTGGAGACCTGTTGTGATTCCCGCCCTGCGACCTGGGTCCCCGTTGCTGGTGCGACCGGGCCTGGATGGGCCCGGCTGCTGCTCGGGTGTCCCGGGTGGCAGAGTGTTGCCCCGATCTGCCCGCTGCCCACCAGATCAGCCAAGGATAGAAGAGGCGATGCTGAGGTGCTGCGGTGTTCCGGCATCTCCCCTGCTGCATTGGCCCCATCACCTCCTCCTCCGTCGGGGTACCCGATCCCGGGCTATTCCATGGACCCTCCATTTCCAATGATTCTGACTGTGTCTCAGGCAATTGTAAATGCTCAGCTACCGCCGTCTTGCAGGGGGCTACCAGGCAGCTGTCGTGGAGCTCGCAGTTCCAGCTGCCGATGCAGACCCCGCACTTCCGGGTCAGAGGTCACGCATGCGCACGGCGGCGGCCTCCAGCGACGGCGCAATGCCCGACTGATTTGCGACGTTTTGGGCGCCAGTCGGCGGACATCGCGCCGTTTCCGGAGAATTTCGCCCCTGGTGTTCTACGCATTTCATTCCACAAGTAAACAGCATGTTACAAAGTCCATTTTGGGGCTCTAAGAACGTTCATAGCACCCAACAAACAAATGGTACCAACACAATTTCTCACATATAACACAAATTTTTAATAGATCTGTTCCATTAAATTATCAACCTAAGCAAACTTCGATCAATTTTCACTTTTAGCCAATTCCATAAATTTATTTGTTGAAATGTTCTGAAAAAGACAGATAAGATGAGCATTGAAGTGTTTGATTTTGGTACATTTGGCTTCGGAGAAACCGAGTTCATGACTATGAAAATAGAATGAATAGGGCAGCACGGTGGTGCAGTGGTTAGCACCGCTGCCTCACGGCACTGAGGACCCAAATTCGATCCCGGCCCAGGGCCACTGTCCGTGTAGAGATTGCTCATTCTCCCCGGGAGGATTTTCCGTTGGCTTACGCCAAAATCGGGAAATGCAATTGGACAGAGAATAGGTTCCGACGTCAAAATTGTGCAGGCGTCAATTTGACACAAAATCGCAATTCTCCATTACCTCGACAGCGGTGTCAATGCAGTCTGGAACGCATGCACAGTAAACATCGTTTGCATATCATTAGTGGGCCTGACCCGGTATTCTCCAGCGCCTCTGTGATTCTCCACCTCCGATGGGCCGAGTTCCCCACTTGTTCTTCGGAGGTAGGACTCAGAGAGGTGTGACAGTGGGCTGCCGGACCCGACACTGCCATGATATCCAGATCAGCATATCATGGTGCAATCACACACACACTGATGGACAGGCATTTGGACCAACCAGCACACACACAACATCGCAGCCAATCACTAGTAAGAGCACACGCACTATAAAAGGGGGAACACGAGAGTTCCCGCTCATTCTGGTAGGAGACAGCTCGGGACACAGAGCTTGCCGCGTAACACTCAGACATAGACCATGTGCTGAGTGCCTCACCAACATTAGTGATAGGGCAAGGTCGATAGGTTAGCTGGTAGCGAACGTACCCAAGTCTATAGTTAGTTGCATCTGTTAGTTAACATAATAAAATCAAGTTGTACCATTTGTGTATCAGGACACCCAACACGACAGACACTAGCTGGGTTGGCTGGGGTGAGGGGGGGGGGCCTGCCAGGGGGGGAAGGAAGGAGGTGACAGGGAAAAGGGCCGAGTGGCCGGGGTGACCCCCCACAGGACTGGGGCGGTGTCCAGGCATGGACCGCGATTCTACAGCTTGCAAGGCAGCCATCTTGCTGCGCACCCACTGACCACTTACCTTGGTCCCTGGTTCCGCAGAGTGACACTGGCCGTATGGATGCCCCCACCCACCCACATCCGCACCCCATCCTGCGCCGGACCCCCCCACCCAGCTGCCATCCGCAGCGGGGCACCAAGCAGCCCACCATGGCAATGCCCACTGTAGCCCCTACCTGGGTGCTGGACGGGGGCTGCAGAGCGTGCCACTGGCATGGGCAGGGCCAGCTGACAGTGCCCCTGGCATCAGGGATGTGCACCAGGGCCAGAATCTCCACAGTGCCAGGCAACGACAGGGCTAGGTGGTGGTGGTGAGGGGGGTGGGGGGGGGGGTGCATGGACATGCAGGGGCTGCCCGGCAATGCCAACCGGGGCCACCATGTAGCCCAGTTGGACACGGGGGCTGCACCATGCTGACATATCGGCCTTTGTCCCCCTGAAGACAATGGATATTGGAATGCAACCAGTAATGGTGGCCTTCCTGCACATTACCACAGCCCTGGGGGATGCCCTATTGCTGTACAAATGGGCGCTGCTCGAGGAGGAGGAAGCTGCAGCAGCGGACCATGCATCATTGCATTGCGCTGGTCAAGGAGACACAGCCTGAGTGAGAGAGACATAGACAGAGTGAGAATTTGGTAATTTGGTGCAGTGAGGTAATTCGGTGAAGAGTGGGAGAAGGTGCTTTTTCCCGACTGTTTTGTTCTCTCTCTTTCTTCGGGCTCAATTTCGGGAGCCATTCGGAGGAGGAGGAGCAGTCTCTGTGAGTATAAAAACCTAACGGTAACTTCCTGTTTTCCAGTTTTTTTTTCTCCAAAAGTGACGTCAGAGGGCAGCTGTGATCTGATTGGTTGATAGCAAATCTGCCCCAAATTTTTTTAAAAACACCGCTAAACTCGTAAACTTAAATTAAACTAATTAATTAATTAGTGATGGCTGGTCAGGTGATGTGCTTGAGCTGCTTGATGTGGGAGCTGGCAGATCCCATTGCGAGCTGCAGCGACCACATCTGCAGTAAGTGTTGGCTGCTTGAAGAGCTCCGGCTCAGAGTTGATGAGCTGGAGTCTGAGCTTCAAACACTGAGGCACATCCGGGAGGGGGAGACTTACCTGGACACTGTGTTTCAGGAGGCAGTCACACCTGTCAGAGTAAGTAGTTTAAATCCTGCCAGTGGCCAGGGACAGCAGGGTGTGACTGCAAGTCAGGCAGGTAAAGGGAACCAGCAGTCAGGAACTCAGGAGCCTCAGCCCTTGACCCTGTCCAACAGGTATGAGGCACTTGCTCCCTGTGTGGATGGCGAACAGGGCTGCAGGAAGGATGAGTCAGCTGACCAAGGCACCATGATTCAGCAGGCCATTCAAGGGGAGGGAGTAAATAGGCAAGTTGTAGTTGTAGGGGATTCTATTATCAGGGGGATAGATAGTATCCTTTGTGAGCAGGATAAAGAGTCCCACATGGTATGTTGCCTGCCCGGTGCTAGGGTGCGGGACATCTCTGACCGGCTTGAAAGGATACTGGAGAGGGAGGGGGAGGATCCAGTTGTGGTCCATGTCGGTACCAACAACATAGGCAAGTCTAGAAAAGAGGACCTGTTTAGAGATTATAAAGAACTAGGATTCAAATTAAAAAACAGGTCCTCAAGGGTCATAATCTCCGGATTACTGCCGAGCCACGTGCAAATTGGCATAGGGAGGCAAGAATAAGGGAAGTTAACACGTGGCTGAAAGAGTGGTGTGGGAAAGAGAGGTTCCTTTTCATGGGACACTGGCATCAGTTTTGGGACAGGGGGGACCTATACCGTTGGGATGGTCTCCACCTGAACCGAGCTGGGACCAGTGTTCTGGCGAAAAGAGTAAATAGGGTGGTCAATAGGACTTGAAACTAGAGATTGGGGGGGAAGGGAAAGTCAGGCAACCAAGACGTGAAGTAATCAGTGGGAATCGTAGCTGCTTAGGAATACAAAAAAGCACAAAAAGACAGAACTCAGGAGAGGTTACGATAGTCCCCATCCCACAAAATATGACAGTGTATGGAAAGGCCCAGTAAACCAAGGTCCACCACACTAAGAAAACAAAAAGGTACGGTCAATTGAGAATTAAAGGTGCTATATTTAAATGCGCGTAGTGTACGGAACAAGGTAGATGAGCTTGTGGCCCAGATTGTGACTGGCAGGTATGATGTGGTAGGCATCACAGAGACGTGGTTGCAGGGGGTTCAGGACTGGCATTTAAACATCCAGGGATTCACAACCTATCGAAAAGACAGAGAGGTGGGCAGAGGGGGCGGGGTTGCCTTGTTAATTAGGAATGAAATTAAATCAATAGCACTAAACGGCATGGGGCCAGATGATGTGGAGTCTGTGTGGGTAGAGTTGAGGAACCACAAAGGCAAAAAAAACATAATGGGAGTTATGTACAGGCCTCCTAACAGTGGTCAGGACCAGGGGCACAAAATGCACCACGAAATAGAAAAGGCATGTCAGAAAGGCAAGGTCACAGTGATCATGGGGGACTTCAATATGCAGGTGGACTGGGTAAATAATGCTGCCAGTGGACCCAAGGAAAGGGAATTCATTGAATATTTACAGGAGGGCTTTTTGGAACAGCTTGTGATGGAGCCCACGAGGGAACAGGCCATTCTGGACTTAGTGTTATGTAATGAGCCAGACTTGATTAAAGATCTTAAAGTAAGGGAGCACTTAGGAGGCAGTGATCATAATATGGTAGAATTCAATCTCCAATTTGAAAGAAAGAAGATAGAATCAGATGTAAAGGTGTTACAGTTAAATCAAGGTAACTACAGGGGCATGAGGGAGGAACTGATGAAAATCGACTGGAAGCAGAGCCTAGTGGGAAAGACAATAGAACAGCAATGGCAGGAGTTTCTGGGAGTAATTGAGGACACAGTACAGAGGTTCATCCCAAAGAAAAGAAAGGTTATCAGAGGGGGGATTAGGCAGCCATGGCTGACAAAGGAAGTTAGGGAATGCATCAAAGCAAAAGAGAAAGACTATAATGTGGCAAAGAGTAATGGGAAGTCAGAAGATTGGGAAGGCTACAAAAACAAACAGAGGATAACAAAGAGAGAAATAAGGAAAGAGAGGATCAAATATGAAGGTAGGCTAGCCAGTAACATTAGGAATGATAGTAAAAGTTTCTTTAAATACATTAAAAACAAACGGGAGGCAAAAGTAGACATTGGGCCGTTCCAAAATGACGCTGGTAATCTAGTGATGGGAGACAAGGAAATAGCTGAGGAACTAAATAAGTACTTTGCATCACTCTTCACAGTAGATGGCATGAGTAATATCCTAAACAATTCAGGAGAGTCAGGGGGCAGAATTGAATATGTTAGCCATCACAAAGGAGAAAGTGCTGGAGAAACTAAGAGGTCTAAAAATTGATAAATCTCCGGGCCCAGATGGGCTACATCCTAGAGTTCTAAAGGAGATAGCTGAAGAAATAGTGGAGGCGTTAGTTATGATCTTTCAAAAGTCACTGGAGTCAGGGAAAGTCCCAGAGGATTGGAAAATCGCTGTTGTAACCCCTCTGTTCAAGAAGGGAACAAGGAAAAAGATGGAAAATTATAGGCCAATTAGCCTAACCTCGGTTGTTGGCAAGATTCTAGAATCCATCGTTAAGGATGAGATTTCTAAATTCTTGGAAGTGCAGGGTCGGATTAGGACAAGTCAGCATGGATTTAGTAAGGGGAGGTCGTGCCTGACAAACCTGTTAGAGTTCTTTGAAGAGATAACAAATAGGTTAGACCAAGGAGAGCCAATGGATGTTATCTATCTTGACTTCCAAAAGGCCTTGGGTAAGGTGCCTCACGGGAGACTGCTGAGTGAAATAAGGGCCCATGGTATTCGAGGCAAGGTACTAACACGGATTGACGATTGGCTGTCAGGTAGAAGGCAGAGAGTTGGGATAAAAGGTTCTTTTTCGGAATGGCAACCGGTGACGAGTGGTGTCCCGCAGGGTTCAGTGTTGGGGCCACAGCTGTTCTCTTTATATATTAACGTTCTAGATGACAGGACTGGGGACATTCTGGCTAAGTTTGCTGATGATACAAAGATAGGTGGAGGGGCAGGTAGTATGGAGGAGGTGGGGAGGCTTCAGAAAGATTTAGACAGTTTAGGAGAGTGGTCCAAGAAATGGCTGATGAAATTCAACGTGGGCAAGTGCGAGGTCTTGCACTTTGTAAAAAGAATAGAGGCATGGACTATTTTCTAAACGGTGACAAAATTCATAATGCTGAAGTGCAAAGGGACTTGGGAGTTCTAGTCCAGGATTCTCTAAAGGTAAACTTGCAGGTTGAGTCCGTAATTAAGAAAACAAATGCAATGTTGTCATTCATCTCAAGGGGCTTGGAATATAAAAGCAGGGATGTACTTCTGAAGCTTTATAAAGCATTAGTTAGGCCCCATTTAGAATACTGTGAACAATTTTGGGCCCCACATCTCAGGAAGGACATACTGGCACTGGAGCGGGTCCAGCGGAGATTCACACGGATGATCCCAGGAATGGTAGGCCTAACATACGATGAATGTCTGAGGATCCTGGGATTATATTCATTAGAGTTTAGGAGGTTGAGGGGAGATCTAATAGAAACTTACAAGATAATGAATGGCTTAGATAGGTTGGATGTAGGGAAGTTGTTTCCATTAGCAGGGGAGACTAGGACCCGGGGGCACAGCCTTAGAATAAAAGGGAGTCACTTTAGAACAGAGATGAGGAGAAATTTCTTCAGCCAGAGAGTGATGGGTCTGTGGAATTCATTGCCACAGAGGGCGGTGGAGGCTGGGACGTTGAGTGTCTTTAAGACAGAATTTGATAAATTCTTGATTTCTCGAGGAATTAAGGGCTATGGAGAGAGAGCGGGTAAATGGAGTTGAAATCAGCCATGATTGAATGATGGAGTGGACTTGATGGGCCGAATGGCCTTACGTCCGCTCCTATGTCTTATCGTCTTATGGTCTTATCAACGGATCATCCCCAAGAGGAAAACGAGGAAGCCATCCAGGAATGAGAGCCGGCCGCCCAACATGTCGAGGAGAAGGTGCCAAGGAGACGTGGCATGAGGCCTCCCGTGTACCAGCAGCACCTGTTAGTCGAGGACCTGTCGGACCGGACATGCCGCCAAAGTGTCCGGCTGAGCATGGAGACAGTGCGATATATCTACAATGGCACACCTGGCACCGTGAGGATATGCGGAAAGACACCCGCTCCCTGGGGCGGCTCGGTGGCGCAGTGGTGAGCACATTCTCCCTGTGTTTGCGTGGGTTTCACCCCCACAACCCAAAGATGTGCAGGGTAGGTGGATTGGCCACGCTAAATTGCCCCTTAATTGGAAAAAAATAATTGGGTATTCTAAATTTATTTTTAAAAAGGTCACCCTGAACTTTTACGTGACAAGGAGACTTCCAGGCGCCGAGTGGGGACCTGTGCAGGATCCGACAGACCTCAGTGCACAGGTGCATCCTTGTCATCACGGAGGCCTAGACGGCTCCAGTGGTTAGCACTGCTGCCTACGGGACTGAGGACCCGGGTTCAATCCCGGCCCCAGGTCACTGTCCGCGTGGAGTTTGCACATTCTCCCCATGTCTGCATGGGTTTCACCCCCACAACCCAAAGATGTTCAGGGCAGGTGTATTGGCCACACTAAGTTGCCCTTTAATTGGAAAAAAATAATTGGGTACTCTAAATTTATTATTTTTAAATGCCCAGTTGGCTCAATAAATCAATTTCAATGTGGATCACCAGGCTGCCCGGGCAATGGGGTATGCCGCCATCAACGGAGTGCCCCAGCTCCTGGGGGTGATTGACGGGGTGCATGTCAGGCTGCTCTACACCAACCAAAAGGGGTTCCACTTGATGAACGTAAGACAGTGGTGTAGGGGTATTGGTGCTGGACTAGACATGCTCTGGGGACCTAGGTTCGAATCCCGCCATAGCAGATGATGAAATTTGAATTCAATAGAAATCTGAAATTAAAAGGTGACCACGCAACCATTGTTAGTTTTTCCAAACATTTTCTGTTTTTAATTGCAGATTTCTAATAATAATCTTCATTAGTGTCACAAGTAGGCTTACATTAACACTGCAATGAAGTTACTGTGAAAATCCCCTAGTTGCCACACCTGTTCGGGTACACAGACGGAGAATTCAGAATATCCAATTCACCTAACAGCACGTCCTTTGGTACTTGTTGGAGGAAACCGGAGCGCCCGGAGAAAACCCACAAGACATGGGGAGAACGGGCAGACTCCGCAGACAGCGACCCAAGCGGGAATCGAACTTGGGACCCTGGTGCTGTGAAGCAACAGTGCTAACAACTGTGCTACCATGCCGCCCATTTCCAGCATCCACAGGGTTTAATATGACTGTGACACTACTGGATTACCATCAAAGTCCCTCTGGCTTCCTTTAGGTGAGTCACAGTAGCACTGTGGCTAGCACAGTTGCTTCACAGCTCCAGGGTCCCAGATTCGATTCCCAACTTGGGTCATTGTCTGTGCAGTGTCTGCACGCTCTCCCCATGTCTGCTCCGGTTTCTTCTGGGTGCCCCGGTTTCCTCCCACAGTCCAAAGATATGCAGGTTAGATGGTTTGACTATGCTAAGTTGCCCCAGAGTGTCTAAAAGGTTAGGTGGGGTTACTGGGTTACAGGGATAGGGTGGAGATGTGGGCTTAAGTGGGGTGCTCTTTCCAAGTGGCGGTGCAGCATCTATGAAATCTGTCATAAATGATCCTAAATCCACAGCCATGTTATCGATTCTTTTTTTTAAATCCTTTGTTTGAAAGGCTCTTTATTGAAGTGGGCGTGTTGCCTGACACGAGAGGAACTGTAAAAAGACAATTTAAGAGAGTGAGGCTATACACTGTAATTGTTATGATCTCTCACATTGGTTAAAAATAACCCAATTAAAAAAACGGATAACAGAAGCCCCAACTGCTTATGTATTGGCTGGAGTGCCTCATGTTTGACAAGATATGCAATATAATTCTTCTCCCATGCCAGTGAAAATATTAAGCACTTCCATATTAGAACAGCCATAAGAATGACTTCACAGTTGGCTCAACCCTCACTTGCTAAAGTATACCTTCCAGCACTAATGTGCTATCGGTTGATGCCTTATGCAATTTACTCATACTGCAAGTGCCTTTCCATTTGACAACTGTAGCTAAATGATGAACAATTTTAAAGAGCCAGTTTCCCTGGAAATTAGGGTATTCCCCTTTAAACCCATTTAACTTTGGAGGGTCTCTTGCAATTGCCAGAGCAGTTTAGTCTGATTCCAAAAATGAATGACAAGCATTTCATGAGCCATGAGGAGGTGATTTCCTACCTTCTCATCTGGTCTGAACTTGAAGTTAAATACCAGAGGTGAAAGAACAGCATGTTAATGCGATCTGGTCGCCAGAGTCTAGATCTTAAAATCAAAACTGAGTGTTCCACCACAACCGATGCCCATTTGAAAGAGACATTCAACTAGTCCATTTTGGCCAGGTTGGATCACAAATCCCAGAGAACGGAGGATAATATCCTCACCAGAGAAGGAAGAGATTTTCAATCAATCAGCCTGACCAGCATTTGAAGACATTTCGTTAAAGCATGATATTTTAGCAGAACCTGATCTACCACTGGTCCCAGCAGTGCCAGGATGCCACTATCATTCTAACACAACCAAATGATTGGAATCCTGCCCATGGTGAGAGCACAGCACTTCAGTATGACCAGTCTACCTGGTACAGTAGCCAGGACGCATGGGTTAGCCCACCGTTTTCTCAAACTTATATTTTTCCTCCATCAAAATATATTAACTGGTCATTACCTCCAGCACTGAGGGTGGGAGTAGGTATCATTTTGTCCCGGTTGGTTTGCTGCTCTGTAAACCATAAATATTCAACCATAAATATCCACCTTAAGCATTCACTCCCTGCACCACTGACACACAGTGGCAGCAGTGTGTACTACGTACAACATGCTCTTTATGCTCCTTCGACAACACCTTATGTTATCAATTCTTAACTGCAAGCTCCGGAAAGTCACTCAGTTGTATTCAAGGAGGTGGATAGTAATCACAACTGCACATTGTAGAATATAAAGATTTGACTTGTCTGAAACAGGAGATATGTATCCTCTAATCTCTATTCTATGGTTAATTCATCTAAGTGCGTGGGCCCTTTAAATCTCATTGCAAGGTTGTGCACTTAAGGTAACTTAAAGGAGGCTGACTTTTGCTCGGCCTGTGTGGAGACTTTCAGATTCAGAAGCAGCGTGCCTTAATGACTATCGTCCAGTGGTTCTGACATCCATCATTATGAAGTGTTTCGAAAGGTTAATCATGGCACGAATCAACTCCAGCCTCCCGGATTGCCTTGATCCACTACAGTTCGCCTACCGCTGCAACAGGTCCACAGCAGACGGCATCTCCCTGGCCTGCACTCAACACTGGAACGCCTAGATAACAAAGACACCTATGTCAGACTGCAGCTCAGCCTTAACACTATTAATCCTATGAAACTCATCTCCAAACTCCGTGGCCTGGGCCTCGGCTCCTCCCTCTGCGACTGGATCCTGAACTTCCTAATCGACAGACCACAATCAGTAAGGATAGGCAACAACACCTCCTCCACGATCATCCTCAACACCGGTGCCCCACAAGGCTATGTCCTCAGCCCCCTCCTATACGCCTTATACACCTATGACTGTGTGGCTAAATTCCCCTCCAACTCGATTTTCAAATTTGCTGATGACACCATGGTACTGGGTCGGATTTCAAACAATGACGAGACAGAATACAGGAATGAGGTAGAGAATCTGGTAAACTGGTGCAACGACAATAATCTCTCCCCCAATGTCAACAAAATGAAGGAGATGGTTGTTATATTACCTTACGTAATATATACATTACTCTCTTGAACAAGCCGAGTTGTTGAAATGAGCAATCGTCTTCTTTTAAGTATAAACTAATTTATTGAGTAATATAAATAAATATTGTGAGTTCTTTTAATTTATACTCAACCAGTAAATAAAGAAACAATTGTAGAGATAACTAACTAAATTATAGAATACAATCCTTTGATAACAAATAACTTCTCTCTCTCGTTTTAGTTTGTCTGTTCTCTCTGCACTCCTGATACACACTGCTATCAGAAAGAGCACGAAAACCATAAATATAGGTTCTGATAGTGAGACCTCTAGTGTTCAATTGCCTGTACTAGCATTACATACATTGATAATGTATATTGATAGACAGTGATCACTACAATTGTCATTGACTTCATAAAACGAAGAGGAGAACATGCCCCTGTCTACATCAATGGGAACAAAGTAGAAAGGGTCGAGACCTTCAAGTTTTTAGGTGTCCAGATTACCAACAACCTGTTCTGTGCCCCCCATGCCGACACTATAGTTAAGAAAGCCCACCAACGACTCTACTTTCTCAGAAGACTAAGGAAATTTGGCATGTCAGCTACAACTCTCACCAGCATTTTGGGGGGAAAATATTTTATTGAAGCATTTGTAATTTTCACAGTTTAAAACATCAACATTTCTTAAACAACCGCGTGTGCCGGCACACACAAAACACCGAAACGAACAAAAAACAGAAAACAACGTCCCCTAGTACCCCCACCCTATTCCTTAATTACCCATTGTTATGGGCCAGGGTTTAGAGAACCCCAAAGTGTATCATGGAGTTCACCTGACCCACAACTTTTAATATATTGTGGCATGGGGAGCACACGGCCCACTCTGAAGTTGTGGTACAGCAGAAATGGAAAAGTATTTTTTAAAGCAAAACAATGTTTATTCTATGAACTCAAGTTAATCTTTTTAAAACATACAGTGAACATCTTAGCAACTATCAATTCATGTACAACCCCCAAAGAATACAACACTAAGTAATCCTTAATAAATTCCCAAACAACATTCAGAAGACAAATGAAACACCTTTTAACAGAAGCACCTCAGGTTTAAATTCACTATTGAGAAAATGTATAATTCTGAATTCACCAAATGATCAAGAAGTAGTCTTTTCATGGCAGAGAGAGCAACAGTACACCTGCTTTGTCTAGCTTCAGCTCCAACACTGAAACCAAAAAACCCACAGACACACCCAAGCTTTCTCAAAATGAACCTAAAAAGCAGAGCCAGAACTCAGCTCCACCCACACTCTGACATCACTGCAGTAACATGAGCAGCCAAACATTCCTTAAAGTGACATTCTCATGACACCGTATACTAAGTTCCCTACTACGTTGTCCTTATCTAACATTGCCAATGCTCCTGTTTTCCTCACCCCCTGCATTTCTCCTCCCCCCTCCTCCCCCCCTTACTACTGACGTTCAATTTTCCTTGAAGAAATCGAACGGTTGCCATCTCCGGGCGAACCCCTGAATTGATCTTCTCAAGGCGAACTTGATTTTTTTCCATACTGACAAACCCTGCCATATCACTGACCCACATTCCTGCCTTCGGGAGCTCCGAGTCCCTCCATCCCAGCAAAACCCGTCTCCGGGCCACCGGGTAGGAGAAAGCCAGGATATTGGCCTCCTTCCCTCCCTTGGCCCCGTGTTCCTCATGTTCATGAACCCTGCTGACCTGAGGCAGATATGCGAGTGCCAGGCTGTGTACTCTGCCACGTCTGCTGCCAGGATCAACTGGGCCAAGTGTTCTGGACTCTGGGCAGTTGGAGCTCAGGCCTTTCACCTGGAGCAGGACCAGTATTCTCTACTTGGGAGCCCATCTTGTGGGCTATCAGGGACGCAAAGGCCAGAATATCAGCCTCTTTCGCCTCCTGCACTCCCGGCTCTTCCGCTACCCCAAATATCGCTAACCCCCAGCCTGGCTTGACCCGGACCTTCACCACCTTTGAAATCACCCTTGCCACGCCCCTCCAGTACTCATCCAATGCCGGACATGACCAGAACATGTGTGTGTGGTTCGCCGGGCTTCCCTTCCGAAGAACCTGCTCAGTCTTGCTCCCGTCATATGTGCTCTGTGTAGAACCTTAAATTGAATCAGGCTAAGCCTGGCACACTAAGACAAGGAATTTACCCTGCTTAGGGCATCAGCCCACAGCCTCTCCTCAATCTCCTCTCCCAGCTCTTCTTCCCATTTTCCCTTCAGCTCCTCTATCATCGCTTCCCCCTCGTCTCTCATCTCCTGATATATTTCGGACACTTTGCCCTCCCCGACCCATACCCCGGAAATCACTCTATCTTGGATCCCCTGTGTCGGGAGCAGTGGAAATTCCCTTACCTGTTGCCTCGTAAATGCCCTCACTTGCATATATCTGAAGATATTCCCCGGGGGCAACTCATATTTTTCCTCCAGCGCTCCCAGACTTGCAAACGTCCCATCTATAAACAGGTCCCTCAGTTTCCTAATTCCTACTCGTTGCCAACTCTGGAACCCCCCGTCCATCCTTCCTGGGACAAACCTGTGGTTATTCCTAATCGGGGACCACACCGAGGCACCCGTCACCCCCCTGTGTCGCCTCCACTGCCCCCAGATCCTCAAGGTTGCCACCACCACTGGGTTTGTGGTGTACCTTTTCGGGGAGAACGGCAGCGGCGCCGTCACCAGCGCCTTTAGGCTCGTTCCTTTACAGGACGCCATCTCCAGCCTCTTCCACGCCGCCCCCTCTCCCTCCCTCATCCACTTACAAACCATCGCCACATTGGCGGCCCAGTAGTAGTCGTTCAGGCTCGGCAGCGCCAGTCCCCCTCTATCCCCACTGCGCTGCAGGAACCCCCTCCTTACCCTCGGGGTCTGCCCACACAAAGCTCATAATGCTACTGTCTATTTTTTTGAAAAAGGCCTTTGTGATCAGAATGGGGAGACACTGAAACACAAAAAGAAACCTCGGGAGGACCATCATTTTTACCGCCTGCACTCTGCCCGCTAATGAGAGTGGCAACATCTCCCACCTCTTGAAGTCCTCCTCCATCTGCTCCACCAGTCGCGTCAGATTAAGTCTGTGTAGAGTTCCCCAGTTCCTGGCTACCTGGATCCCCAGATATCGAAAGCTCCTTTCCACTCTCCTTAACGGCAGAGCGTCTATTCCTCTTCCCTGGTTCCCGGGGTGTATTACAAAAAGCTCGCTCTTCCCCATATTTAGCCTGTATCCCGAGAAATCTCCAAACTCCCTCAGTATCTGCATAACCTCTGGCATCCCCTCTACAGGGTCCGCAACATATAGCAGTAAGTCATCAGCGTAGAGTGACACTCGATGCTCCTCTCCCCCTCTAACCACCCCCCTCCATTTCTTAGAGTCCCTCAACGCTATGGCCAGTGGTTCAATTGCCAACGCGAACAGTAATGGGGACAGGGGACACCCCTGTCTTGTTCCCCTGTGTAGCCGAAGATACCCCGATCTTTGCCGGTTTGTGACTACACTTGCCACTGGGGCCCCATATAGGAGTCTGACCCATCTAACAAACCCCTCCCCGAACCCAAACCTCCTCAGCACCTCCCACAAATAGTCCCACTCCACCCTATTGAATGCCTTCTCCGCATCCATCGCCGCCACTATCTCTGCCTCCCCCTCTGCTGGGGGCGTCATCATCACCCCCAGCAGCCGTCGAACGTTAACATTCAGTTGTCTCCCCTTTACAAACCCTGTCTGGTCTTCATGCACCACCCCCGGACGCAATCCTCTATCCTTGTCGCCAGCACTTTTGCCAGCAGTTTGGAGTCTACATTTAGGAGTGAGATAGGCCTGTATGACCCGCATTGCAGCGGGTCTTTATCCCGCTTCAGAATTAGTGATATCGTCGCCTCCGACATTGTCGGGGGTAGTATCCCCCCTTCCCTGGTCTCGTTAAAGGTTCTCGCCAGCAGCGGGGCCAACAGGTCCACATATTTCCTGTAGAATTCCACTGGAAACCCGTCTGGTCCCGGGGCCTTCCCTGCCTGCATGTTCCCCAGTCCCTTAGTCACCTCGTCCACCTCGATCGGCGCCCCCAGACCTGCCACCTCCTGCTCCTCCACCCTCGGGAACCTTAGTTGGTCCAGAAAATGTAGCATTCCCTCTTTTCCCCCCGGGGGTTGGGACTTATATAGCCTCTCATAAAAGGTCTTAAACACCTCATTTACCTTCCCTGCTCTCTGCTCCCTAGTTCCCGTTTCATCCCTAACTCCCCCAATCTCTCTCGCCGCTATCCTCTTACGAAGTTGATGGGCCAGCAGCCGTCTCGCCTTTCCCCATACTCGTATCGCATCCCCTGTGCCTTCCTCCACTGTGCCTCTGCCTTTCCTGTGGTCAGCAGGTCAAACTCTATCTGAAGTCTTTGCCTTTCTCTATATAGTCCTTCATCTGGGGCCACCACATATCTTTTATCCACCCTCAAAATCTCCCCCACTAATCTCTCCCTTTCTTTGCCCTCTTGTTTCTCGTTGTGGGCTCTAATGGAGATCAGCTCTCCTCTAACCACCGCCTTCAGCGCTTCCCATACTACCCCCACCTGAACCTCACCATCGTCATTGACCTCCAGGTATCTCTCAATACACCCCCGCACCCTTCCACAGACCCCCTCATCCGCCAATAGTCCCACATCCAGTCGCCAGAGTGGGCGCTGCTCCCTCTCCTCTCCTAGTTCCAGATCCACCCAGTGCGGGGCGTGGTCTGAAACGGCTATGGCCGAGTACTCCATTCCTGCCACCTTCGAGATCAGTGCCCTACTCATAACAAAGAAGTCTATTCGGGAATATACCTTGTGGACGTGGGAGAAAAAGGAAAACTCTTTGGCCAACGGCCTAGCAAACCTCCACGGATCCACTCCGCCCATTTGTTCCATAAATCCCCTAAGCACCTTGGCCGCTGCCGGCCTTCTCCCGGTCCTGGATCTAGACCGGTCTAGCCCTGGATCCAGCACAGTGTTGAAGTCCCCCCCCATTACCAAGCTTCCCACCTCCAGGTCCGGGATACGTCCCAGCATCCGCTTCATGAATCCCGCGTCATCCAAGTTCGGGGCATATACATTTACCAGCACAACCGCCTCTCCCTGCAATCTACCACTCACCATCACATATCTGCCCCCGTTATCCACCACTATATTCTTAGCCTCGAACGACACCCGTTTCCCCACCAGTATCGCCACCCCCCTGTTTTACGCGTCCAACCCTGAGTGAAATACCTGTGCCACCCATCCTTTTCTTAACCTAACCTGATCCGCCACCTTCAGATGCTCTCCTGGAGCATTACTACATCTGCCTTCAGTCTCTTTAAGTGCGCGAACACCCGGGCCGCCTCTCACATTCCACGTGATCAGCCGGATTGGGGGGCCGCCCCCCCCCCCCCCCCCCCCCCCCCCCCGCCCACCGACTAGCCATCCCCTTTTCTGGGCCAGCCCCCCGTCCAGGTCCCACGCACCCACCTGTCCCCCAGGCGGCGCCTTCCCGTCCCGGCCACCTCTTCCCTCTTCTCTTGCCAGCTCCCCCTTGCACTCAGCAGCAGCAACCCAGTTAGTACCCGCCCCCGCTAGATCCCCCTCTAGCATAGTTACTCCCCCCATAATGCTTCCGAAAGTCAGCTAACTCTAGCTGACCCCGGCTTCCCCCGTTCTCTCTTTGACCTCCCTGTGTGTGGGGCTCTCTTCCTTCCTGCGCCTATCTTCCCGCCATCATCTCCATAGCGCGGGAAAACCCCATGCTTTCCTATCGGCCCCGCCCCCTATGGCGCAGCTCCCTCATTCCCCCTCCCCCTCTCTGTCCCTTTTTCCCACCGGCGCCCACATTTCTTCGTGTCCCCCCATCAAGGGGAGAGAAATTCCGCCTCCAACGTTACTATATAATAAACCTCCCCTTTCCCACTTTATATTTCTGTACCACCACCTCGTTGCTTCCCCCCCAACATCAAACTCTCAGTTCTAGTCCAGTTTCTCTTCGTGAATGAAGGTCCATGCCTCATCCGCCGTTTCAAAGTAGTAGTGCTTGCCCTGATGCATGACCCACAATCACGCCTGCTGCAACATTCCAAATTTTATTTTCTTCCTGTGAAGCACCGCCTTGGCCCGATTAAAGCTCGCCCTCCTTCTCGCCACCTCCGCACTCCAGTCCTGATACACTCGTATCACCACATTCTCTCACCTGCTACTCCGTACCTTCTTGTCCCAGCTCAGGACCGCCTCTCTGTCCATGAAGCGGTGAAATCTCACCACTATCGCCCTTGGTATTTCACCCGCCTTTGGTCTTCTCACAAGGACCCAGTATGCTCCTTCCACCTCCAGGGGGCCCGTTGGGGCCTCAGCTCCCATTAGCGTACGGAGCATCGTGCTCACATAAGCCCCAACATCAGCTCCCTCTGTTCCTTCGGGGAGACCTAGAATCCATAGGTTCTTCCTCCTCGAGCTGTTCTCCAGTGCTTCCAGCCTTTCGATGCACCTCTTGTGTAGCGCCTCATGCGTCTCCGTTTTTACCACCAGGCCCTGTATCTCATCCTCATTTTCGGCTGCCTTTGCCTTCACTCCACGGAGATCTATCGCCTGGACCTTTTGTGTTTCCTTCAGTCCCTCGATTGCCAATAACATCGGCGCCAGCACCTCCTTCTTTAGTTCCTCCACACATCGTCGGAGGAATTCCTGCTGGTCCGGGCCCCATGTCGCCTGGGCTCCATCCGCCGCCATCTTGCTTCTCCCTTCTCTTCTCCGCCGCTGCTCCAAAGGATCCTTCGCAATCTGGCCACTACCGCTGGTCCTTTCCATACACACACGGTGGGGGGACCTTCCTTCGTCACCCCACACTGGGTTTGGTCTGAAAAAATTTCCGTTGGGGCTTCCGAAAAGAGCCCAAAAGTCCGTTAGAACGGGAGCTGCTGAAATGTGCAGCTTAGCAGTGCATCGCCGCAACCGGAAGTCTCACATGTAACAATTATTAAAGACTATTTAGAAGTTCCGGGTGCGGCGATGACCAGCTGAGTCGCACGTTTCGGCAGCTCCCTGTGAAACGGACTTTTGGGCTCTTGATAGGAGCCCCAACGGCAATTTTGACGGCTAAAAACACTGTGCGGTAAACCAGAAGGGAATCCCCCCGGATACGGATGGAAAAAGGAGGAGAGAGTGGCCGGATTGCAGTGGATCCTTTAGAACAGCGGCAAGGAAGGCAAGCAAAAACCAAGATGGCGTCGGAAGGTGGCAGTTTAACATGGGGCCCTGAACAACAAGAGTTCTTGAAATGCTGTGTGGAAGAGATCAAAAAGGAAATGAAGAAAGAGCTGTTGGCCCCGATACTACAGGCGATCGAAGGGCTAAAGGAGGAACAAAAGACCCAGGAGCGGGAGCTTCGGGTCGTGAAGACAAAGGCAGCCGAGAATGAGGACGATATACAGGGCCTGGTGGTGAAGACGGAGACGCAGGAGGCACATCAGAAACGATGTGTGGAAAGGTTGGAGGCACTGGAAAACAACGCAAGGAGGAACAACCTGAGGATTCTTGGTCTTCCTGAAGGTGTGGAGGGAGCGGACGTCGGGGCATATGTGAGCACGATGCTGCACTCGTTAATGGGAGCGGAGGCCCCGGCGGGTCCGTTGGAGGTGGAGGGAGCATACCGAGTGATGGCGCGAGGACCGAGAGCAGGAGAAATTCCCAGAACCATAGTGGTGAGATTCCTCCATTTTAAGGATAGAGAAATGGTCCTTAGATGGGCGAAGAAAACTCGGAGCAGTAAATGGGAGAACGCGGTGATCCGCGTTTATCAAGACTGGAGTGCGGAGGTGGCGAGAAGGAGGGCGAGCTTTAATCGGGCCAAGGCGGTGCTTCATAAAAAGAAGATAAAATTTGGAATGCTGCAACCGGCAAGACTGTGGGTCACATATCGAGGGAGGCACCACTACTTTGAGACGGCGGATGAAGCGTGGACTTTTATTGTGGAAGAAAAACTGGAATGAGCGGGTTATTAAAAAGAACGTTCAAACAAAGTGGTGGGGCGAATGTGGGGGGCAAAGAGGGGTTTTATGTACTAATCCTGCGATGTGGTATCTTTTCTCTCTCCCACAGGTGGTGATGGGGGGAGGAGGGGAGGTGGAGGAGATGGGGCGTTGGCCATTGGGGGCGGGGCCAAGGGAGAAGAAGTGCGGCTTGGTTCCCGCACTATGATAATCATGGCGGGAATAGAGAAGCAGGAAGGAGGGGGCGTCGCACGGTGCGAGCCGAGGTCACGGGGGGAAGCCGAGGTCAGCCAGAGTTTGCTGACTTCTGGGAGCAACATGGGGGGAGTAATTACGCTAGCGGGGGATCTAGCGGGGGGGGGGGGAGGGGGGAATTACTGGGTTGCTGCTGCTGGGGAGAGGAGGGAGCTGGTATGGGAGAGGATGGGCAGGGGTGCACCGCCTGGGGGAGATACAGCTGCGTGGGAACCGGGTGAGGAGCTGGAAAAAGGTGATGGCTAATCGACAAGGGGGGGGGGGGGGGGGGGGGGGGGTAGGAAGCCCCCCAACTCGGCTGATCACGTGGAACGTGAGAGGGCTGAACGGGCCGATAAAGAGGGCACGGGTACTCGCACACCTTAAGAAACTTAAGGCAGATGTGGTTATGTTACAGGAAACGCACCTGAAACTGATAGACCAGGTTAGGCTACGCAAAGGATGGGTGGGGCAGGTGTTCCATTCGGGGCTAGATGTGAAAAACAGGGGGGTGGCTATATTAGTGGGGAAGCGGGTAATGTTCGAGGCAAAGACTATAGTGGCGGATAACGGGGGCAGATACGTGATGGTGAGTGGCAAACTACAGGGGGAGACGGTGGTTTTGGTAAACGTATATGCCCCGAACTGGGATGATGCCAATTTTATGAGGCGGATGCTAGGACGCATTCCGGACCTAGAGATGGGAAAGCTGATAATGGGGGGAGATTTTAATACGGTGTTGGAACCAGGGCTGGATAGGTCGAAGTCCAGGACTGGAAGGAGGCCGGCAGCAGCCAAGGTACTTAAAGATTTTATGGAGCAGATGGGAGGTGTAGACCCGTGGAGATTTAGCAGACCTAGGAGTAAGGAGTTCTCGTTTTTCTCCTATGTCCATAAAGTCTACTCACGAATAGACTTTTTTGTGCTGGGTAGGGCATTGATCCCGAAGGTGAGGGGAACGGAGTATACGGCTATAGCCATTTCGGATCACGCTCCACACTGGGTGGACTTGGAGATAGGGGAGGAAACAGGAGGGCGCCCACGCTGGAGAATGGACATGGGACTAATGGCAGGTGAGGGGGGGTGTCTAAGGGTGAGGGGGTGCATTGAAAAGTACTTGGAACTCAATGATAATGGGGAGGTCCAGGTGGGAGTGGTCTGGGAGGCGTTGAAGGCGGTGGTTAGAGGGGAGCTGATATCAATAAGGGCACATAAAGGGAAGCAGGAGAGTAAGGAACGGGAGCGGTTGCTGCAAGAACTTTTGAGGGTGGACAGACAATATGCGGAAGCACCGGAGGAGGGACTGTACAGGGAAAGGCAAAGGCTACATGTAGAATTTGACTTGCTGACTACAGGCACTGCAGAGGCACAATGGAGGAAGGCACAGGGTGTACAGTACGAATATGGGGAGAAGGCGAGCAGGTTGCTGGCACACCAATTGAGGAAAAGGGGAGCAGCGAGGGAAATAGGGGGAGTGAGGGATGAGGAAGGAGAGATGGAGCGGGGAGCGGAGAGAGTGAATGGAGTGTTCAAGACATTTTATAAAAAATTATATGAAGCTCAACCCCCGGATGGGAGGGAGAGAATGATGGGCTTCTTGGATCGGCTGGAATTTCCCAAGGTGGAAGAGCAGGAAAGGGTGGGACTGGGAGCACAGATAGAGGTAGAAGAAGTGGTGAAAGGAATTAGGAGCATGCAGGCGGGAAAGGCCCCGGGACCGGATGGATTCCCAGTCGAATTCTATAGAAAATATGTGGACTTGCTCGCCCCGGTACTGACGAGGACCTTTAATGAGGCAAAGGAAAGGGGACAACTGCCCCCGACTATGTCTGAAGCAACGATATCGCTTCTCTTAAAGAAGGAAAAGGACCCGCTACAATGCGGGTCCCATAGACCTATTTCCCTCCTAAATGTAGATGCCAAGGTCCTGGCCAAGGTAATGGCAATGAGAATAGAGGAATGTGTCCCGGGGGTGGTCCACGAGGACCAAACTGGGTTTGTGAAGGGGAGACAGCTGAACACGAATATACGGAGGTTGTTAGGGGTAATGATGATGGCCCCACCAGAGGGAGAAACGGAGATAGTAGTGGCGATGGATGCCGAGAAAGCATTTGATAGAGTGGAGTGGGATTATTTGTGGGAGGTGTTGAGGAGATTTGGTTTTGGAGAGCGGTATGTTAGATGGGTGCAGCTGTTGTATAGGGCCCCAGTGGCGAGCGTGGTCACGAATGGACGGGGATCTGCATATTTTCGGCTCCATAGAGGGACAAGGCAGGGATGCCCTCTGTCCCCATTATTGTTTGCACTGGCGATTGAGCCCCTGGCGATAGCGTTGAGGGGTTCCAAGAAGTGGAGGGGAGTACTTAGGGGAGGAGAAGAGCACCGGGTATCTTTGTATGCGGACGATTTGCTACTATACGTGGCGGACCCGGCGGAGGGGATGCCAGAAATAATGCGGATACTTGGGGAGTTTGGGGAGTTTTCAGGGTATAAATTGAACATGGGGAAAAGTGAGTTGTTTGTGGTGCATCCAGGGGAGCAGAGTAGAGAAATAGAGGACCTACCGTTGAGGAAGGTAACAAGGGACTTTCGTTACCTGGGGATCCAGATAGCTAAGAATTGGGGCACATTGCATAGGTTAAATTTAACGCGGTTGGTGGAACAGATGGAGGAGGATTTCAAGAGATGGGATATGGTATCCCTGTCAATGGCAGGGAGGGTGCAGGCGGTTAAGATGGTGGTCCTCCCGAGATTCCTCTTTGTGTTTCAGTGCCTCCCAGTGGTGATCACGAAGGCTTTTTTTAAAAGGATTGAAAAGAGCATCATGGGTTTTGTGTGGGCCGGGAAGACCCCGAGAGTGAGGAAGGGATTCTTACAGCGTAGCAGGGATAGGGGGGGGCTGGCACTACCGAGCCTAAGTGAGTATTATTGGGCCGCTAATATTTCAATGGTGAGTAAGTGGATGGGAGAGGAGGAGGGAGCGGCGTGGAAGAGATTAGAGAGGGCGTCCTGTAGGGGGACTAGCCTACAGGCTATGGTGACAGCCCCATTGCCGTTCTCACCGAGGAACTACACCACAAGCCCGGTGGTGGTGGCTACACTGAAGATTTGGGGACAGTGGAGACGGCATAGGGGAAAGACTGGAGCCTTGGGGGGGTCCCCGATAAGAAACAACCATAGGTTTGTCCCGGGGGGAATGGATGGGGGATATGGAATGTGGCAAAGAGCAGGAATAACGCAAGTGAAAGATCTGTTTGTGGATGGGAAGTTCGCGAGTCTGGGAGCGCTGACCGAGAAATATGGGTTGCCCCAAGGGAATGCATTCAGGTATATGCAACTGAGGGCTTTTGCGAGGCAACAGGTGAGGGAATTCCCGCAGCTCCCGATACAAGAGGTGCAGGACAGAGTGATCTCAAAGACATGGGTGGGGGATGGTAAGGTGTCAGATATATATAGGGAAATGAGGGACGAAGGGGAGACTATGGTAGATGAACTAAAAGGGAAATGGGAAGAAGAGCTGGGGGAGGAGATCGAGGAGGGGCTGTGGGCAGATGCCCTAAGCAGGGTAAACTCGTCGTCCTCGTGTGCCAGGCTAAGCCTGATTCAGTTTAAGGTATTACACAGGGCACATATGACTGGAGCACGGCTCAGTAAATTTTTTGGGGTGGAGGATAGGTGTGCGAGGTGCTCGAGAAGCCCAGCGAATCATACCCATATGTTTTGGTCATGCCCGGCACTACAGGGGTTTTGGATGGGGGTGACAAAGGTGGTTTCAAAAGTAGTAGGAGTCCGGGTCGAACCAAGCTGGGGGTTGGCTATATTTGGGGTTGCACAAGAGCCGGGAGTGCAGGAGGCGAGAGAGGCCGATGTTTTGGCCTTTGCGTCCCTAGTAGCCCGGCGCAGGATATTGCTAATGTGGAAAGAAGCCAAGCCCCCGGGGGTGGAGACCTGGATAAATGACATGGCGGGGTTTATAAAGCTAGAGCGGATTATGTTCGTCCTAAGGGGGTCGGCTCAAGGGTTCACCAGGCGGTGGCAACCGTTCGTCGAATACCTCGCAGAAAGATAGACGGAATGGGAAAAAGAAGGCAGCAGCAGCAGCCCAGGATCGGGGGAGGGGGGGGGGGGGGTGGGGGGGGGGGGGGCGGAGGAGGAACCAGAAGGACTCTCAGGGTTGTTAATATATACTGTATAGTATGTATAGGTCGTTGCTACAGATAATTATATATTGGACTGTTAAATTATATTTTTGGAGAGTGTTACTTGTGACAAGGCAGTTGCCAATTAGGGCTAGTTTTCATTTTTGTTATTTATTATTTATTCATTTTTTTTTTTGTTTATAAAACAGGTCATTGTTATTTGTGTTGTTATAATATTGTGTAAAGGATGCACAATGTACTGTGTTGGTTGACCAAAAATTTTCAATAAAATATTTAATTAAAAAAATTAAAGACTATTTATTCAAGTAAAGAAAAGACAAATAAACACAAATAGGAATACTGCTCTCTCATGCAAATAAGATGTATGGATTACTAAACAATTTATATAGAACATACCCCTTGTTATAAAATATGTCCACGTTACCTGAACTCTAAGACTTCCCTTGCTCCTCAAACAACATCCAAATTGAATAACTAGCTATAGTTACCACACAATACAGGGATTATACTAAAATCTGGGAACCGTCTTTTTCCTGGTTCAGCGAAGATATTTTAAAACTGTTATTACAAAGGTTTTCTGCACTGACTAAACTCGATGACTGAGAAGCTTGTTTGTTTTAAACTTGGCTTTCAGGATTGTTGGCTGGAAACTGGCCTGTCCACTTTCTGAGACTGCTGGATGATAACTGCCTTTCTTGTTTCTCAAGTTCTGGTCAATTATACCTTTGTTGTTCTTTGCTTATGCCTTTTGTCTATTCGGCTGTCTGCCTCCTTGACTACACATTAATATATATATACCGTACAGACCTTCCCAATCATCTATAAGCCGTTTCTCTTCCATAAACCATTCACCCTTGATTATTATCTAAACTGCCGCTCTAAACTCGTTACCGGGAGAAACGCATGCCAACTGAGGTCCTTTGAAAACTATCTACTGCTGTCTCCAGGCAGATTCATGACAATTATTGTTGTATTTATTTTCTTCCCACCCCACCCCCCTTCAGTCCCTTAGCAGTGGTAAAGGGACAGACATCGAGTCGGACAACCCCCTCGGTTTCCCGCTGCTTGGTCCTATTGATGTCGAGTTTGGCCAGGAGCAGGTTCACGAGGAGGTCCTCCGTCCCTGCCCCTCTCTGAACCAATTGCCTGTAGAACATGAGCGTGGGGGCTGAAGTGCAAACAAAATTGTAACAAAAGGTTTTCTAAATAACTAAAAAGGGAGTGCAGTCTAAAGCAATGTATATACACGGTGACCCAGGAGTTAACACTGCTGCCTCACAGTGCTAGCGACCCGGGTTCAATTCCAACCTCGGGTGACTGTCTGTGCGGTCATTCTCCCTGTGTCTGCGTGGCTTTCCTGCGGGTGCTCTAGTTTTCTCCCACAAGTCCAAAGATGTGTAGTATAGGTGGATTTGCCCTGCTAAATTCCCCCAAGTGTCAAAAGGTTAGATGGGATTACAGGGATAGGGTGGCTGAGTGGCCCTAAGTCGGGTGCTCTTTCGAGGGTTGGTGCAGACTTGATGGGCCGAATAGCCTCCTTCTGCACTGTAGGAATTCTATGATTCTAGGGACCTCCACTGCCAGATGGCAACATGGCATGCTCGAATGATAGGTGAGGGCAATGAAGTGAAGGGTTTGCAGCAGCAGCCCATACAGGAAAGGGCACAGAGGGCATTTCTGCGAGGCGGCTAGGATTTTTGGGCTCCTGCTCCCGAGGGTGGCGGTTTCTGGACTTGCAGCTAATGTGAAATTCCATCCGAGCAGGGGTATGCTCAGATGGGAGTCCACTGCACACCTGCACTTCCTCAATACCATTGGGTCTGATCGTGACTGTTTTGAGATCATGGATGGCATTTGCCACAAGCTGGACCCCTGCTGCCACATGATGCGCCAACTCTTGGGCTGTTATCGAACCCACTCCTCCACGACCCAGCATGTCCCGATCCTGGTCACCTCGGCAGTCACCTGAAATGGTATTGTTGCAGGTGCAGATTCCGGAGCAGCAGTTCCCTGGCAACAGCAGTTATTCCAGACAGGGGAGAGTTGCAACGCGAGGCAACCATCTTCCAAACTATGAGTAGGTCCTGGTGAAAGATGGGCAGCACCTGCAAGGAGATGTGAAAACCCATCAGGTCAATGAACAGGAGCTGCACGTAATAGTTCAGGCTGTGCACCTGGTGGAAAAGTACATTGCCAGGACACCATTTAGGAGGGGGATCGACATAGAGGTATCACTGCAGAGTCTGAAGGCAAGGGCCGTCATATAGGTGCGAAGGCACACCAGACCCTGACTGCACTCCCTAAGCGGGGGATTCAGAACCGAAGCAGCAACCCTGTGCAGACTTTTGTCCCAGGGGAACTGTCTGAACATTCACTGGATTTTTGTCACAAAATCAGGGGAATGAGTCAAAGTGACCAGCTGGCACCACAACATGGAAGCACTCAGCTGGTTTACAACCTAAACTTGACTCCTGTAAGACAACACTCGGAGCAGTCCTGTCCAGCAGTTCAAGCGAGCAGTGACTGGGCCTCCAGCTCCTGCCAATTTGCTGACTAGGATTCTTCAGCTGGGCAAAGAGTTGAGACGGGGGGCACCTGTGGGATTGGCGGGGGTACGGTAGAAGGAAGAGGGTCTTGTTACAGTTGGGCAACCTGCGAGGTGATTGGTGAGAGATCACCTTGGAGGTACGAGGGGTGGATAAGGGGGTGTATTGAGATATTATAGGTGGCAGGCTTACTCTGACAGCGCAAAGAAAGAAAGTCATTCTTTTTTTTTAAGGCACTGCTGCCCATCCTCTTCGGCCGGGAGCTGGCACTTACTAAGTCTGCAGTGTCCTCTCACGCGGAGGTGGTCACCTTGCTGGTGGGCTGTTTTCTGGAATGGATTACAGGACGTCCCACCTCTATTTCACACCATCACGAGTCTGATGAGGGTTTTCTCTGAGAAACATGGTGCTGGCTTCCTAGCAACCATCCTCTTGAATGGATTTGGAACAAGTGCTCGAGAGGCCTTTAAACCGAGCTCCCCGCTGATGAAATTTTCCCACGGGTGATTAAATCAACAGGAGGCTGCCAAGAGCGCGGTATTATTCGCCTGGGGGAAAAACTTTGATTTAAGAGGCTCAGAATTCCATGAGAAATCCCGCTGACGCCCGTACCATTTTTCTCAACAGAACTGACAGTTTACCAATTTTTGGTAAGATTCCACCTCAAGTAAATTACATCTACTGGTTCCCTTTTATATTACCACCTCAAAGAATCCTAATGAATTTGTCAGGCATTATTCCCTCTTCATGAAGCCATGCTGTCTCTGTTTGATAATGCTATTTATTTCTAAATGCACTATTACATCTTTCATAATGGGCTCTAACATTTTCCCAATGGTAGATGTTAAGTTAACTGACCTATAGTTAGTTGTTATTTCCCCCCCCCCCCCCCCCCCCCCCCCCCCCCGCGTTTGAATATTGGCAATTTTCGAATCCTCTGGGACTTTTCCAGAATTAAAGGACGTTTGGAAGATTATCACCAGTAGTGCATCCACTATCTCTGTAGCTACTTCCTTTAATTTCCTAGGATGCAATCTATCAGGTCCAGGGGAACCTATCAGCCTTTAGCCCATTAGTTTTTCTGTAGTGATAGTTATTGCATTCATTTCCTCCCCCACTTTTGCCTCTTAATTATTTAGAATTTTTGGGATTCATTCAGAAGACTGACGCAAAGTATTCATCTACAATTTCCTGGTTTTCCCATTATTATTTCCCCATCTTGTTCTCTAAGGGGGCCTATGTTTACTTTGGCCTCTCTCTTCTTTTTATACATTTAAAGAAGCTCTTACTGTCCATTTTTATATTATTTGCTAGTTTACCCTCAGAGTTTATCTCCTCCCTCTTTTTCTCGGTCATCTTGTGTTGTTTTTTAAAAACTTTCTCAGTCTTCTGGCTTACCACTAATCTTTGCCAATTGTATGTTTTTTCTTTCTGTTTAATGCACTCCTTAACTTCCTTGGTTAACAATGGTTGATTTATCCCCTTCCTAGAATCTTTCTTCCTCACTGGGAAATATTTGTTGTGAATCATGAACTACTTTCATAAATTTACCTCTCCTTTTGCCTTCAAGTTTGTGTTTGTAAGTCCAATGGACACAAACAGCAAAGGTGGAGCAGTGACATATATTGCAGTATCATCTTTAATATATAATTTCTAGTCAAAATAAATTATTTTAATTCAGATTCATCAACACAACTCTAAACCATTTGGATCAGGAACAAAATTAATAATTGTTTACTGCACCATTTCAAAATCTTGAAACATATTGGGCTAAATTCCCATTTAAAAGATAACACGTTCCATAATTTGAAATTATTTGAAAAGCGTAACAAACGGGAGCATGCGGCATTCTTTTCTGCTCATCATACAGTATAATACCTCTTTCATAACATGCTCTTTCATCCCCAGTCACTTTTCTGTCATCTCTACCATATCATCTTCTTCATTATTAGGGTCATAAATGTTCTCCAGCTGCAGTGTTACTAAAAAGCGAAGCAACTTAAAATTAAACTTCCCAGTTTGCCACTCATCTAAGTGGACAACAGCAAAGATGACACCCAATAAAGCTGATGGAAAGGGAAACATTTTTGTAGCACAAAACCTTGTGTTAATCATTTTGAAAATCTTCCAAGTATTCTGAAACTCTTTACTTACTCACTGAAATAATATTTGCCATCGGATAAAGAAGCAATGTTTTTTAAAAAATAAATTTTGAGTACCCAATTCAATTTTTCCAATTAAGTTGCAATTTAGCGTGGTCAATCCACCTACTCTGCACACCTATGGGTTGTGGGGGCGAAACCCACGCAAACACGGGGAAAATGTGCAAATTCCACACGGACAGTGACCCAGAGCCGGGATCGAATTCTGAATTTCTCTTCTCTATACTCTTGCATTCAGTAAAATGCTAAAAGTGGAGGGACATGCAAAACGTTAGCAGACGGAGTGGTGTGACAAGTTAGGACATATACAATTGTTAATACACTCAACTAAACCCCCCTCTCGACTACTTTCATACAGTTGCTAGTTAGGTTAACAAATGCTTAGAATAGTGCAGTTAGATGTTTAATGTAAACATTAACACAACATCAAGAGCGGGAGAACAAGAACTCAAAATTTCCAGCAATGGGAAAATGTTACACATTTTCAAAATATTAATTTTTAAAGTTTGTTTACATTTATCTTAGCTTCTTCCTAATTCAGACATAACCACTTATTTTGCTGCTTCAAAATTTAAATGAAAGTGAAGTGTTATTTTTAACTTCCTGATTATTGTTTATAAATACTTCAATGTGATTGGCTTTTTACCTACTAGCTAACACCACTACTGTTTCAGGCGAGAAATTCCCTTGGTACCAGATTCAAACGGCATCAGGAAAGGGAAATTCCAAAGGGGTTTCTTGGCAATAGAGATGCGGGGAACTCAAGGTCAGCAATGAGTGTCATTGCTTCACCACTGACTGCAAAATCCAGCCCAATTTGTTTCACTGTGGGAGTGAGGCAGCTTCAGTGCTGCTCTCTTAACACTGTGCGTCACCTCCTTGCAGCTGGGTTTCAGCAAAGGGATCTGGATGTCAAGGAATTGAATTAGCAAGTTTTTTAAAAAACTATGCATTGTAAAAAGTCATAAGATTGTATGAAAACTTTACTTACAAGTTACTTATATCAGTGATGTTTTAGTTAAATCAGGTGTATTTAATAATATTATCACAGTAGCAACCAGAATGGCTGATCAACAGGGGAGGGGGAGGGAGTGACCCCGATCAGGCTGGTCATATGGAATATTCGTGGACTGAATGGGCCGGTCAAAAGAGCCCGTGTATTCGCACACTTGAGGCAGCTGAATTCGGACGTGGCCATGTTGCAAGAGACGCACTTGAAGCTGGGAGACCAAGTTAGACTGAAGAACGGATGGGTCGGACAGATGTTTCATTTGGGATTGGACTTTAAAACAAGGGGGGTGGCAATCATGGTTAACAAAAAGGTTGCATTCGAGGTGGGTCTTCAGTCAGTCAGTCTTCAGTTGGTTTTCTTTTCCACAAGAAATTTCACCCATGCTGATGGCCATACTTGAACAGAAATTAAAGTTCAAGAGAGACTGGGAGAAAGCGACAAAACAAGCCTCCTGATTATTCCAGGAAAAAAAAGCCAGTATTTGATTAATCACCTACTTACATTACTAATCCAAGTAGTGATAATTTCTCAATATCTCATCATAAAATGCATTCAAGCACAAAAGATTGCAGACTGAGAGGAGGTGGTCCTGGGGCAGGGGCAAAAATCAAGAGGAAGTGTGACGTGTTCACACCTGTAAAGTGGGCCCTTGTGCTCCCCATAACCAAAATCTATTAAAAGTTGTGGGTCAGGTGAACTCCACGATATTCTTTGGAGTTGTCTAAACCCTGACCCATAATACAGGGATGTACCCATCTTTCCGGCCCATTGTGGAAGCCGCTGCCACCCTGACAAAAATCTGGCTGACATCTCAATCGCTTGGTGTTCTTATCAGGGTTATCTGGCCCCCACACAAGAGGCTGAGAAATGATTCAGTCGCAATCTTACCACAAAGGTCTTGGGATCAAAATCTTCAGGATCAAGGCCATCAGTTTTCTCCCAGATTTCTTTCAACTGATCTTTGCTTCCCTCAGATCAAGACAGGCAGCAGGTGAAACGTCTTTAATGCTAAACGTATAGCACCCAGTGGAAGTATAGTTACAGCCTTTGTTCCAAATAATCATGTTACAGAGAGGAGCAGAATTAATTTAAACAGCCCTGATTTCTCCAGTCAGTACCCATCTGTAAACAGAAAGCTGTTATTGGTTTCACCTTTACAACTGGTGACGTATTATCATCACCCTTCTGTTTTGGAGTGATCCAATCCTCTATTGAAAACACACACACATAGAACATAGAACATAGAACATAGAATAATACAGCGCAGTACAGGCCCTTCGGCCCACGATGTTGCACCGAAACAAAAGCCATCTAACCTACACTATGCCATTATCATCCATATGTTTATCCAATAAACTTTTAAATGCCCTCTATGTTGGCGAGTTCACTACTGTAGCAGGTAGGGCATTCCATGGCCTCACTACTCTTTGCGTAAAGAACCTACCTCTGACCTCTGTCCTATATCTATTACCCCTCAGTTTAAAGCTATGTCCCCTCGTGCCAGCCATTTCCATCCGCGGGAGAAGGCTCTCACTGTCCACCCTATCTAACCCCCTGATCATTTTGTATGCCTCTATTAAGCCTCCTCTTAACCTTCTTCTCTCCAACGAAAACAACCTCAAGTCCATCAGCCTTTCCTCATAAGATTTTCCCTCCATACCAGGCAACATCCTGGTAAATCTCCTCTGCACCCGCTCCAAAGCCTCCACGTCCTTCCTATAATGCGGTGACCAGAACTGTACGCAATACTCCAAATGCGGCCGTACCAGAGTTCTGTACAGCTGCAACATGACCTCCTGACTCCGGAACTCAATCCCTCTACCAATAAAGGCCAACACTCCATAGGCCTTCTTCACAACCCTATCAACCTGGGTGGCAACTTTCAGGGATCTATGTACATGGACACCTAGATCCCTCTGCTCATCCACACTTCCAAGAACTTTACCATTAGCCAAATATTCCGCATTCCTGTTATTCCTTCCAAAGTGAATCACCTCACACTTCTCTACATTAAACTCCATTTGCCACCTCTCAGCCCAGCTCTGCAGCTTATCTATATCCCTCTGTAACCTGCTACATCCTTCCACACTATCGACAACACCACCGACTTTAGTATCGTCTGCAAATTTACTCACCCACCCTTCTGCGCCTTCCTCTAGGTCATTGATAGAAATGACAAACAGCAACGGCCCCAGAACAGATCCTTGTGGTACTCCACTTGTGACTGAACTCCATTCTGAACATTTCCCATCAACCACCACCCTCTGTCTTCTTTCAGCTAGCCAATTTCTGATCCACATCTCTAAATCACCCTCAATCCCCAGCCTCTGTATTTTCTGCAATAGCCTACCGTGGGGAACCTTATCAAACGCTTTGCTGAAATCCATATACACCACATCAACTGCTCTACCCTCGTCTACCTGTTCAGTCACCTTCTCAAATAACTCAATAAGGTTTGTGAGGCATGACCTACCCTTCACAAAGCCATGCTGACTATCCCTGATCATATTATTCCTATCTAGATGATTATAAATCTTGTCTCTTATAATCCGCTCCAAGACTTTACCCACTACAGACGTGAGGCTCACTGGTCTATAGTTGCCGGGGTTGTCTCTGCTCCCCTTTTTGAAGAAAGGGACCACATTTGCTATCCTCCAGTCCTCTGGCACTATTCCTGTAGCCAATGATGACATAAAAATCAAAGCCAAAGGTCCAGCAATCTCTTCCCTGGCCTCCCAGAGAATCCTAGGATAAATTCCATCAGGTCCCGGGGACTTATCTATTTTCAGCCTGTCCAGAATTGCCAACACCTCTTCCCTACGTACCTCAATGCCATCTAATCTATTAGCCTGGGGCTCAGCATTCTCCTCCACAACATTATCTTTTTCCTGAGTGAATAGACACACAGTGGTATTTCAATATTTGTTCCTTTTGCATTCATACAAAGAAGGATAAGGGAAAGATGGGGGTTCAAAGCAAGGATTACAATTAAATTGAGAATTATGGTTTCACACAAGTTCCGCATCCAGTAAGTCAATTTTTGAAAGAATGTTACTTCGGGTGTGTTGTGTTAATCACCCTGGGGTAACACGGACTGCAACTGAATGCAGTTGTACTTGAAAGTAGACACCAAACTTAGATGTTAGTTCAATACGCTTTATTGAACTTGTTAAGTAGTGCACACAGTTCACTGTGGGTTTGACTCTACTAATTTAAGCGTGCTTACTATAACTAACTAGACCAGACTAGCTCTGAGCCACATGTAGAAGGTGCTAACTGATATATACACCCTGACTGTCACTACAGTTGTCACCAGTGGAAAGAGGCAGAGTGTTGATGCCTCGTGTGTTTTATAGTTCAAGACCACCTTCTAGTGTTCTGCCTGGTGACTGGTTGTGTTCTGTCCTGTGTTGATTGGCTGTACTGGGTGTCCGTCACTGCCTGTCTGTATCTCATTATGTGCATGAGTGAATGTCATGACATTTCCCCTTTTAAAAAAAAAATGTTGGTTGCTTGGAGCATATGTGACTGTATTTACATGTCGAACTATTTACATTAAATGGCGAGTGGATGAAAGCGAGTGGATGAATATATACATAAGAGGGGTCTAGCGTGCAGATACAGAACAAAATTTACAAAAAGATGTCTATACGTCCAATCTTTGGGGCTGGCATCTGATCCTTGTTGACCGCCTGAGAGGTGGAGGTGGGGACGACGGCGGCTTGACAGGCGGGATTGCTGCCAGATTGGTGGCCTCATGGTGCGAGGTGTCCGGAGGAGTCATAACAACATATGGAAAAGTAGGATCTGGTGGTGGGCAGGCAACTTTGCACAGCACCCTTCTGTTGCGCCTGACAATGGAGCCATCAGCCATACGAACTACAAACGATCTGGGAGCAGCTGTCGAACAACAACAGCTGGAGCTGACCAGCCTCCATCAGGTAACTTGTTCCGAAGACAGCACAGGCAAATCGGTAGCATGAGCATTATACGTCAGCTTTTGCCGGTTCCTGAGTTGCTGCATCTTTTGCAGCACTCGGAGCAGATCCAGGTCTGGTAAGTGTATGGCTGGAACAGTCGTCTTCAGGTCTTTATTCATGAGGAGTTGAGCCGGAGACAGACCGGTGGACAGAGGGGTTGCCCTGTACGCCAACAGCGCAAGGTTGAAGTCAGAAGCAGAATCTGCAGCCTTGCAGAGCAGTTGCTTCACTATATGGACCCCTTTCTTGACCTTCCCGTTGGACTGCGGGTAGTGTGGGCTTGAGGTAATGTGGTTGAATTGGTAGGACTTGGCGAAATTGGACCACTCTTGGCTGTGGAAGCAGGGACCATTGTCACTCATGACAGTGAGTGGAATGCCATGCCTGGCAAATGTCTCCTTGCAGGCATTGATGACCGTCCTTGATGTGAGGTCTGACAGCTTCACAACTTCCGATAATTTGAGAAGTAATCTATGATGAGCACATAGTCACACCCATTGGCGTGAAAAAGGTCGATTCCCACCTTAGACCACGGAGAGGTCACGATCTCGTGTTGCTGGAGTGTTTCTTTTCTTTGAGCAGGCTGGAAACGTTAGCAGGTCGCACAATTGAGGACCATGTTGGATATGTCCTGGCTGATTCCAGGCCAATAGACAGCCTGCCGGACTCTGCATCTACACTTTTCGACACCTAGGTGTCCCTCGTGAATTTGTTTGAGCACTAAGCTCTGCAGACTGTGAGGAATAACGATACGATCTGCTTGAGGAGGATCTCCTCGACGACTGTCAGGTCGTCCTTCACATTAAAGAACTGTGGGCATTGCCCTTTTTGCCAGCCATTTGCAAGGTGGTGCATTACACGCTGCAGAAGAGGGTCTTTGGCAGTCTCTTCACAAATGCTGATCACTCTTTCATCTGAGGCCGGGAGGTTGCTGGCACACAGCTGCACCTGTGCCTCAATCTGGCGGATGAAGTCAACCTGTTCACAGGGCGAGGTGATGGAGCAGGACAGGGCATCCGCAATTATCAGCTCCTTGCCCGGTATGTGTACTAACTCAAAATCGTACCTTCGGAGTCGAAGGAGAAAGCGCTGAAGCCTGGGCGTCATGTCATTCAAGTCCTTATGAATGATATAGACCAAGGGTCTGTGGTCCGTCTCCACTGTGAATGTTGGTAGACCGTAGACGTAGTCATGGAACTTTACAATGCCAGTTAGGAGGCCCAGGCACTCTTTTTCTATTTGGGCGTACATCTGTTCAGTAGGAGTCATGGCCCTTGACGCATAAGCAACTGGAGCCCAGGACGAGGAGTCATCCCTCTGGAGGAGCACCGCACTACTGCCGTCCTGGCTTGCGTCCATGGAGATTTTTGTTTCCCTGTCCGGGTCAAAAAACGCTAGTACCGGAGCAGTGGTGAACTTTGCTTTGAGCTCGAGCCACTCTGCTTGATGTGTGGGTAGCCACTGGAATGCAGTGGACTTCTTCACCAGATTCCTGAGAGCCGTGGTGTGTGAGGCCATGTTGGGAATGAATTTTCCCAAGAAGTTCACCATTCCGAGGAAATGTAGTACCGTCTTCTTGTCTTCCGGGGTCTTCATGGCATTAATGGCCTTGACCTTGTCCGAATCTGGTCACACACCCTGCTGGGATATCTGGTCACTCAAGATCTTGATGGATGACATGCCAAAGGAGCACTTGGCCTTGTTCAACTTGAGGCCATTTGCATGGACACGTCAAACTTCTTGTTTGAGACGAGATATGTGTTCCTCGGGGGTCGTGGACAATATGATTACATCATCTACGTAGACACGCACACTCTCAATGCCCTCCATCATCTGCTCCATGGTCCTGTTGAAGATTTCAGAGGCTGAGACAATGCCGAACGGCATACGGTTATAATAGTACCTGCCAAATGATGTGTTGAACGTGCAGTGCTTCCTGCTGGACTCGTCCAGTTGTATCTGC